>NW_027507784.1:317667097-317764597 GCF_037356315.1 Lithobates pipiens | reverse complement strand
GGATCCTGACACGCTTGACAAACAGGCTGCACTGGCGGACACAGGCAGGCTGCACTGGCGGACACAGGCAGGCTGCACTGTTGGGCAAGGATAAAGTTCTTGTTATTTATTTTTATAACTTAATTCTGCATAAAACATTTAAGTGTCATTTCATGGAGATAATTTATGATGGCATGTTTAGGGACAGGGCAACTGGTGGCAAGCAACTCTTGAGGCCTGGCTAGTAGCTCAGGACTTGAAATTTTGAGCCTTGCCATAGATGATTCATTTTTTTCGTTCAACCGGAGATTGAACAAAAAAAAGAAAAACATAAAAAAAGAAAAAGGATAAGAAAGAGATTCTCCTATTCACACGTTTGAGATAAATGGGGAAATCACTCTGGCTGAGCTATTGTGATCTGACAGCAGAGAGACTTTTCCACTGTCAGAATACATAGATTAGCGATGTCGGCAGCACTGATCAAATGGCATTTGACAGGCCGGTCATACAAAAGTCAATCGGTAGATCGACTTCCACTGTCCCTTTACAATTCAGGGGTGCTCAACCTGTGGCTCTCCAGCTGTTGCGGAACTACAAGTCCCATAAGGCATAGCAAGACTCCGACAGCCACAAGCATGACACCCAGAGGCAGAGGCATGATGGCACTTGTAGTTTTGCAACAGCTGGAGAGCCACAGGTTGAGCACCCCTGCTTTACATGGATTGAAATCCAGCTGGTCCCAGATAAAGGCTGGCCATAGATGGATCGTTTTGTTTTTTCTTCCATAAAAGCAAATGGATTTGGGAATTTGATTAGTGGCTGCAGCGCTGATCAGTGCATTTTGACAGCTGAGGAGTCCCCGTGCTGCAGCCACTAATTACATCAAAAATATCCAACATTCCTGTCTGATAGAAGTTCACTATTAGATCAACTTCTGTCAAGTGGGAATGGTAAAAAATTGATCGAAGTCGAAAATTTGACCGGTCCCCAGGAACTTGCCGAATTTAGATCCATCTATGGTCAGCTTAACCCATGGCTCTAAATATGGCCATACACAATTTTTATATTCAGCCTGCTGGCAAGTGAGGTGGATAGAAAAATACACTCACAACCCCCCCCCCCCACCCAAGACATTGTATTCTGGCAGTGGGATATACCACTGTCAGAATAAACTGATCAGCAGCTGCAGATCGAAAAAGTGTTCCAGCATGTCCCTTCAACAGAAGTCAAGCAAATGATCGATGTCTGCATAATGGGGATGGCCACAGACGGATCATGCCAAAAGTTCCCTGCCGAACTGTCAGATTTTTGATCATTGCATGGCCAGCTTATAGTGGAAAATTTCTAACAGATATTTAATGCAGAAGAGAGATACAATATTTATTTTGCATTAAAGTTCCCTACCTGACGGTATGCACGTGCAGCTTAGTGTATAATTTGCACAATACCAAAATGAATGAACTTCCATGCATGCGCAGGAGTGACGTCACCTCAGCCTGGCCACTGAAAATCTGTACCCAGACGCCATCCGCCCAAAGCAACCGGTGGAGAGCTCCAGGACACCACAGCACATGTGAAAGAGTTCCAAACAATGAGTTGTATGCGGCAATTTTTCCCCAAAATGTCATAACCAAACAGATCTAAACAAAATGTATGGCCAATTACCATTTCACTATCCAAAAAGACTTCCTCAGTGATCAAAAAGAGCACTCCAATTGGGCAGCAATTATGTGAGGGGGAGTCAGAGCCAAGTGGAACTTAGCCTGGGTCCACACTTGTCATGCGACTTAAGAGTTCAAAGTCGCTCCCCATTAACTGCAATGGAACTGTTCTAATCGGTGCGACTCAAGTCTCACCAACTTAGAAAAAGGTTCCTGCACTGCTGTTGGTGTGACTTCAATATGACTTGCATTGACTTCTGTTAAAATACTCATATGCAACCGGAGATGAAGTCACGCAGGGATGTTGGATTGAAAGTCGCAGCAGCACGAACCCAGGCTAAATCAGAAAAGAGCACCAGGTTTCCGCTTGATGGTAAGTTTAGTATTTGAGTTTGAGTACAGGTTCACTTTAAAGTAAGATGAGTAACCAAATATTTTTCCGATTGTCACGTTCTGAAAACTCTGACTTCATAATCTATGTCAAAACTGTTAATAGGTTATATTTCGGAATCTATAGAAGGTTTTTCCTACCTGAATATGGCTGCACATTGACACCCCATTTCTGTGGGTCCAGATTATAAACCTCCAGAGCCCTTTTTTGACACAGCCTCTCCAGCTCATCCACATGCTCTGTCCCACCATAGTACCTGTTGTCACAAGGAGACATTTCATAAGATTAAGAAAATAAATATGAGACAACAGCAGAATACAGACATGGAGGGAACTCATTTTGGCATGTTGGTGAAGAGTGCCGGAGCAAGACAAGAATCTGTAAAATGTCCTATTGCTGTGTGTTATGACTGTTCCTTTTGCACAGCCGTGCATTTAAGAAAAACGTGAAATCCAGCTATATTATTCAATTCAAAGTCCCTTTTTCTGGGCCCCATCTCCTTGTCAAAAATGCCTGCTAAAATTAGGTGCAAAATTTACCTGTAAAGCAGGGAAATGCAATTAGCGGACCTCCAGCTGTTGCAAAACTAAAAGTCCCATCATGCCTCTGGGTGTCATGCTTGTGGCTGTCAGAATCTTGCTATGCTTCATGAGACTTGTAGTTCTGCAACAGCTGGAGGTCCGCTAATTGCATATCCCTGCAGCAAAGTTAACAGTTATAAAAGCGCCAGTAACATTAGCTGTAGAATGATTTTTGCAGCATTTTTTAACAAAAACTTGACTCCCACAAAAGCTTATAGCTCAAAAACGCTGACAAACACAGAATAGCTGCGTTTTTTGCTTTTATCAGATTTAGAGCATTTATCCAGCTAAAAACTCCTCTTAAAACCCACTAGTTCAATTTTTTGTTTTTCCAGCTAGAAAATGCCCCTGCCATAAAATGCCGATAGCCTATGTGTGCACAGACACATAGGATAACATGCTGGGGAGTTTATTGACTGCAAAAAAAGAAAATGTCTGAAGCCAAAAACAGCAACTGTAAAAACATCCAGGGTGCGTGAGGCCTTATGCCGTGTACACACGGCCGGACTCTGACAGCAAAGGTCCAACGGAACGAACCCAGACAATTCGACCGTGTGTGGGCTTCATCAGACCTTTGCTGTCGAAAAATCAGACGGACTTTAGATTTAGAACATTTCAAATTTTTCCGACGGACTCGAGTCCGGTGGAAAAATCCATTTGTCTGTATGCAAGTCCGACGGACAAAAACCAACGCTAGGGCAGCTATTGGCTATGAACTTCCCTATTCTAGTCCGGTCGTACGTCATCACGTTAAAATCTGTCGGACTTTGGTGTGATTGTGTGTGGCCAAGTCCGTTTGTTCGGAAAGTCCGTCAGAACTCTGCTGGAAAGTCCGTCGGACCTAATCTGCCATAAAGTCCGGTCGTGTGTACATGGCATTAGGGTTATACTCTCCTTATCCACATCTTCCGCATCGCTGTCTCCATCCTTTCCAGTGAAATTTCTGGGGAACGCAAAGCTGGCGTAATCTTGGAAGAAGAGGACACTCCAGTCATCTGCAGGCTGGGATTCTCAGATTTGGGATGCTCTGTATTCCCCAGAACTCACAGGAAGGAGTGAGATGTCATCCTCAACCCAACGCTGCAGACAGAAGACAGGGTAAGGCAAATATAAAATCAATTTTTTTTTCTTTACAGATAATTTTTACAGGGGGACAGGGCATTGACATTATAAAGGACAATTTAATGCAAGGTCCCCATTAAGGCTACTTTCCCACTGAGGCGCTTTACAAGCGTTTTAGCGCTAAAAATAGCACCTGCAAAGTACCTCTCATGTCACTTCATTGTCAAAGCCCGAGTACTTTCACACTGGAGCGGTGCGCTTGCGGGATGTTAAAAGAAAAAAAAAAGTTCTGCAAGCAGCATCTTTGGGGCGGTTTAGGAGCAGTGTATACATTTATTTTATTTCAGGTACTTATATAGCGCTGTCAATTTACGCAGCGCTTTACATATACATTGTACATTCACATCAGTCCCTACCCTCAAGGAGCTTACAATCTAAGGTCCCTAACTCCCATTCATACAGGATCCAATTAACCTACCTGCATGTCTTTGGAGTGTGGGAGGAAACCGGAGTACCCGGAGGAAACCCACACAGACACAGGGAGAACATGCAAACTCCAGGCAGGTAGTGTCGTGGTTGGGATTCGAACCAGCGACCCTTCTTACTGCTAGGTGAAAGTGCTATCCACTACACCACTGTGCCGCCCCGCATCTCTCCTAAAGCGCCCCTGCCCACCGAAATCAATGAGCAGTGCCACCGAAGCACCTGCAAAGCAATTCGGCAGTGGCACTTTGCGGGAACTTTTAACCCCTTCACCAGCCGCGGGGGTTAAAAGTGCCGCTAAAACGATGCTAAAAATAGCGGCGCTTTGCCGCCGACGCCCCCCCACCCCAGTGTGAAAGTGTCCTAAACTGTATTCTACTTATAGTCCAATTGCACTTTGTTAGTACAGTCCAGACACATTAATTGTACAATAAAAAGGTATACAGGAAATGTTTTAAATTGCCCCCCCAGAGGCAGTACAAAACCTCAGCTAACGCTGCAGAGAGGAGTCCTGTAGAGAGTCAGAACTAAAGCTCTTCAATCAGCAGGGAGCATGATCTTTGCTGACTGAAGGGCTCCAATTCTGAATTGGCAGGAGGCATGTCAGTCCCCTGCAGAGAGAATGCAGCTGCCACACAAAAAAAAAAAAGAAGAGGGAAAAAAAAAAAAAAAAGTGGTCATCCCTGCAGGGTATGCCAGGTTGAGGTTTTCTACTGCTTCTGGGAATCAATTAAAAACAGTTACACATGAAAGCCATTTATTATATAGCCTTTCACTGTACCTTTAAAGCGTAAATCCACTTTTTTTTTCCCCTCAACAAAACATTCCCCTCTGGGTGATCTATGTACATTACAGGGATATTAAACTTTGTTGCAGATTCCTACCTTTTCTTAAGAAATCCCTGTGTGTTTGTCTGTGTCAATGTTGGAAAGGGAAGCTAATGGGAGTGGTTTCATAATTATCTATCAGCTGCTGCACCTTCAGGGCACTAATGAGGAAAGCTGCTGGGCCTGCATCTCTTTAGATGTGATTTTCTATTAGGAGCGTCTCCCCAAAAATTTATTTTTGTTCCAGGGGATGCCTGAAATCTGACTACAATATAATTTGTTTTGCAATTGTATATGCTATAATTTTTTTTGTTATTTGCTATTTCCCCCCCCCCCCACAAAAGTGGAGTTACCCTTTAAAGCTGAACTCCAGGTCAGCAAATATTGTCTAAATACATTTTTTCATGTGTATCCCCCCCCCCTTGAATCTTGGTGTGCTTTGTGTATTTCTTCCAGATCTGTGCAGTAATACAGTGTGAGACTTTCCCTCTGTGTAGGAGCTTCCTGTAACAAAGACCGCTCACTGCTGCTCTCTCCTTGTGCAGAGTGACTGGTCTCGTCTCCACCCCCTCCTGTAGATTTCTGCAAGCAGCCTGTAGTAGGTGGAGCTGCTGGACCCTTCCCACTCTTTCTGTACAGGCCATGTACAGCACAGTGATGATGTCACTGCTAATTTTACAAGGTAATATCTGGGTTGTTAACCACTTGCCGACCGCCGCACGCCGATGTATGTCGGCAGAATGGCACGGGCAGGCATAAGGGCTTACATGTACGTCCTTGCCTGCCCGCCGGTCGGGGGCCCGATCGGGCCCCCGCCCGGTGCCTGCGGCGGTCGGTATTCGTTCGGGAGCGATCCCGGACGAGGGGACAGCCATTCATTCATGGCCACCCCCTCTCGATCGCTCCCGGCGAATGAAAATGTCCGGTGACATCACTTCCTCTCCTGTAATGTAAACACAGGAGAGGAAGTGATGTATTCTCTCCTCCGTGTCGGTAGTTTTCATTCCGGCACCGAGGAGAGAGGTTCGGTGAGTTGCACCAACACACCCCACATACAGTAGAACATGCCAGGCACACTCACACCCCCCCTTTACCCCCGATCACCCCCCAATTACCCCTGCCCCCCCAGTCACAGTGACACCAATTGCTTTTTTTATTTTTTTTTGCATTGGTGTCATTTGTGACTGTAGTAACTGTTAGGGCAGTTAGGGTTAGCCCCCTTTAGTTCTAATGTGCCCCCCTAACCCCCCCAATAAAGGTTTAACCCCGTGATCACCCCCCGTCGCCAGTGTCACTAAGGCTGGGTTCACATTGCAGCGGTTTATGAGAACGAATGTGATTCGCACCGCACTGCAGTGCAAATCACATCCGATCTCTGTGCGATTCGAGTTCAGCCATACAGATAGTATGGCTGAATTCGTGTCGCACCCGCCGCAAACTCGCACGGGACCCTTTTTTTGGTCCGCAGCAGAATCGGATCGCATGGGTGTTCACACCATGCGATCCGAGTTTGCAGATCGCACTGCGATATGCGAACTGATCTGGGGGTGTCATTAACATTTCACTGACACTCCCAGCAGTTCGCATAGGGCAGTGTGAACTGCCGCCGGGAGGCATGCGATGCGGGAACCCGCCGCGCATTCGTGGCGTTCCCACATCGCTCCAGTGTGAACCCAGCCTAATAAGCGATCGTTTTTCTGATCACTGTATTAGTGTCACAGGTGACGCTTGTTAGGCAGGTAGGTATTTAGGTTCGCCGCAGCTTTTTATAGCGCCAGGGACCCCCATATACTACCGCATAAAGCCCCCTGATTGCCCCCTAGTTAACCCTTTCATCAGTGATCACCATATAACGGTTACAGGTGACGCTGGTTGGTTAGTTATTTTTTTTATAGTTTCAGGGCACCCGCCATTTATTACCTAGTCTCACTAGTGTACCCCTAAATTTAGGGGTGTCTACTTTCCAAAATGGGGTCATTTGGGGGGGGGGGTTTGTGCCATCTTGGCATTTTATGGCCTTCAAAACTGTAACGCCCTTAGAAAGCCTGAAGGCGGTGATTGGTTTTCGGGGCCCCGTACGCGGCTAGGCTCCCAAAAAGTCCCACATATGTGGTATCCCCGTACTCAGGAGAAGCAGCAGAATTTATTTTGGGGTGTCATTTCACATATGCCCATGGCATGCATGAGCAATATATCATTTAGTGACAACTTTGTGGAAAAAAAAAAAAAAAAAAAAAAAAAAAAAAAAAGTTTGTAATTTTCCTGCAACTTGTGGCAAAATATAAAATATTCCATGGACTCAACATGCCTCTCAGCAAATAGCTTGGGGTGTCTACTTTCTAAAATGGGGTCATTTGTGGGGGTTTTGTGCCATCTTGGCATTTTATGGCCTTCAAAACTGTAATAGGTAGTGAGGAGTGAAGTCAAATATTTACGCCCTTAGAAAACCTGAAGGCGGTTCTTGGCTTTCGGGGCCCCGTACGCGGCTAGGCTCCCAAAAAATCCCACACGTGTGGTATCCCCGTACTCAGGAGAAGCAGCCGAATTTATTTTGGGGTGTCATTTCACATATTCCCATAGCATGTGTGAGCAATATATCATTTAGTGACAACTTTGTGTAAAAAAAAAAAAAAATATTTTTTTTTTGTCATTATTCAATCGCTTGAGGCAAAAAAATAAAATATTCAATGGGCTCAACATGCCTCTTATCAATTTCCTTAGGGTGTCTACTTTCCAAAATGGGGTCATTTGGGGGGGTTTTGTACTGCCCTGCCATTTTAGCACCTCAAGAAATGAGATAGGCAGTCGTAAACTAAAAGCTGCGTAAATTCCAGAAAACGTACCTTAGTTTGTAGATGTGACAACTTTTGCGCAAACCAATAAATATACAATTATTGACTTTTTTTTTTACCAAAGACATGTGGCTGAATACATTTTGGCCTAAATGTATGACTAAAATTGAGTTTATTGGATTTTTCTAATAACAAAAAGTAGAAAATATCATTTTTTTTCAAAATTTGCGGTCTTTTTACGTTTATATCGCAAAAAATAAAAATCGCAGAGGCAATCAAATACCATCAAAAGAAAGCTCTATTTGTGGGAAGAAAAGGACGCAAATTTTGTTTGGGTACAACATTGCATGACCGCGCAATTACCAGTTAAAGCAGCGCAGTGCCAAATTGTAAAAAGACCTCTGGTCATTTACCAGCAAAATGGTCCGGTCTGAAGGTGGTTAAAGCGGTAGTTAAAATGGAAGTAAACCCTTCCAAACAACTTTGACCTACAGGTAAGCCTAGATTAAGGCTTACCTGTAGGTCCAAGTAATATCTCCTAAACCTATATGGTTTAGGAGATATTTGCCCGAAAATGGGCACCGCTGTCTACGGCGCATGCGCCGTAGACAGCGGCGCGCAGGCGCACTAAATGCGGCAAGTCCAAGAATGGATTTGCCAAATTTGTCTACTCCCGTGCGCATGCGCGGGAGTGACGTCATCGCGGCTCCGGCGAATGGCAGCGTCGGAGCTCCGAGACGCGACTCCCGTGCGCATGCGCGGGAGTGACGTCATCGCGGCTTCTCCGCTGTCATTCGTCGGAGCTGCGAGAGACGCCACAACCAAGATGGATGCGGCGGACTACAGGTGACAGCGGCGACTTCGCTGGCTCCTGTGTCAGGTAAGTGACACATAATGAGCTACTATGCGATGCATAGTAGTCCATTATGCTTTACCTTTGCAGGGAAAAAAAGAGGAAGTAAACCCATCAGGGTTTACTTCCTCTTTAAGTCCACGGGAAAAAAAATAAATAAATAAAACTTCCCCCTGCAAGGTAATGACATAATGTGTTTGTATTCACTGCATACTAGCACATTATGAATGTCACTGCTCACAGGGCTTCTAACTTCAACTGGCTATCCTTGCGGGTTCCAGGCGTTTAAATGGCCAAGCCATGCCGTCACTCCCACACGTGCACAGAAGTCACAGTCGCAGCACAGTTCTCCAGATTGACAGTACACTCTGTACGCCTTCAATTCAGAGCGCTGTGCGCATGTGCCAGTTGCGTCACCGGCTGCAGGAATAGAGAATGTCATAAATGGTGCAAGTTTATGAGATATTCATTGTTCCTACAGGTACGTTTTATTATAATGCTTACCTATAGGTACAAGTGGCCTTGCAGCGTTTACTAACGCTTCAAATGCATTTGGCGCACACAAAGTGGATTTTTATCCTTTATGGCTGTTGAGAAATCTATTTTAAAGAGGAAGTAAACCCTGATGAGTTTACTTCCTCTTTCATTCCCTGCAAAGGCAAAGCATAATGGACTACTATGCATCGCATAGTAGCCCATTATGTGTCACTTACCTGACACAGGAGCCAGCGAAGTCGCCGCTGTCCCCTGTAGTCCGCCGCATCCATCTTGTTGGTGGGGTCTCGCAGCTCCGCCGCTGTCATTCGGCGAAGCCGCGATGACGTCACTCCCGCGCATGCGCACGGGAGCCGACACGCGCGGCAGCTCCGTCGCTGAGAATGCCGCGCTCCGCTGTCTACGGCACATGCGCCGTAGACAGCGGTGCCCGTTTTCGGCAAATATCTCCTAAACCATATAGGTTTAGGAGATATTGCTTGGACCTACAGGTAAGCCTTAATCTAGGCTTACCTGTAGGTCAAAGTGGTTTGTAAGGGTTTACAACCACTTTAAATGCCTTATGGAGGAGCACAGAATAGGCTACTCTTATGCATCTGGAGGATTGGCTCCATGTGTGTTTGTATCTGCCTGGAGCCTTATACCTTAGCAGTTTGCACCATTACTTTGTTGCATATATTTGTGTACTTATTTACTATGCATAGCCTAAGCCAGCAATTCCTATATCATTGCCATATACAAATATATAGATATAATCTATGTTCTTTACCTTCCAGACCACAGCCATGACACAATATACTTTAGGCTTTTTTTTATGCATCGGTTTACTGCAGTGTTTCTCAACTCCAGTCCCCAAGGCACCCTAACAGGTCATGTTTTCAGGCTTTCCTTCAGACTAATTGGCTGTAGTAATTACTAAGGTGGTGAAACTGATCAAATCACCTGTGCAAAGTAATGGAAAGAATGAAAACATGACCTGTTGGGGCGCCTTGAGGACTGGAGTTGAGAAACACTGATTTACTCTGACCATCCTTCCCAGGACTACCCTTGGAGATGCATGGAGGCAACTTTATTCCCTAGTCACGTTAAGGGTTACTATCTACATAACAGCTGGGTCCAAAAGGACGCATATTATCAAAACTCCTTTTCTCTGTAGGATTGAATCTTCTACACCAATCTTCTAGCATAATGACAATACTTTAAAAATGGGACAAACAGAATATCTCGGACTTTGTTTTTAAGTAACATGGGATTCTGATCTATCTCAGCTTGACTAAGTCTGTGATGCAACAATGTATAAAATTTAAATTTATGAGAAATGCATATGTTGGTTGATCAATATATTTATATTGTAGATAAATGATACCAGTTACATCCCTGAAAAAGGAGTTAATCATTCTCTGAAACGTGTCGGGTGGCGGAAATCTCCCGGCACCTTTATCCTCACGCATATTTGGTGTAACATTAGTTATGCATACCATGTTATACACTGCATAGTGTTTCTTTAATTTAGTGATGCAACAATAAAAACAAAACAAAAAAAACCTTGCTTTTACAAATTTATGTCCGATATACTATATGACTTCAGTGTCTTAAAAGTACCACCAATAGGGGGTCTTCTTCTATATTCTATATTTTAATGAAGGTTTATATGCCCAGAGTTAAGCTTTAACCATTAATCTTTTTTGCTGTACCACTGTACCCTGTTAATATGCTACATCTACAATATCATAAGTTGATTAGGAGCCGTTTACAGGTCAACAAAGGCTAACTGGGTAACAGAACACCTATCAGAAAACCGATTGCAGCTTCCAACCATTCATTTCAGCATGAAAACAGTGAATTTGCCCCTTCTCACCTCTGTCCTGGGTAACCCTCTGAATACTTGTTGTTCATGCAGGAGCCAAGAGCCTGCAAGACTGCGCAGCTGGCAAAATTCTCAGAGGCGATCAGTTCCAGGCCATAGCGCTGTCTGTGCTTCTCTTTACGGATAATTTCGTACACCTTGGAAGAAAACCAGAGAGACGGAGACTAATAAAGGGAATATTACCGACTTCTTGCAGGCTGTGCAGTTTAGGAAGCAATCTCTCTTCTTTTAGCTTAGGAGAACCCCAAAACCTGGCCTGCTGGGAGCAGTCTGGTGTATGCAGAGTGGTGCAGCACTGGGGTTTGGAGACTAATTTCCTCATGGAAAATGATATCTTATGGATCTTTTATTCTCTCTCCTGTATATAATGGTTCCCCGTCAAAGGTAAAAACTTACTGGCAGGTAAAATATGTTTCTGCCTAGGCGCATGCAGATATGTGACTGCAGGACATCAGACTGCAATGGTGTGCATGGCTCAATGTTCCTTGTAAAGAATATATTTTTTTTAAACTGCTGTTTTATAGTTAGATCCTCTAATGCCTCGTGCACACGATTGGACTTTCCGACAACTAAACCATGGAATTTTTGTTCAAAGGTTGTTGGCTCCAACTTGTCTTGTATACACACGGTCACACAAATGTTGGCCAACAATTATGAACGTCGTGACGTACGACGAGCCGAGAAAAAGGAAGTTCAATAGTCATCTCCATTACGAATGCTAGTTTTACAAGACCGAGAGCTTCCGGCTCATCCTTGATTCCGAGCATGTGTGCTTGTACTTTGGACTTTTGTCCGACAGACTTGTGTACACACGATCAGAAGTTCCGACAACACACATCTGTTGGCGGGAAAATTTGAGAGCATGCTAGCCAACATTTGTTGCCAGAGAGTCCGAAAACAAATGTCCGATGGAGCATATACATGGTCGGACTTAACGCCAACAATCTCACATCCAACATTTCCCATCGGAAACTCCAATCGTGTGTACGCGGCATAACACACGTAAGGTTTTCAAGCCCTTTTCCCAACCCGGAGGTACAGAAAACCCAGGTGTCTCATGCTGTGTGCCCATGAGTATCTGAGAAATCTGACAGGTCCTCTTAAAGAAAACCTAGCCCACCAAAATGCCTGTGAAAGACACACAAGGGTTCTGAATAGATATTTCATCTACATTACACCATCGTTAAAATCTCAGCCCTTGCTTATTCCTGTGACAATCCCAGCTCATGCAGGTCATCAGGCAGGCTGAGAGTACAGAAATGTAATGAGAAGGATTTATTAAGACAGGTATACATATTATAAATTACTATTTAAATCCTTGTGTAGATTGCTGTGCCTCAGAAAAGCGATCTGTGATTACATATGATGCCTCCTCACCACCCATTTTAACCCCTTAAATGACACACCAACACACCGCAACTGGGCGCTTTGCACAAGGCTGTGGGGCGTTTGCTGTTTTTCCACTATTAGCTTAAATTGGTCGCATTCAGCGGCAGCACTGCTCTCTGAACATGACAGGAGTGACTGCTTTTGCGCAGCACAAAGCATTGCGTCCAAAGCATGTGAACACCCAAATTTGCTGCTCTTACCGCTTAAGGGGTGCTAAAAAAAGAATTAAAAAAATAAAAAATAAAAAATTACAAAGGAAACGCATCTCAACCACACGTTTTTAACATACACTAAGTCCTTATATAAAATCCCACCATTGCTACTAGCCTGTAAAAACATCTTAAAGTAAACCTTTGCAGCGGAAGACTGAAGACAAGGAAGGAAGGGGGCAAAAAAAAAATGGAAGGGAAAAACAAAAAAGTAGGTAGTGAAGGGGACAGTGAAAAGTAGGAAGGTGTTGAAGAGCAAGCCAAGCTAGGTGAGTTATTCCCAAAATGCATCTGCCTGCACTTGAGTAAAGGAAGCTAATGAGGTCTATGAGCGTCAGATTTATTTTTCACGGAGAGGATCAGATCTTCCATTTGTTGGAGTTTTTCTACTTTTGTTACAAGATACCTTCCTCCAACACAAGAGAATACAGGATTTAGTAGAACGTAGAAGATGTTTAAGGACTGCTTTTTGTCAAGTTATGATGGATATAGAGTTATTCTGTAGAAAGAAGGAAAGATGGGTTTAGATCAGTGGTTGTCAAGAGGACTATCAGGAGCCACAGAACTAATAGAGGAAATGAGGGTCAGAGAGTGTGGACAGGATACATTTTTGGCTGGGGACATGCTGCAGAAGACCATATGAAATTGGGAACATGTTATATGAGGCTAGTAGAAATCAATGCTATTATCCTAATCAATAAATCAATATTCCCACTACAGACTGCTGAGGTCCAGGGGCCGCAGCTTGGGTATTAGGGGTCTAAAGCAGCCATTCTCAACCAGGGTTCCCGTGGAACCCTGGGGTTCCTTCAGAGGTTGTTAGGGGTTCCTTGAGCTGTGGCTTATGGCCACCTATTTGATGATGCCTACAGAGTTTAAGGTTCAGCACCACTTAGCAAAGCCAACAGCATGGCACCAAATATCTTTTTAGCGGTCTTTAAGGGTGGCATTCTAAACACCACTTTAAGGGGGGGTCATTCTCCCTATTGACCACCAATATAAGGGGCATTGTTCTTATTGAACCCTGATGATATGGTTTTAGTAAGGGTTTCTCGAGACATGAAAATAGTTTTTGGGGTTCCTCTAGGGTTAAAAAGTTGAGAAAGCCTGGTCTAGAGGAATAGAGTAGTCTGAATTGTGATGAAATGTAATTAGAAATCTGACAATTTTCCCCAAAAAATAAAAAACAGAAAATATGGCGGAGTGAACCCTGACCATCAAAGTCTGGTCAAATTTTTATTTATGTCTGGGATTTCTCCCCACTTTGTGTCTCTTGAATAAAGGTGATACAGAATAGGAAATGAAGAGTTACCCCCTTCCAAAAAATAAAAACAAGAAAAACTATTTGTATGGTGCTGGTCTAACAAAATGCATTTGCTACAAATCATTAAAAACATAACTATGCAAAACCTTGATTTATCTTGATGTCAGACTCTTATAATGCCTCATACAGCAGCACTCAAGGCTGGTAAAAGGAGGATCAGTGCTAGCAGCCAATCATATGTGCCGAATTTCCATATGCTGACAGGAAACAGACTGATAGGAGGGCATAGTAGAGAGACTTAGCTCCGGCAAGGTCTAATCAGCTGGTAGATGGTGTGTTTTTGACCAGTCCACAAGGATTCTGCAGTGAAGGTCACTGTCTGGATTACAAAACTCTACCTGCTTGCTTGGAGTTCAACTTTAAGCCAATATCAGTGCCAAACTAAGTACAACATTGTGAAAATGCTTTGTCATGACATTTAAAAATCTCCAAAGCTCACCTCTGGATCATTAACTTCCAAAGGCTCCAGTACCATCTGGTTATGGGAGCTCCATAGATCTGTGAGTCCACCGTTAATCACAGGGATTTCGGCCATCTTCCCGTCTCACGTCTAAAAATAAAGGTAAAATATTTAATCTGTTCCATCCAAAACATCACTATCAAGTATAAATCCACACACACACACGGTTTTGTAAAACTCAGGTAGCTAAGTTAGAGCTCACTATGGACCGGTTAATAACTCTGGTCTAAATGGTAAGCTTTGCACAGAGGACAGTAAAGGACCTCATCAGTAAATATACATACATCAGCTTCTTTTTTTCCCCTGGCTGTGAGGGTGTAATATGCCAATAATTAACTTCTAAATTCCAAAACGCCCAGAAGGTTTAGCATTTGGGCCTCAAAGTTTATGAATCAGCTAGGGGGAAGAACCCAGAGAGCAGGGACAACCTACATACGAAAACCTTGGAAGAGGGACACGCTTACTTAATCAACTCAACTCTTCAGCTGCCCATAGAATGCTCTGTGTAATTATGGAAAACCAGACCCCATGTGACAGCACTGGCACTGTGGGCACATGGTCCACTGATACTCAGAAGTACTACTACACTAAAGATTTGTTTTTGGTAGTAAGTTACATTCAATTGGACTTGTTCTGTAAGGTTGAAGGTGTTTGCTAGCCTCTTCAAGTCATTTCTTCAGTTCTAATGAGCATCGGGAACACACCCCGACATTTATAAACCACACAGGTAGCACTGACACTTTAATCCAATCACCATGGATTGTGTAGAGCAGCCTTTCTCAACGTTTTCAACATAGAGGAACCCTTGAAATAGTTCTCCAGTCTCGGGGAACCCCTGCTAAAAAAAATTAGAACTCTACAACTCTTGATACATTAGTGTGATGGTCAGTGAGAAGAATGCTCCTTACACTTGTGGGCTTTGGGAAGAATTACCTCCTTACAGATGGCTAAAAAGATCAATGGTGTGAGTGGGAACTTATCTGAGAGGCAGAAATTGTCCAATGCTGAAGGAACCCCTAGTAACCTCTGAAGGAACCCTGGATGAGAATCACTGGTGTAGAAGCTGATTGTCTAAAGAAAAGGATTGGAAGTGAAAAGTTGTGGAGTCACCACGACTGCCAAGCAAAGATTGCCAAGTCATGGAAGTCCCAGACTCGGTGTCCTGGCCACTAAGCAGAGGATAACAAAAGCCACAGCGCATGCCAAAATAAAGGCAAATTTGCATGACAGATACACACTGACAGAAATAATGAATGAGCTACCAGAGTGCTCAACAGAGCCATGATAGTTCATTGCAGCTACACGCAAAAGACATGGACGAAGGCTCCAGTCGCGTCATTCTTTCACAGAGCCTTGCACGGCCACGTCTTTTTCAAACTGTGACAGTGTGCACCCGGGGGAAGATGCCCATGTGCTGCCACTGGGGCGGGGGAGAGGCTGCAGCTGCTGGAACATGTTCCACCCTTAATACGGGTGGTACACGCAAGACCCCTTTCACACAGGTGGTTTTCAGGCATTTTAGCGCTAGTAATAGCACCTGTAAGCTGCCTAAAAATCACCTCCCATTCATTTCAGTGTGATTTTTCATACTGTGGTGGTGCGCTTGCGGAACGTTAGGAAAAGTCCTGCAAGCAGCATCTTTGGGGCTGTATACAGCACTCCCAAAATGCCCTGCCCATTGAAATTAATGGACAGCGCTCCCAAAGAGCCTGAAAAGCATTTCGGAAGTGCTGCAACACAGGTGCTTTTAACGGCTTCTTTGGCTGCTAGCGGGGGGGTTAAAAGCACCGCTTAACCACTTTCAGGCCGGACCAATTTGCTGGTCAAAGACCAGACCACTTTTTGCGATTCGGCACTGCGTCGCTTTAACTGACAATTGCGCGGTCGTGCGACGTGGCTCCCAAACAAAATTGACGTCCTTTTTTTCCCACAAATAGAGCTTTCTTTTGGTGGTATTTGATCACCCCTGCGGTTTTTATTTTTTGCGCTATAAACAAAAATAGAGCGACAATTTTGAAAAAAAACGCATTATTTTTTACTTTTTGTTATAATAAATATCCCCCAAAAATATATAAAAAAACATTTTTTTCCCTCAATTTAGGCCGATACGTATTCTTCTACATATTTTTGGTAAAAAAAAAATAATAATCGCAATAAGCGATTATTGATTGGTTTGCGCAAAAGTTATAGCGTTTACAAAATAGGGATAGTTTTATAGCATTTTTATTAATAATTTTTTATTATTATTTTTTTACTAGTAATGGCGGCGATCTGCGATTTTTATTGTGACTGCGACATTGTCGGGGACCCATCGGACATTTTTGACACATTTTTGGGACCATTGTCATTTATACAGTAATCACTGCTATATAAATGCAGTGATTCCTGTGTAAATGACACTGGCAGTGAAAGGGTTAACCAGTGGGTGGCAGTGTAGGGGTTAAGTGTTCCTAGGGGTGTGTTACTAACTGTGGGGGGGTTGGGCTTTCATTTAGTGTACACTGATCTCTGCTCCAATCACATGGAGCAGAGATCAGCGTCACTAGTTGCTAGGCAGAATGGAAAAATGTTGTTTACACAGCATTTCCTCCATTCGGCCGCTCCGTGAGACGATCGCGGGGATGCCCGCGGCGATCGAGTCCGCGGGTCCCGCGACCAGACTCACGGGGGTCCCGACCAGCGCGCTCCCGATGGCAGGGCGGCATCGAATATTGGACGTACCTGTACGCCAATATGCCTGCCCGTGCCATTCTGTCGACGTATATCGTCGTGCGCTGGTCGGGAAGTGGTTAAACAGCAGTACAGAGTTGCTAAAACCAGCCCCGCTTTACCACTAACACACGTTGGCCCCAGCGTGAAAGGGCTCTTTTATGTTCCAAAGGGTGAACTTATCCTTCAAGCGATGTACTTCCTAGTCTTGGTCTCTGCCTAATGCATGATATTGCTGTTTGTTGTTGGAGTCTATTTGGTTTACTATCTATGAACTTTGTCTATTCTACTCATAAATAAAATATTTGAAAAAGAAGAAAAGTTGGAGTAACCCTGTTCCAATTACATAATCCACTCATAATCCTTCATTGCTCTACACCCTGTTCCAAATTATTATTATGCCAATGATATTTTTCTCTTTGCCTAAATAATTCATGTAAACAAAAGTCAGCATAATTCTCCACGTTATCAACTATTAAGAGTACAATTCAAATTTTATTGAACAAACCTCCTAATGATAAGAAAAAAAAATAAAAAATAAAAAAAAATAAAAAAACTTCCAATGCATTGTTCCAAATTATTACGCACAGCAAGTTTCAAAACACTTTATAGGTTGTAAAGAACTGAAAATTGTCATTTGTTGTGTTTGCAGCATACTTACTGAAATCAAAAGCTATTTCAATCAAACTTTGAACACCATTTTAACTTTTTAAACATTTTAACAGGTCACATTAAATTTTAACATAGGACCCCTTATTTGATAGCAGCTTCACAAGTCTTGCATCCATTGAACTTGAGTCTTTGGACAGTTTCTGCTTGAATTTGTTTGCAAGATGTCAGAATAGCCTCCCAGAGCTGCTGTTTGGATGTAAACTGCCTCCCACCCAAATAGATCTTTTGCTTGAGGATGCGCCAAAGGTTGTCAATAGGATTGCGGTCAGGGGAGGATGGAGGCCACACCATGACTCTCTCCTTTTATCCTCATAGCAGCCAGTGATGCAGAGCTATTCTTTGCAGCATGAGACGGTGCATTTTCATGCATGAAGATGATTTTATTACAGAAAGCATAGTTCTTCCTTCTGCACCAGGGAAGGAAGTGGTCAGTCAGGAACTCCACATACTTTGCAGAGGTCATCTTTACACCTTCTGGCACCCTAAAGGAGCCGACCAGCTCTCTTCCCATGATTCAGGCCCAAAACATGACACCACCACCGCCTTGTTGGCATCGCAGCCTTGTTGGAACAGGGTGGCCGTCCACCAACCATCCACTACGCCACCCATCTGGACAATTCAGGGTTGCACGCCACTCATCAGTGAACAGGACTGTTTGAAAATTAGTCTTCACGTTGTGAGCATTTGGTTAGTGGTGGCCGAATGGAAGGTTTATGCACAGTTGCAAGACTCTTGAGAACTCTACACCTTGATGTCCGTGGGACTCCAGAGGCACCAGCAGATTCAAATATCTGTTTGCTGCTATGTAATGGTGTTTTAGCAGCTGCTCTCTTGATCCAATGCATGGACCTGGCCGAAATCTTCCTCAATATGCCTTTATCTGCACGAAACCTGTCTGTTCTCTGAATCAGCCACACATCTCTTATAGTGCGATGATCACGCTTATGTTTTCGTAAATTATCTAATGTTTTCATACCTCGTCCAAGGCATTGAACTATTTCACTCTTTTCGGCAGCAGAGAGAATCTTTTTCTTCCCCATATTGCTTGAAAATGGTGCTCTGCTTAATAATGTGGAACACCCTTCTTTAGGACCGGTTCACACTATTGCACTGGCAGACATCACATGTAATGCACAGTGCACTGCTGTTCACATTACAAGCGATGTCTGTACAGATGCGAGGTCAGCCATACAGATAGTATGGGCGATATCGCACCGCATTTGGTGCAAACATGCACAGGGCCCTTTTTTCTGTTCGGACCAGAATCGGATCGCATGTGTGTTCACACATATGCGATCCGATTCATGTCCGAACTGTCAGTTCGCAGTGCGATATGCGAGCTGAAATGGGGGTGTTGTTAACATACAATGACACTCCCCAGCAATTTGCATATGGCAGTGTGAACTGCTGTGCGTGCCAGGTGCCATGCGGGAACCCGCAGTTGAGTCACAGGGTTCTTGTGTCACAATAGTGTGAACCGGGCTTTTGTGTTTTTTCCCTTTAATTGGGTTCACCTGGCAATCTAATTATTACAGGTGTCCGAGATTGTTTTCAGTGATCAAAAGAGCCCTGAGACACAATGCCATCCAGGAGTTAAACTGAAAAACAAAATATTTAATCTTTGCGACACTGAAATAGAATTTTTCAAAATAATTTGGAACAGGGTGTATAGTCTATATGTTACTAAATAAAATAAAAAATTGCATTGACTAGGGCTTTAAATGCATGACGGAACCCCAATGTACATTACGTATTTAGGAGTATCAGCCCTTTAAGGCCCCTTGCGCATTGGGGCAGTGCAAGCGTCGGCGGTAAAGCGACGCTATTTTTAGCACCGCTTTACCAGCGGCATTTGGGCGCTAGCGGTTTTAACCCCTGCTAGCGCCCGAAAAAGGGTTAAAACTGCCCGCAAAGTGCGCGGTATAGCCACGTTGCCCTATTGATTTCAATGGGCAGGAGCGGTGAATACACCGCTCCAAAGATGCTGCTAGCAGGACTTTTTTTTTTACCGTCCTGCTAGCACACTGGAGTGAAAGGGGCCGTTTTTTTTTCAGGCGCTATTTTTAGCGCTGTAGTGCCTGAAAAACACCTCAGTGTGAAATGGGCCTTAGATTACATGAGGGTGTGGCCTAAAGTTTGCACCCTTAGGCCTCATGTACACTGCTGCTGGTAAACGGATATTTAGGAGCAGTTGAGCATTTTTTTCAGCTGCCCCTGAACTCTTCTCTGTTATCTTATCAGTACATGTACAAAGGGTCGTTTACAGTTGTTTCTAGGCACTTGAGTTTAGAGGCCTTTTTGGAATGCAAAAAAAAAAAAAAAAAAGGGTTCAGAAGCTGAGTTTAGAGGCATTTCAAGCGCCAAACGCTGCTAACAGCGGTAACTCGCGTTTAGCCGCATTTAGTTTACAGGCGTTTTTCATTTTTGGCTATTTTGCAAAAATAATTTTTTTTTTTTTAGACGTTTCTAAACGCAAAACGCGGCATGTAAAGGCGGCAAAACGGACGTTTAAAACGGTAATTATCTGTCAAGTTAAATCGTTCAGGAACGGTTGTAAACACGTCCCCATGTACAGGTCCTTCTCAAAAAATTTGCATATTGTGATAAAGTTCATTATTTTCTGTAATGTACTGATAAACATTAGACTTTCATATATTTTAGATTCATTACACACAACTGAAGTAGTTCAAGCCTTTTCTTGTTTTAATATTGATGATTTTGGCATACAGCTCCTGAAAACCCAAAAATCCTATCTCAAAAAATTAGCATATTTCATCCGACCAATAAAAGAAAAAAGTGTTTTTAATACAAAAAAAGTCAACCTTCAAATAATTATGTTCAGTTATGCACTAAATACTTGGTCGGGAATCCTTTTGCAGAAATGACTGCTTCAATGCGGCGTGGCATGGAGGCAACCAGCCTGTGGCACTGCTGAGGTGTTATGGAGGCCCAGGATGCTTCGATAGCGGCCTTAAGCTCATCCAGAGTGTTGGGTCTTGTGTCTCTCAACTTTCTCTTCCCAATATCCCACAGATTCTCTATGGGGTTCAGGTCAGGAGAGTTGGCAGGCCAATTGAGCACAGTAATACCATGGTCAGTAAACCATTTACCAGTGGTTTTGACACTGTGAGCAGGTGCCAGGTCGTGCTGAAAAATGAAATCCTCATCTCCATAAAGCTTTTCAGCAGATGGAAGCATGAAGTGCTCCAAAATCTCCTGATAGCTAGCTGCATTGACCCTGCCCTTGATAAAACACAGAGGACCAACACCAGCAGCTGACATGGCACCCCAGACCATCACTGACTGTGGGTACTTGACACTGGACCTCAGGCATTTAGGCATTTCCCTCTCCCCAGTCTTCCTCCAGACTCTGGCACCTTGATTTCCGAATGACATGCAAAATTTGCTTTCATCCGAAAAAAGTACTTTGGACCACTGAGCAACAGTCCAGTGCTGCTTCTCTGTAGCCCAGGTCAGGCGCTTCTGCCGCTGTTTCTGGTTCAAAAGTGGCTTGACCTGGGGAATGTGGCACCTGTAGCCCATTTCCTGCACATGCCTGTTCACGGTGGCTCTGGATGTTTCTACTCCAGACTCAGTCCACTGCTTCCGCAGGTCCTCCAAGGTCTGGAATCGGTCCTTCTCCACAATCTTCTTCAGGGTCCGGTCACCTCTTCTCGTTGTGCAGCGTTTTCTGCCACACTTTTTCCTTCCCACAGACTTCCCACTGAGGTGCCTTGATACAGCACTCTGGGAACAGCCTATTCGTTCAGAAATTTCTTTCTGTGTCTTACCCTCTTGCTTGAGGGTGTCAATGATGGCCTTCTGGACAGCAGTCAGGTCGGCAGTCTTACCCATGATTGCGGTTTTGAGTAATGAACCAGGCTGGGAGTTTTTAAAAGCCTCAGGAATCTTTTGCAGGTGTTTAGAGTTAATTAGTTGATTCAGATTAGGTTAATAGCTTGTTTAGAGAACCTTTTCATGATATGCTAATTTTTTGAGATAGGAATTTTGGGTTTTCATGAGCTGTATGCCAAAATCATCAATATTTTTTTTTTTATTGTTTATTTCTTTATTTGACATATTACAAGTTATAACAGACCAAGTTACAATATCAGTATATATTTTACAGTTTTGTTTCCTTATACCGCTAATACATCATATTCTCATTTTCCTATTTATTTCAATTGATCCGTGCAAAACAACTTTTTATATTTTTCTCTTATTCTTACTTGCCACTATCATATATACTACCTAACCATCCTTTAGACACAAGTATTTACAAACATACACACAAACATAAACACAAAAAAAAACAAAAAAAATTAATAAATAAAAAAATATAAAAAACACACGCACTCTCCGGGCGAAAAATCCATAGCGTAGTTTCCATAGTGAGTTACCGTATATACTCGAGTATAGGTCGATCCGAATATAAGCCGAGGCCCCTAATTTACCACAAAAAAAATGGGAAAACTTATTGACTCGTGTATAAGCCGAGGGTGAGACATGCAGCAGCTACTGTTACAGCTTAAGAGTGGAAAAGAGGGTCAACAATGCCCATCTGCAGCTGTATACCTCCCTGTGTCCATCCCTGTGTCCATCACTGTGTCCATCCCTGTGTCCATCCCTGTGTCCATCGCAGCCTACCTGTGTCCTGTGCATGCCTCTTTGTCCTTCTGCAGCCTCTGTGTCCTTCTGCAGCCTCTGTGTGCCATTTTGCACCGATCTGCATGTTTAAAAAACATACGGCGGCCATGCCAGGATCGCCGCACCTCTCCTCCTCGTCTGTGACAGACGGCGGCCATTCCACTGTTCAAAACCGGCGCCTCCGTCTGTGATAGGCGGAACACTCAATTTCCCAGCAGTCAGTGTTCCGCCTATCACGGACATCCTCTCATCCTCGTCCGTAGTATGAGGATGAGCGGATGTCCGTGATAGGCGGACCACTGACTGCTGGGAAATTGAGTGTTCCGCCTATCACAGACAGGGAGGCGCGGCTTTTGAATAGTGGAATGGCCGCCGTCTGTCTGCACGACACTCTGATCGGGTAGGCAGACGGCGGTGACTCGAGTATAAGCCGAGGGGGGCACTTTCAGCCTAAAAAAAGGGGCTGAAAATCTCGGCTTATACTCGAGTATATACGGTATATATCACAAGCTGACAAAGGAGGAGAATGTTTATACCCACATCTTCCTTTGAATACTGCTTTTACTGTCCCACTCAAACAGAAAAAGAAAAACGATACTAACCACTCAATACAGACTCCCCCATTACCAATGAGGGTGGAGCTACCCGTGGATCCGATATCCATCGTTTCCATATTTTAATCCAGTTATTGGATTCTCCCCTATTGCAACCAATTTGTTGTTCTTTCAAGATGTTCTCATTTACCTGAAGACGCCAGTCCTCAAGTAAAGGTGCATTCGAAGATATCCACCTTAGAGCAATTAACTTACGTGCAATAAACAATAGTCTGGTAACTAATATCATCACCTCCCTGGGAAAGAAACCTTCCTCGTCCAAATATCCCAGTAGACATGTCATAGGGGTCCTGTCGATATGCGTATTACATGTAGCATTGATTGTATTAACCACCTCTCGCCAATATCTAGCCACTTTTGGACAATTCCACATCATGTGTATTAAATCCGCTGGAGACTTTTGACATCTAGGACACTCTGGAGAATCGCGTCTGCCCCACTTAAATAATTTAACTGGTGTTCTATATACCCTATATATTATAAATAGTTGCGTCAGGCAATGAGCCGGTGATAATGATACTAGGGGTACCCTTCTCAAAATAATTTGCCAGTTTTCATCTTAAATGTCCCCTATGTCTCTCTCCCAGCCTGTTCTACCAGGGCTGACAACTTTATCCTGATATAGTCTCATCAATTGACCATATAAAGACGAGATCAAGCCCTTTTTTTCCTCCCCCCTTGCTAATGATGTTATAAGTGGGGTAGGTTTTATCACTATCTTTTCCCTTCTAAACTGAGTTTGAATCGCATGCCGTAATTGTAAATATTTATAGAAGTGACTACAAGGCAGTTGAAAGGATTCTTGCAGGTCCTGAAAGGAGCGCAGAACGTTATGTGTAAACATCTGTTCTATATATTGAAGCCCCTTAGAGTGCCAGCTTTCGAATCCCTCCAATTTATATAGTTCTTTGTATTGCTTATTCCCCCAAAGCGGGGAGTATTTTGAGACTCCTTCAAATTTCATTATACTCCTCATTTCCTTCCAGACTCTATTCATAAGTGTCGTTGTTAGACCCCTACCGGTGTTACCCAGGGCTCCGGATTCCAACTGAGCCACAAGATTATATCGAAAACTGTTATTTAACAGTAAAACCTGTATGGGGTCTTCCCAATTACTTTCCCCCCAGCCTGCAAAATGCTGAAGCTGGGAGGCTATGAAGTAGAGTCTTGGCTGTGGTACCGCTAATCCACCCCAATCCCTTGCCCTCTGGAGAATTGATAACTTAATTCTCGGGGTTTTTCCTTTCCACAATAGCCTACGAAATATTGATTCTGTTTTTTTGAACCATTTTAAAGTTATCCATATCGGTGAATTATGGAGTATATATAACAATTGAGGGGTCCAGATCATTTTTATGAGATTTGCACGGCCTACCACCGATAATGGCAATTTGGTCCACGCCATGCTCTTAAGTTGAAATTTGTTAAGAATAGGTGACAAGTTATCCATTAAATAGTTTTCTATTCTAGAGTTTATAATTATTCCCAAGTATTTAAATGACACTATTTTAACTTGAGGGGCCTCTTTTAACCTGGACAGACTAGGATTGTCTAAGGGAAGTAGTACGGATTTATCCCAATTAATAATGTAACCAGAAAACGATCCAAATTGTTTTATTAGTGACATTAAGGAGCTTAAAGAACCTTCTGTATCCCCAAGAAACAGTAATGCATCATCAGCATACAAGGAGATTTTTTCAATCCTCGTTCCTCTAATAAATCTGCAAATAGATTCTGCCTGTCGGACGGCCTCGGCCAGTGGTTCGCCAGTGCGAATAGTAAAGGAGACAGGGGACACCAAAATCATCAATATTAAAACAAGAAAAGGCTTGAACTACTTCAGTTGTGTGTAATGAATCTAAAATATATGAAAGTCTAATGTTTATCAGTACATTACAGAAAATAATGAACTTTATCACAATATGCTAATTTTTTGAGAAGGACCTGTACATTAAGCCTTAAAATCTCATGCAATGCTTCCACAGATCTGCTGACTGCATGTCTCTCCGAGCCAAATTGAACACAATTATCTTTGCCAGATCATGCAAGTCACAAGTTCTGCCTTATTATCCACATCTTAATTTACCGAAACTTTCTGGGGCGTGCAATTCCTTTTGGAAGGAAAAGACAAAATAATCGTTCTGCTTTCTTTAGGATGATGAAAGAACAAATGGAGGCCAAATATGACATATGTAGGTGTTGAGGCACAGTTGGGTGTTGCTGGTGATACTCAGGACAACATAAGGGGGAAGTTCACATTTGTGTGATCAAGAAATGCGCGTAAAATCCGCAAAAACTCATTTGATACTCAAAAAAAAAAAAAAAAATGGGGAGGTGCATTCCTTCCAGGCATGCGGCAGTGCCATTCATTCTTACCCATTTTATGTGACCGAAATTGCATGCCAAAATGCATGGCAACAAAATATTGTGCATTTTGGTGCATCGAGATTTAAAAAGAAAAAGGGTCAAGCACTTCTTTTGTGAAATTTTTGCACATAGGGCAGACTACTGAAATGAATGGTCTGTCCTCAATATGAAGCACAAAAAGAAGTGCGCACTGTCTGCATAGGTATGAACGGGTTAACAGAAGAGAAATACTGCAAGTATCTCTGGGTACGCCTCACACTAACCTGCTAGATTGCGACAGCTCCTGTTTAATTTTGGCCATACACGTTATGTTCTGATCGAACAATTCTTCACACAAATCAGACAATATGATCAAATCTATGAACTAGCAAAAAGATCCATTCTGATTTCTTTGAAATGATTCCGATTGGTCTGGAAGGAAAATCCGAATGTAGTAAAGTAGCGAGATTGAGATGTTCACGAATGGCGCATTGAGCGATCATTTCAATTTACCAAATAAATTTTTCCCTTGAAACAGTAAATCGATCGACAATCCAATCATATATAAAACTGTTCTATGTATGGCCACCATAATAGCACTGCTTCATTACAGACCAGCAACACACAATCATTGACATCTATATACAAAAACACTATGTTGGAAAAAGTATTGGGACGCCTGCCTTTACACGCACACGAACTGTAATGGCGTCTTAGTCTTTAGGGTTCAATATTGAGTTGGCCCGCCCTTTGCAGCTACAACAGCTTCGGAAGCATTCATTTCAATGGGCAGGGATGCTTTGTATACAGACCTCCGAAAACCGCCCCAAAGATGCTGCTTGCAGGACTTTTTATAACATCCCGCACTTGGGCTTTCACATTTGGGCGGCAGGGGAGGCAGTTTTCAGGTGCTATTTCTAGCATTAAAACACCCTCAGTGTGACAGGGGTCTTAGGAGTGTGTCTATGGGAATGTTTGATCATTCTTCCAGAAGGGCATTTGTGATGTTGGACGAGAAGGGCTGGCTCTAATTTATCACAAAGGAATTCTATTGGGTTGGGGTATAGGACTCTGTGCAGGTCAGTTAAGTTCCTCCACCCCAAACTTGCTCATCCATGCCTTTATGGACCTTGCTTCCACCGCTCCAGGTCAAGTCACCAGCTATCTGCCCCGCCCCCCCCAAAACCATACAGAAAAGGTGCCGGCCCAGCTCACCCTCATGGAAAAATTAGATGGCCACACTGAAAAGGAAACTTCAAAAAGCAAGTTAAAACCTCACAGCAGCTAACCTCAGAGAGATTGACGCGTTTCAACAATCTCCCGGAGGTGAGGTATTGCATTGTTCTAAATCGTGGATTACTTTACAATAAAGCTTTTCGGAGTTTCCTTACGTCAGTGTGCGGACATCCAATGTATGCTTGAAGGACTGTGGCAGCAAGATAGGGGGCATCACTACATGGTGCACACAGCCCGTGCCATCTGACCAGCCTATTCTACGCAGACTGTGTTCAGATTTACTCATCAGAGACTGTATTTCCTCGCAGCTACCAATTATATTCAAGCCTGAGCTGTAACGAATGCTTAAACCTGATTGGTGGCTGCGTGCAACACAGACTGTTCGTATTACTACCGCCCACCACTACACTGGCCACTATGCTGAATCCAGGTCTAAACACCAAAAATGTATCTTACAATATAGAGGCAAAACAACAATACAGAAATAGTAAAGACAAGCTTGTATTTTGGAACTTACTTGAACCTATATACGAAGAGACGTCCTGCCCGGAGACAATGACCTGGAAAAAAAAATAAAAAAAAATATGTCTGCTGTCAGCTGGTAGAGGTTTTCCAGTACTGAATTTTGTGAAACACCCAAATCACGAGAGAAGAAACACTCTGCAAGCCAACTCAAGTCAGGCGTAGTGTCCAACCTGTCCTGGAGGGGTTAATCCGAGCTAAAAACAAGTTTTACATATTAACTTTTCAAGGGCGACATAAAACTTGTCGGGCCAGGAAGCAAAGGTCGGCGCTTTGCAGCAGCTATTGGCACATAAACAGGCAGACGGGTCCCACTGACAGCAACGAGAGATCTGCTGAACCCACCACAGTCATATGATGGAAATCTGCAGCACTCCTCCTAACACCGCTGCACAGCCCAACAGCCGCGTTGGGATGTTCAAACCCGTCCCATCACCCACTTTTCTAAGGTCGTCCATGCCTTAGACCTCTGTACAAAACAGGCAATATTCCCGGGGTGTGAGAAACCATAGTCCAAGCATAGGAAGTCTTCTGAGACTGACAAGGAACTACAGATCCCAGCATGCTTCACTAATAAGGAACTTTAAAGCGGAGGTCCACCCTAAAGTGGACCTTCCGCTCATCGGAACCCTCCCCCCCTCCGGTGCCACAATCGGCACCTTTCAGGGGGGAGGGGGGTGCAGTTACCTGGATAATCCAGGTAACTGCACCCACTTCCGGGACAGCTCTCTGCGGAAAGGGGCGTAACTTACGCCCCTTTCCGCAAGTGCCCGCCCCTTCCCGCAAGTGCCCCGCTGCCTGCTGGGAAACACACAGATCCCAGAGGCAGCGGGGAGCGTCCTTATTGCGCAGCGCAATTCGCGCATGCGCAGTAGGGAACCGGGAAATGAAGCCGAAAGGCTCCATTTCCTGATTCCCATACCCAAGATGGCGGCGGCAGGAACCGACAGATGACCTAGCGATCGGCTTCGGGTGCCTACATCGCGGGCGCGCTGGACAGGTAAGTGTCACTATTTTAAAAGTCAGCAGCTGCAGTATTTGTAGCTGCTGGCTTTAAAAAAAAAAAAAAAAAACGCGGAGTCCCGGTGGACTCCCGCTTTAAGGCATGGTTCACCTATACCAAAATCCTGCCCATGAAGATGATAATGGGGTGTCTGTGATTGAGGCTCCATGCACACTGGCTTAACCACTGGGCACTTAAACACCCTTAATAACCAGACCAATTTTCAGCTTTCGGTGCTCTCACATTTTGAATGACAATTACTCAGTCATGCAACACTGGACCTATATGAAATTTTTGTCCTTTTTTTTCACACAAATGGAGCTTTCTTTTGGTGGTATTTAATCACCGCTGGGTTTTTTTATTTTTTGTGCTATAAAAGAAAAACTACAGAAAATTCTGTAAAAAAAATGAATTTTTCTTTGTTTCTGTTACAAAATTTAGCAGATTAGTAATTTTTTCTTCATAAATTTTGGCCAAAATTTATACCACTACATATCTTTGGTAAAAATAAGTACAAATTGGTGGATATTATTTGGTCTTTGTGAAAGTTATAGAGTCCACAAGCTATGGTGCCAATATCTGAAAATTGATCACACCTGAAGTACTGACGGCCTATTTCAATTCTTGTGACCCTAACATGCCAGAAAAGTACAAATACCCCCCAAATGACCCCTTTTTGGAAAGAAGACATTCCAAGGTATTTAGTAAGAGGCATGATGAGTTTTTTGAAGTTGTCATTTTTTCCCACAATTCTTTGCAAAATCAAGATATTTTTATTTATTTTTTCCACAAAATTGTCATATTATCAGTTTATTTCTCACACAGCATATGCATACCACAAATTACACCCCAAAACACATTCTGCTATTACTCCCGAGTACGGTGATAGCACATGTGTGAGACTTTTACACAGTGTGGCCACATACAGAGGCCCAACATGCAGGGAGCGCCATCAGGCTTTCTGGAGCACCCAGGACAATTCTGACATTTCTCTCCTACATGTAAAAATCATCATTTATTTGCTAGAAAATTACAGAGAATCCCAAAACATTATATATTTTTTTTTAGCAAACACCCTGGAGAATACAATGGTGGTCGTTGCAACTTTTTATCTCGCACGGTATTTGCGCAGCAATTTTTCGAATGCTTTTTTTTTGGAAAAAAAAACAGTTTTGTGCTTAAAAAAAAAAAAAAAAAAAAAAAACACAGTAAAGTTAGCCCAATTTTTGCATAATGTGAAAGATGAAGCTACACCGAGTAAATCGATACCTAACATGTCACTCTTCAAAATTGCACAGGCTCGTGGAATGGCGCCAAACGTCGCTACTTAAAAATCCCCATAGGCGACGATTTAATTTTTTTTTTTACTGGTTATATGTTTTGAGTTACAGAGGAGGCCTAGGGCTAGAATTATTGCTCTCGCTCTAACGTTCGCAGCGATACCTCACATGTGTGGCATGAACACCGTTTTCATATGTGGGCGGGACTTACGTATGCGTTCGCTTCTGCATGCGAGCACAAATATATATTTTATTGTTCATTTTACTTTAGTTTGAAATTTTTTTCCCCAAAAATAAATTTTTTGATCACTTTTATTCCTATTACAAGGAATGTAAACATCCCTTGTAATAGGAATATGGCATGACAGGACCTCTTTACAGTGAGATGTGGGGTCAATAAGACCCCGCATCTCATCTCTAAGCTGGGAAGCCTTAAAAAAATAAAAAATAAAAAAAAAAGATTCTGGATTTGATCATATTGGCGAGTCGGTAGAAGCACCGGAGGGCGGCGGGAGGGGGGGGAGGTGTCTATGGCTGGGTATTGCAGGGTATCTCAGAGTATGGCGTTGCAGAGTATTGCGTTGCAGAGCATTGCAGGATATTGGAGGGTGTTGCAGAGCATTGCAGAGTGTTGCACGGTATTGGCGGGTGTTGCAGAGCATTGCAGGGTATTGGTGGGTGTTGCAGAGCATTGCAGAGTGTTGCAGGGAATTGGCGGGTGTTGCAGAGCATTGCAGGGTATTGGTGGGTGTTGCAGAGCATTGCAGAGTGTTGCAGGGAATTGGCGGGTGTTGCAGAGCGTTGCAGGGTATTGCAGGGTAATGCAGGGTAATGCAGGGAATTGAGGGGTTAATTTTCGGTGAGCAGCGATGTGGGCACTGTAGATGCAGCCCACATCGCTGCCGACACCGATCTCTTCCCCCTCCGCTGTTCCGATCGGTACAGAGAGGGGGAGGGAGGAACCGGCGTCATAACATGACGCCGGTTTGTTTACAAGTGATCACTCCGTCATTTGCTATGAGCGGCCGTTTACCGTGATCCGTGATGCGCAGGGTCCTGTGGACCCGGCGGTCACGGATGCTCTCGAGTGCGCGCCCCAGGGGGCGCGCGAGAGCGGAATTCTGGGAGGACGTCATATGACGGCCTCCCAGAGTTAAGAAACCGCCCTGTAGCCATCATTCGGCTATAGGGCGGTTATTAAGTGGTTAAAGAAAACTCCTAGAGCAGTGATGGAGAACCTTGGCACTCCAGATGTTTTGGAACTACATTTCCCATGATGCTCAACTACACTGCAGAGTACATGAGCATCATGGGAAATGTAGTTCCAAAACATCTGGGGTGCCAAGGTTCACCATCACGGGTCTAGAGGTTTGCGGTTTGTCTGTAGACGCAACTAATGTTATCTCAGGTGTCCATGCACATTAGGCTGCTTTCACACTGGGGCGGGAGCAGCGTCGGCGGTAAAGCGCCGCTATTTTTAGCGGCGCTTTACCGTCGTTTTAGCGGCGGTGTGCGGGCGCTAGCGGGGTGGTTTTAACCCACGCTAGCGGCCGAAAAGGGGTTAAACCTGCCCGCAAAGCGCCGCTGCAGCGGCGCTTTGCTGGCGGTATTGCCGCGGTGTCCCATTGATTTCAATGGGTAGGAGCGGTGAATACACCGCTCCAAAGATGCGGCTGGCAGGACTTTTTTCACCGTCCTGCCAGCGCATCGCTCCAGTGTGAAAGCCCTCCGGCTTTCACACTGGAGTTAAAGGGGCCGGTTTTTTTCAGGCGTTACACAGGCGCTATTTTTAGCGCTGTAACGCCTGAATACCGCCCCAGTGTGAAAGCAGCCTTAGGTAGTTTAGAGGCAGCTTTTTTTTCTACTGCTCAGTGTTTTTTTTTGCGCATATAAAAACACCCCTGTTTTGGGAGCGTGTTTCTGGCAGAAAAAGAAAACCCTCGAAACGCTTCTAAACTCTAGCGCAAAAAACACTGTAAATTTTTTTTTTCTGCCAAGAGCACTGGTGTTTTTTTTTTTTTAAGCTAGTGTGCATGGAGCCAAAAACAAACTCTGCAGCCTTAACCAGAGTTGGATAATGCCCTTGCTATACGTGCCAACCATTTCCATACCCTCCCAAAGCCTGGATAAAAAACTCCCAGACATTGCACCATCCCGATGTGTCTTGTCGCTAGGATGTTGCTAAGAAACTCCCAGCTGTTACTGTATCCCCCCTACCTGTATATAATATCACCAATAGAATACATCCGACCTTTATGGGGCATCACCCCTCCATCTCACTTATATTTAAGATCAACCCCCTAATAGCCCCCCACCCTTATACATCACCCCCCCTAATAGCCCCCCACCCTTATTTATCCCCCCCTAATAGCCCCCCACCCTTATACATCGCCCTCTAATACACCCCACCCTTATACATCACCCCCCTAATACATCGCCCCCCACACCCTACCCTTATATATCACCCCCTAATACACCCTACCCTTATATATCACGCCCCAATACACCCCACCCTTATATATCACCCCTCTAATACACCCCACCCTTATATATCACCCCCCTTATATATCACCCCCCAATACACCCCACCCTTATATATCTCCCCCTAATACACCCTACCCTTATATATCACCCTCTAATACACCCCACCCTTATATATCACCCCTCTAATACACCCCACCCTTATATATCACCCCTCTAATACACCCCACCCTTATATATCACCCCTCTAATACACCCCACCCTTATATATCACCCCTCTAATACACCCCACCCTTATATATCACCCCTCTAATACACCCCACCCTTATATATCACCCCTCTAATACACCCCACCCTTATATATCACCCCTCTAATACACCCCACCCTTATATAATCACCCCTCTAATACACCCCACCCTTATATAATCACCCCTCTAATACACCCCACCATTATATAATCACCCCTCTAATACACCCCACCCTTATATATTACCCCCTAATACACCCCCCTTATATATCACCCCCTTAATACACCCCCCTAATACACCCTATCCTTATATATCACCCCCTAATACACCCCCCTCTAATACACCCTACCCTTATACATCACCCCCCCATACACCCTACCCTTATATCTCACCCCCCCATACACCCTACCCTTATATCTCACCCCCCCATACACCCAACCCTTATATCTCACCCCCTAATACACCCAACCCTTATATAATTACCCCTCTAATACACCCCACCCTTATACATCACCCCCCCATACACCCCACCCTTATACATCACCCCCCCCATACACCCCACCCTTATACATCACCCCCCCATACACCCCACCCTTATACATCACCCCCCCATACACCCCACCCTTATACATCACCCCCCCATACACCCCACCCTTATACATCACCCCCCCAATACACCCCACCCTTATACATCCCCCCCCCAATACACCCCACCCTTATACATCCCCCCCCCAATACACCCCACCCTTATACATCCCCCCCCCAATACACCCCACCCTTATACATCACCCCCTAATACACCCCACCCTTATACATCACCCCCTAATACACCCCACCCTTATACATCAGCCCCCCCAATACACCCCACTGTTATACACCACCCCCCCCCCAATACACCCCACCGTTATACATCACCCCCCCCAATACACCCTACCCTTATATATCTCCCCTAATACACCCCTCCTTATATACCACCCCCTAATACACCCCATCCTTATATACCACCCCCTAATACACCCCACCCTTATATACCACCCCCTAATACACCCCACCCTTATATATCACCCCCTAATACACCCCACCCTTATATATCACCCCCCAATACACCCTACCCTTATATATCACCCCTCTAATACACCCCCCAATACATACCAATCTTATATATCACCATGCCCCTAATACACTATATTGTCAAAAGTATTGGGACGCCTGCCTTTACACACACGTGAACTTTAATGGCATCCCAGTCTTAGTCTGTAGGGTTCAATATTGAGTTGGCCCACCCTTTACAGCTTCAACTCTTCTGGGAAAGCTGTCCACAAGGTTTAGGAGTGTGTCTATGGGAATGTTTGACCATTCTTCCAGAAGTGTATTTGTGAGGTCAGGCACTGATGCTGGATGAGAAGGCCTGGCTCACAGTCTCTGCTCTAATTCATCCCAAAGGTGTTCTATTGGGTTGAGGTCAGGACTTCGTGCATGCCAGTCAATTCCTCCACCCCAAACTGTCCTGGCCTCAACCCAATAGAACACCTTTGGGATGAATTAGAGCGGAGACTGTGAGCCAGGCCTTCTCATCCAACATCAGTGCCTGACCTCACAAATGCGCTCCTGGAAGAATGGTCAAAAATTCCCATAGACACACTCCTAAACCTTTTAGATGGCCTTCCCGGGAGAGTTGAAGCTGTTATAGCTGCAAAGGGTGGGCCAACTCAATATTGATCCCTATGGACCAAGCCTGAGATTGCCATTAAAGATCATGTGTGTGTGTAAAGGCAGGTGTCCCAATACTTTTGGTAACATAGTGTACATCACCAATCCCCCCCCCCCCATATTATCACCACCTGTACGTTACAAAGCATCTCCCTCCCCTGTCATATATACACTCTACCTGTGTAGATCTCCTCTGGTGTACAGACACCCCCTCCCTGTGTATAGCAATAGAGGATACATGTCTAAACATCACCCCCCCATAAATGCCCCTGCAGAACCACCCCCGCCCCCCACAAAAAAAAAATTGTCTCTGTATTCTAATATGAGTCCCCATAATCATTTCCCCCCTGTAGTCAGTCTCCCTCAAATACAAGTCCCCCCTATAAAAGTCAGTACAAGTCCCCCTTTATTCTCCCCCCTGCACCTTCTCTAATATGCAGTAAGTGCCCCTAGGTACAAGTCCCCCCCCATCTCTCTCACCCTCACACACTCACCCCGTAGCAGCAGCCGACATACACTGAGCTCAGCACACCAGACACGCCGCGAACCCGGCATCCAGCCAGACCAATCACAGCACAGCGCTGCCCGGCCTGGCACCCAATCACCCAGAAGCATGCCTGGCAATCTGCCAATCAGGAACAGGAACCTCTCCGGGAGCCAATAGGTGAAGGGCGCATTTCCCGCGGGAGGATGCCAATGCTGCCAGTGTGTGATGGCAGGATGGAGGAATGAGAAAGGCCGGCATAGAGGGGGCACCTGTGTACAGGGGGGAGGGGGGCATGAAGGGTTCAACTGTGTACATGGAGGGTTCACCTGTCTACAGGGGGGAATGGAGGGGTCACCTGTGTACAGTAGAGAGGGGCATGGAGGGTTCACCTGTGTACAGGGGGTAGGAGGGCATGGAGGAGTCACCTGTGTACAGTAGAGAGGGACATGAAGGGGTCACCTGTGTACTGTAGGGAGGAGGGCATTGAGGGGTCACTTGTGTACAGTAGAGAGGGGCCAACTGTGTATTGTACAGCAGGGAGGGAGTAAGCATGGAAGGGTCACCTTTTTACAGTAGGGAGGAGGGCATGGAGGGGGTCACCTGTGTACAGGGGGAAGGGGCATGGTGGGGTCACCTGTGTACAGTAGGGAGAGGTCACCTGTGTACAGGGGGAAGGGGCATGGAGAGGGTCACCTGTGTACAGGGGGAATGGGGCATGGAGGGGTCACCTGTGTACAGTAGGGAGAGGTCACCTGTGTACAGGGGGAAGGGGCATGGAGGGGTCACCTGTGTACAGTAGGGAGAGGTCACCTGTGTACAGGGGGAAGGGGCATGGAGGGGTCACCTGTGTACAGTAGGGAGAGGTCACCTGTGTACAGGGGGAAGGGGCATGGAGAGGGTCACCTGTGTACAGGGGGAATGGGGCATGGAGGGGTCACCTGTGTACAGGGGGAAGGGGCATGGAGGAGGTCATCTGTGTACAGGGGGAATGGGACATGGAGGGGTCACCTGTGTACAGGGGGAAGGGGCATGGAGGGGTCACCTGTGTACAGTAGGGAGAGGTCACCTGTGTACAGGGGGAAGGGGCATGGAGAGGGTCACCTGTGTACAGGGGGAAGGGGCATGGAGGGGTCAACTGTGTACAGTAGTGAGGGGGCATGGAGGGGTCACCTGTGTACAGGGGGAGCGGTGCATGGCGGGGTCACCTTTGTACAGGGGGAGGAGGGCTCATCTGTGTACAGCAGGCAGGGGTCACCTGTGTACATCAGGGAGGAGGGGATGGAGGGGTCACCTATGTATAGCAGGGAGGAGAGCATGGAGGGGTTACCTAATGTATAGCAGGGAGGGAGCGAGCGAGTAGGGAGGGGTCACCTGTGTACAGGGGGAAGAGGACATGGAGGGGTCATCTGTGCACAGTAGGGAGGGGTCATCTGTACATCAGGGAGGATGGCATGGAGGGGTCACCTGTGTACAGCAGGATGGAGGGGTCACCTATGTACAGCAGGGAGGAGAGCATGGAGGGGTTACCTAATGTATAGCAGGGAGGGAGCGAGCGAGTAGGGAGGGGTCACCTGTGTACAGGGGGAAGAGGACATGGAGGGGTCATCTGTGCACAGTAGGGAGGGGTCATCTGTACATCAGGGAGGAGGGCATGGAGGGGTCATCTGTGTACAGTAGGGAGGATGGCATGGAGGGGTCACCTGTGTACAGGGGGTGGAGGGCATGGAGGGGTCACCTGTGTACAGCAGAGAGGAGGGCATGGAAGAATCATCTGTGTACAGGAGTAGGAGGGTATGGAGGGGTCACCTGTGTACAGCAGGGAGGAGGGCATGGAAGGGTCATCTGTGTACAGGAGTAGGAGGGCATGGAGGTGTCACCTGTGTACAGGGGGTGGAGGGCATGAAGGGGTCATCTGTGTACATCATGGAGGAGGGCATGGAGGGATCACCTGTGTACAGCAGGGAGGAGGGCATGGAGGAGTCACCTGTGTACAGCAGGGAGGAGGGCATGGAGGAGTCACCTGTGTACAGCAGGGAGGAGGGCATGGAGGGGTCACCTGTGTACATCAGGGAGAGAGCGAGCATGGAGAGGTAACCCGTGTACAGGGGGGAGGGGGCATGGAGGGGTTACCTGTGTACAGGGGGGAGGGGCATGGAGGGGTTACCTGTGTACAGGGGGCAGGGGTCACCTGTGTACAGGGGGGCGGGGGCGTGGAGGGCCTGGCTGTGCTCCACATAGAACCCTGAAATCCATCTTTTTCATCAACATTGTGGAGCAGAAAAGTGTAATATGGTGATACAAGTTCCCCGGCTGTCATACTGCTCCTGGGGTTCATCGGGAGTGTCCTGACTTTCCAATCACAATGGGAAGAGAGTGAATTGAGGGTTTTGTGGACTTTCATAGTACCGTACAAAGACATGAGATAATCAAAATAAGTGTAAAAATGCGATTTTATTCCCACAATATATTAAAACATATAAAATCTAAAAAATTATACCGTAACTGTGTCCTAGACATTCGGCTCTATAAAATCACAGATGGGATGACCTTTGGGAGATAACCATTGTCAACTTTAGCATATACCATCTGTGTGTTGGATGCTCAACGTGTTTCGTGGGGAGACCACCGCTTCTTCAGGAGATTATTATATGGTTTTATAACACCGTTAATTTTGGCAGCAAATTTCGAACTCGTTTTAGTCAAAGTCTTAGGACTAAAATGGCATTTTAGTTTTAGTCCCATTTTAGTCTTCTGCAGTTGTTTTAGTTTTAGTCGACTAAATCTCCAGTACATTTTCGTAGACTAAAACAAATCTCAGTCGTCTAAAATCGAATGGGTGTAATTAAATTGTAATACATTAGTTAACATTTCTCTACAATTTCCAAACTCATTATATACTGCTGGAGTGAAGAATCAAATATGTTATTATTTATGGTATTGAGGAGCAAACATGCACTACAGGCCAGTGTTAATTTTGAAGTCAAATTCCTATTTAGTTTTAGTCATAGTCTTGACTAAAATGGCATTTTAGTTTTAGTCCCATTTTATGCCGTGTACACACGAGCGGAATGTCTGACAGAAAAAGACAGACGGAAGTTTTTCATTGTATATTACGATCGTGTGTATGCCTCATCAGACTTTTTTTTTCTCTAAAATTCTGACAGACCTAGAAATAGAACATGTTCTAAATATTTCCAACTGAACCAATTCCAATTGTGAAAACCGCTCGTCTGTATGCTGTTCCGATGGACCAAAAACAACGCGTGCTCCTGAAGCAAGTACAAGACGGAAGCTTTTGGCCACTGGGTACTGAACTTCCTTTTTCTAGTCCCGTCGTACGTGTTGTACGGCACCGCGTTCTTGACGATCGGACTTTGGTGTGATCGTGTGTACGCAAGACAGTTTTTAGAGGAACTCCATCAGAAAAACCTTCGGAGTTTATTCCAGCGGGAAACCGGTCATGTGTACACGGCATTAGATATTGTAAAATACAAATATAGTGAAATCATATGCACGCTGCCTTACCCAGGACGAGGTCAGATGCATAGACCCAAGAAGTCCAAGTCTGTCCTGGCAAATACGGGAGACCCACACCAGGGGGCGCACAATCCTCCGTCTGACAAAAAAATGGTAAGGGAGGTATATTGAAATAGTGTAAAAACTTTGTAAAACACAAACGGTGTTTACATAGATGTATGTTATGACGCACCGTGACAACAAATGCAAAACATCTGAATCAGGTCCTCTCAGGGTTAGAACTAAGTCCTGGCAGGGAAGTTCTCTTACAGCAATAGTTATACACTGCAAGAACAGAGTGGAGAACATGCATAGATAAATGCTGTTTAGTAACTATGGCCCCCCAAGCTAAGACCCCAGATGAGATGATTTTAACCAAACCTTACCTTGTAAAGTGGGTATAGGAAGGACAAGGAGATATAGATATATCTATGGCTTTGTAAGGTTCCTAAATCGTATTACTGTATATATCGCCAAATCTACTTGGGGTGAGAAAACAAAGGGGATATGGAATTTTACTGGATAGCACATATGTAACAATCAATATGCATATGGCATCATCTAATTAGGGCCGATACAACAAATCTATTAATTGATTATGAAAATTGTTGTCAACTATTTTCATAATCGATTAATCGATCAGCCGATTAGTTGGCCTGCATACAGAATGCATTATTTGTTTACATATCAGGTAATACAGTGCAGCACACATACAGCTCAGTACACCATACATGTCAGTAAGTGCCTGAGATCTTGTGAATGTGTGAGGAGCAATGACCCATGGGACATGTAGTCCCAGGTAGGAAGTGGATGGTTCTAAAGGCAGAAGTTATTTTTACCTTGCTATAGGGGCCCTCTATACTATACTTTGCAGTTTGCTATTGGGGCACTCTAAAAGCAAGAGGAGCCAGAAGCATCGGTGGGGGACCCCAGAAAAGGAGAATCAGGGTTGCTCTGTGCAAAACCATAACACGGAGCAGGTGTGTGTGTAATATATATATATATATATATATATATATATGGACCTAACTGTATATCAAGACTTATGAATGGAGCTACATTTTCATAACAGCTACCTGGCTAAGGTCATAGATGCTCACAAGGCAACTGGCAGATATACAGTATTAAACTGTGTGTCTATATATATATATATATATATATATATATATATATATATATATATATATATGACACAGGCATTGTTGTGCAGCTCCTGATGTGTTTCTCCTAATAATGAAGAATTTTATGTAGATCAGGGCTCAAAATTCCAAGTCTTGAGCTACTAGCCAGGCCTCAAGGGTTGCTTGCCACCAGTTGCCCCTACCCTGCCCCGCCCCAAATCCTACCCGTAAACCCACCCCCATAAATGATCTCATGAAATTACACTTACACTTACATTAAATGTTTTATGCAGGATTAAGTTATAAAAAATATTAACAACCTTATCCGTGTCCTGTGCACTAGCCTGTGTCCGCCAATGCAGCCTGTGCCCAGCATGCTGCCTGTGTCCAATGCAGCCTGTGCCTATCGTGCAGCCTTTGCCTACTATGCAGCCTATGCCCACCATGCAGCAGAGGGGAGCCACCTGCCGTATAATCAGAGCAGGGAACATAACAGATTTCATTTCAATAGCTGTGTGTTCCCCCACTGCTCACCATCACGTAAGCCCCTCCCCTTGGGAACTTTGATACATGTCACCCGTCCTAGGATTGGCGGGTGATCTATCAAACTCATGGAAAAAGAGGAGGGGCTGTATGTAACAGGGCACGGCAGGGGAACACACAGCTATTGAAATTAAATCTGTTATGTTCCCCCACACTCTGATCATCCATCCGGCAGCTCCCCTGCTTCCCGGCAGCTCTTCTCGCCAGCCCTCAAAATCCACTTGCAAATTGCGAGCGGGCGAGTGGAATTTTTGAGGGCTGATGTAGATGATGTGTGTGTGTGTATACATATATACAGTATATATATATATATATTTGGGGGGGGGGGCCCACTGTTTTTGCTCTACCTGTCGATTGTGGGCAGGTGATGGGTACATCGCAAACCTTCCTTGTCGACCCCCAGACAGGAGGAGTGGGGGCGGAATTCACTGGAACCCAACCACTGTTCTTTTCTCCTGCAGAAGCTAAAAGTTGGCTTTTCCTGTTGGCGTTCAGCTGCTGCAGTAGGAAAAATAAAGGGGATCAGTTCCAGTAAATGCCACCCTCACCACCCCTCCTGTCCAGGTTCACCTTCCTTCGGCAGCCTGGGCCCCCTTGGGTGCTCCCCTGGTCCCTCCCACATCTTCCCAGTGCTGCTGGGTTCCCCTTCTTTTCCTCTTTCCGGCTGCTGTGAGGGATCCTTTCAGGATGTAGAGCAGGGGAAGGGGCTGTTAAGTGTCATTTACCAGCCCATTTCTTTTCTGAACGAATACCACAAGTGCTTGGTACCAATCGTGCACTGTGTTCATTTATAACTGAAGCCTAGTAAACTGCGAGGGAAAAAGGAAGCTGATCCCCAGTGATATTTGATTTCTATCGTGCTCAGGTAGATCTCCATCTCTCAAAGGTTGCCTACCACTGTTCTAATAAGAAAAGAAATGCAATCACTCTCAATGCTCTGTGGTCCTCCATAGAGAGATGGCTATGCAGACGACACGTCACATATGATACATGTGTAATCCAATGTGAAACTACAAAAACAACAAAAGGGAAGGAGTTCCTGGTGTATTACCTGAGTAAAGAAAAATGCGAGTCGGAAGATGTCATATGGTGTAAGGTACAAATGCTCCAACAACAACCTTCTATCTGCAAGCAAGCTGATGCGTTTTGGAGGCGCTGAGCACAGCTCTAAAGAATGGGGTGCCCCCCTGAAATGCGTTGGCTTGCTAGTACAGCGGAGTTTGTTGGAGAATGTGTACCTTGCACCATATGGCATCTTCCGATTCACATGTTGGTTTATACCCCTTGCCCTTTGTTGTTTTCGTAGCTTCACATTGGACCCCGTTCTAAGGCATGACTTTGGACAGTGGTCAGGTTTCCCATAGCAACCAATGACAATTTCTAGCTCTTTTTATAGGGTTTAGGGTGTCAGTATTTGATTGCCAAGGCCATAACCATACCTGGGAAGTATAAAAAAAACTCGGTATTCCTGAGAATAGGAGTGGGGAATGGGCGGGGCTAACTGCAGTGCCCTTATTGTGCCATGCTGAATGGTGGGTTTGGCCAAATTGTGCTTTAAATGTAAGAGGGGCTTAAAGTGGTAGTAAACCCGTTACAACCACTTTTACCTACAGGTATGCCTAGATTAAGGTTTATCTGTAGGTGCTCGAAATAACTCCCAAACCTCCACGGTTTAAGAGATATTTAGAAATGAGATGAGCGCCGTTATCTATGGCGCATGCGCCGTAGACAACGGTGCAGGCGCACTTTAGACTCCTTTAAAAATGGTGAGTGTGCCTTTCTAAAGGAGATCATGCCATGACTGTCGGCTCCCGTGCGCATGCTTGGGAGTGACCACATCGCGGCTCCGGCCAATCACAGCGCTGGAGCCGCGATACCCGGAAAGGAAGATGGACGCTTTGTGGAAGAGGAGACAACCGTGACACATACTGGGCGACTATGCAGTGCAGAGTCACGCATTATGCTTTACCTTTGCGGGGAAACAAAGAGGAAGTAAAACCCATCAGGGTTTACTTCCTCTTTAACCACTTGACCCCAAGGCCAAGTCTGACATTTCTCTCATACATGTAAAAATCTGCTAGAAAATTAATTAGAACTCCCAAACATATTTTTTTAAGCAGAGGCCCAAGAGCAGGGGTATGCAACCCGCAGCACACAAAGTCTCTTTTGCCGCCACTCGACTCTAGACACTAATGCATTCCAATTTCAGAATCCCCCCATGCCGCATCTGCACTGAGGGGGAGGCACTGCGCCCCCCCCCCCCCACATTGTAAACAATGGAAAACATTGTTTGGTTCTCTAACTTTGCTGTAGCTGTGATCGTCAGCTTTTGTGATGGGGAAGAGATTGGGTGCAGTTCTGCGGGGGGGGGGGGGGGTCCTTATTTCCAGAGGATGACTGTCATTGGCAACTGCTAAAGCCAATCACAATCCTGCTGGCCCCATCCACCATCTGGAGGAAGAGGACTCGCTTGGTTGCCACTACCAATCTCAGAAAGAAGGGATTTCACAGTGATTGAGAAAACCCCAATCTGGTGACAGTTTGTGGAATTACTGTTGCGCTTCTGAGGACTTGTTGAAATTATTCCTGAACCTTTGTGTCACTTCCTACTGATCCCCGGCACTCTGTGTCCCTTTAAGCCACAGCCAGTATTCAGCGCAATGAAAATCACACCCAACTTTTCCTGTGTCACGCAGAGCTCCGCGCTTTTTCTCAGTTGCGGGGGCCCAACTTATGATCCTGCACACTGCTTTCAGAAAATACCCCTGGCCTGAGCTCATCATTGCGTATCCATTCCAGATGCTTGTATGTGACATCCCATACATCACATAATATACATCACATACATCCCATACGTCACATACATCCCATACATCACATACATCCCATACATCACATACAAGCACGTGGGCTGGATGCGAGAGGTGGATCAGCAGGATGAGTGTGCCAGGACAGGTAGATGTATCTCATCTCTGCTTCCTTTCACCACTCTGCATATCACACATATCATAGATGAAAAGAGGGTACAGCAGTGGGGAAAATGAGCAAGCAGGAAGGGTTCAGAGGTGGGACAGATGAGCAGGAGGGTACAGCTGTGGAAGAGATGAGAAGGGGGTTCAGCAGTAGGACAGAAAAGCAGGGGGGTAGCACAGTGAGGCAGATGAGCAGGGGGTTAAAGTGGTGTGGCAGAAGAGCGGGGGGGTTCAGAGGTGAGACAGATGTGCAGGGAGGTGCAGTGGTGGGGCAGATGAGAAAGAGAGGTACATTGATGGGGCACATGAACAGGAGGTACAGTGGTGGGAAAGATGAGAAGGGGGTCCAGCGGTGAGACCGAAAAGCAGGGAGGTACAGTGATGGGCCAGATGAGCAGGGGGTTACACTGGTGGGACAGATGAGAGGGAGGAGGGGCGATTCAGTGTTGGACCAGATGAGAAGGGGGTTGCAGTGGTGGGAAAGATGAGCGGGGGGGTTCAGTGTTGGGGCAGAGTAGGAAAAAGGTACAATGGTGGGACAGATGAATGGGGAGTTACAGGGGTGGGGGAGAGGAACAGGGGGGTGAAGAGGTGGGGCAGATGTGCAGAGGAGAAGTGAGGTACATCGGTGGAACACATGAGCAGGGGTTACAGTGGTGAGCATGGGGGTACGGCGGTGGAGCAGATGTACAGGGAGGTACATTGGTGGGGCAGATGAGCAGGGTGGTACAGTGGTGGGGCAGATGTGCAGGGGGTTATAGTGGTGGGGCAGATAAGAAAGGGGTACATTGGTGGAGCAGTTGAGAAAGGGGGTACATTGGTGGGGCAGAAGAGCAGAGTGGTACATTGGTGGGGCGGATGTACAGGGGGTTAAAGTGGTGGGGCAGAAGAGCAGGGGGTACAGTGGTGGGGCAGAAGAGCAGGGGGTACAGTGGTGGGACAGATGTGCAGGGGGTACAGTGGTGGGACAGATGTGCAGGAGGTACAGTGGTGGGGCAGATGATCAGGGGTGTACAGTGGTGGGGCAGATGATCAGGGGTGTACAATGGTGAAACAGATTTGCAGGGGGGACAGTGATCTGAGGTGTGGAGTTGCAGGAATTGGGGCTTATCTGAGGTGTGGAGTTGCAGGAATTGGGGCTGATCTGAGGTGTGAGAGTGCAGGATGTTAATTTCTCACTACTGAAGAAGTGTACAGCATTTACTTTAAAAAAAGGCAGGGGGACTCTGCGCTGCATGGGGTGATTAGGGTGTGCCCAGGCACATCCGGAACACCCTGTGCACACACCTATGAGCACCATTGAACCTACCAGTATGTTTGCATGATGTGAGCAATATCCAGAAACCCACACAAAAAGAACAGACGTATTCTATGCAGACAGTGCACTTGATGGGTCACTTGTATGATAAGGTGTAAAACTAGCTACTACTAAGACCATTGTATATAATTTTGACAGTCGTAACTGTATTTATTATAATAAGCTTGCATGCCCAACTGCAAAGGTGGTAAAAGATCCTCAAGATACCTTTTTTAGGTTCTATTTCAATCTTTTTTATTGAGATTTCAAATATTAATAGGACATTGTAAGTAAACAAAATCAAGTACAAAGTAGAACTGTCAGCATAGTCATTGTACCGTATGAACAGTGGCGACCATAACATATGAGGGGGCCAAGCATAGACTCATAAAAAATTCCATAATCCGGAAGCTACACCTTTTTTTTAGGCTCTAAGATACAGAATTTGTACATACCTTTATATAGTTTAACACTAGATGGCGCTCAATCCATTTCACAGATATTTGAATCATCACTCAACAGTCAAGGTAATAATACCAAGATAAACTGCTGTAATGGTCTTGGATTGGTCAGAGTCGATTTTGCGTTATAGACCTGATAATACAAACCATATCTACACGACTGTAAAAATCGCTTTCATATGCAAGTGATCGCCATTGCAAAAATCAATTGATTTTCAATGAAATTGTTCATAATGAGCATATGCGTTGCTGGTGTAGCAGATTTTAAAGCTGAACCCTGGGTACAAAAACTGTCATTTAACCACTTGCTTACTGGGCACTTAAACCCCCCTCCTGCCCAGACCAATTTTCAGCTTTCAGCGCTGATGCACTTTGAATGACAATTGTGCGGGCATACAACACTGTACCCAAATGAAATTTTTTATCATTTTTTTCCCACAAATAGAGCTTTCTTTTGGTGGTATTTAATCACAGCTGGGAGTTTTATTTTTTTTCTAAACAAACAAAAAAGATGCAAAATAAAAAAAAATAAAAAATCATGTTTGTTATAAAATTTTGCAAACAGGTAATTTTTCTCCTTCATTGAAGTGCGCTGATGAGGCGGCACTGATAGGCTGCACTGTTGGGCACTGATAGGCTGCATTGGTGGGCACTGATAGGCTGCACTGATGGGCACTGATAGGAATAGTTAAGACGGCACTAATAGGCACAGATAAGGCGGCACCGATGGGCACAGATAAGGCGGCACTGATGGGCAAAGATGGGCACAGATAAGATGGCATGGATGGGTGGCACGGATGGGTGGCACTAAGGGGCACTGATAGGTACCACTGATAGATGGGACTGATGGGCACTGATAGGTGCCACTGATAGGTGGCTCTGATAGGTGGCACTGATGGGCGGCACTGATGGGCACTGGTAGATGACACTGATGGGCACGGATATGTGGCACTGGGGTGCAGCACCTTTGTTGAGGCATATTGTGGGCACTGCTGGGTAGCACTGTGGGCACTGCTGGGTGGCACTGTGGGCACTGCTGGGTGGCACTATGGGCACTGCTGGGTGGCACTGACGGGGGCACTTATTTTTTATTGAGGTGGCACTGGCAGGGGGCAGGTGGGCACTGGCAGGGCTGGCTGCTGATTGGCCAAAGCATGCACCAGACCTGACATGGTTTGGCCAATCACAGCACGCTCTGCTGTGAGAGCCATAATTGGCCAAAGGCAAGGTGCCTTTGGTCAATCATGGCTCAGGGGGCTAAGTCCATGCCGCACATTATGCATGGCAGCCGTACATAGTTTTATGAATGAAAGCATCAAAATTACATTTGTAAAGGAAAAAATTTACTGTAAAACTGCTTGCGGCTGTAATGTATTGCCAGATTCTGGCAATATACATAATAATCATTGAAAAAAATGACATCCCCCCCCACCCCCAGTCCATTACCTGACCTTTGGGTCTGGTATGGATATTAAGGGGAACCCTGCGCCAAAAGTCATAACCCATGTTATGACTAAGGCCTTATAGGCTGAAAAGCGTCAACTGACTTAATCTGCATTTGTTTACTGTGGCTATTCAACAAAATTAAGAAATTTTAAGAGCAGCAATCGGACTGCGGATCATTGTTTCTACAGTAACAGGGAGTGCTTTGCTCAGAGAAGCAGGGGTTGCCAGCTGAGACAGTCTGAGGTGATGAAGAGATGCTTGATGGCAGCTGACGAGCAGGATACACTGTTTGGCAGGAGTCCCTCAGGAGCACCAGGTGAGACTTGGCAGGGAGTGCCAGGAGCAGAGTCAGGAGCCAAGCCAGAAGTCATGTACGGAAGGTCAGCCAGGAGTGAAGCAGCAAGCAGGGTTAGGAGTCAGCCGGGGTCATACACTTGTAATCAGGCAGCAGCAGAGTCAGAAGAGCAAGCCAGGGGTCAAGCACAAACCAGCAGGCAGAAGCGGGGTCACTGGAACAAGCCAAGGGTCAAAGCAGGGAGAGACAAGATAGGTCAAAGGCAAGCTCGGGTCAGTAACAGGAAATCCAATGATAACAAGAAACAGGAACACACAAGGGGAGCTGAAGATGATCCAGCAACTAATGGCTCATACTGCTGGCTGTAAATAGTCCACTAGACGCCAGAATCTGTCACTCATTGTGTGCACACATGGATCCTCGTGGCCATTTGTGCCCGTGCGCGCATTCACATTGGCAAATTTCTATGTGCCAATCTTTGATTTTGCTGGGCAGATGTGCCAATCCTTCTAAGAACAGTTCTCAGACATATACTGTATACCATATTTGCTTAACCGGGAGTTCAGCTTTAAACAGGTGTTGTAGGGACTCAATCAGCCCTGTACAGTATACTTGGATAACATTTTGGCTTGCCACTTTTTTTTGTTGGGGGGGGGGGGTTGTTTGGGGGGGATGATGTTATCAGGGACACCAAAAAACTAGTAAATGGCCAATAAGGCCTTTCCTCGTTTGACTGAGATGAATGAATGGAGTAGCGGTTGACCCGGTGTCAGCTTATGATGTTATGTTGTGTTGTGTTACGATGTTAGACTCGGCTTTTCAAACACTGAAACTGACAAAAAGGAAACCGTGACAACAGAACAATGATTGTGTGCACATCCAGCAAACTCTGGCGCTAAACTATGTAAAGCAAAACACAAAGGTCCCTCACCTTCACCTAGTAATTTACGTGACCGGTACGATCGCTGCGAGAACGCCTTTCATGCAGTTATTCCTGTGCTCCCAGGCCATTTCTGAACAAATATTTCTACATTCCACATTCAGCTGCAGGACACCAGGCCTAGTCATTGTCTTCTCTGTCGGCGGGACCCCTCACCATTGTTATTCCCACTCAGTGTAGCCAGCATTTAACCTTTTGACCTCTGGAAGGTTTTACCCCCTTCATGACCAGGGCATTCTTTGCTGTTCTGCACTACTTTACCTGGCGTGGTCATGCAACACTGTACCCAAATAAAGTTTATGTCATTTTTTCCACACAAATAGAGCTTCCTTTCGGTGGTATTTGATCACCACTGGGTTTTTTATTTGTTGCAATACAAATGAAAAAAATGGAAAATACTATATTTTTTATTTTCTGCTATAAAACATATCCAATAAAAAAATAATCGAATTTCTTCATGAATTTGGGCCAAAAAAAAAAAGTACCAAAAAGTGCATATTATTTGGTTTGCGTGAAAGTTATAGTGTCTGGTATTGACATAAAGGGGCCAGCTGTGATGGGGCGGACTCTGATGGGAACCCTGACATAAGAGCAAGCTTTGATGGGGACCCTGACATAAGAGCCAGGTTTAATGGGGGCCCTGATGTAGGGGAGGACTCTGATGGGAATCCTGACATAAGAGCCAGCTTTGATGGGGGCCCTGATGTAGGGGAGGACTCTGATGGAGACCCTGACATAAGAGGCAGCTTTGATGGGGGCCCTGATGTAGGGGAGGACTCTGATAGGAACCATGACATGAGAGCCAGCTTTGATGGGGGCCCTGATGTAGGGGAGGACTCTGATGGGATCCCTGACATAAAAGCCAGCTTTGATGGGGGCCCTGGTGTAGGGGGGGACTTTGATAGGGACCCTGACATAAAAGCCAGCTTTGATTGGGCCCTGATGTAGGGGAGGACTCTGATGGGGACCCTGACATAAGAGCCAGCTTTGATGGGGGCCCTGATGTAGGGGAGGACTCTGATGGGGACCCTGACATAAGAGCCAGCTTTGATGGGGGCCCTGATGTAGGGGAGGACTCTGATAGGAACCCTGACATAAGAGCCAGCTTTGATGGGGCCCTGATGTAGGGGAGGACTCTGATGGGGACACTCACATAAGAGCCAGCTTTGATGGGGGCCCTGATGTAGGGGGGGACTCTGATAGGAACCCTGACATAAAAGTCAGCTTTGATGAGGCCCTGATGTAGGGGAGGACTCTGATGGGGACCCTGACATAAGAGCCAGCTTTGATGGGGGCCCTGATGTAGGGGAGGACTCTGATGGGGACCCTGACATAAGAGCCAGCTTTGATGGGGGCCCTGATGTAGGGGAAGACTCTGATGGGGACCCTGACATAAAAGCCAGCTTTGATGGGGGCTCTGATGTAGGGGAGGACTCTAAAGGGAACCCTGACATAAGAGCCAGCTTTGATGGGGGCCCTGATGTAGGAGAGGACTCTAAAAGGGACCCTGACATAAAAGCCAGCTTTGATGGGGCCCTGATGTAGGGGAGGACTCTGATGGGTGGGGACCCTGACATAAGAGCCAGCTTTAATGAGGCTCTGATGTAGGGGAGGACTCTGATGGGGACCCTGACATAAAAGCCAGCTTCGATGGGGGCTCTGATGTAGGGGAGGACTCTGAAGGGAACCCTGACATAAGAATCAGCTTTGATGGGAGCCCTGATGTAGGAGAGGACTCTAAAAGGGACCCTGATGTAAGGGAAATACTGTGATAGGGACCCCGATGTAAGGGAGGTCTCTGAAGTTAGGGCCAGCTTTGATGGGGACATTGATGTAAGGGGGGACTCTAAAAGCTCTTGTTTTTGCACTTTGGTGTATGACAATGCACCTACCTAACGCTACTATAAAAAACGCACCTCCATGAACACGCGTGGATCACAATGGGCCGTGAGAGACAGTAGGTGGCTGTGACTGTAGACATGTGTGGTGGTATATGGGTATACTTTCCCATCTGTGGTTGTATAAAATCACACATTCCACCACTAATCTCTGGGCATTAAACTCCGCCAAATGCTAAAAGCGAGTCTGATGACAAGTGTTTATTTACAGAATGTCCACAAGTGCCAGGCGATTATCTGCGATAAAGTGAAGACATCCGAGCCGTAGTCTCCTGAAGCATTACGGAGTGACAGCTGCTCCCATTCCCTGCGGGGCGATCAGACCCGGAACAATGCAGGGAGACAGGTGACACCGTAATGACTGACACCAAACTATCCTCCATCCCCGGGGCCTCTACGGACGTGATCCCTCCATGTGTGCGGGCCTGCTGGGTTATTTTCGGGACACTCCTGAAATATAAGTTCATGATTATTAAAAAATACAAATGTTCTGAAACGCACTCTCTGCGACATTTTCCGGAATCGAATAACATTTTTATTGGTCACGGCTCAAGCTGAACTCCAGGAAGATATTGGAGACACAAATAAATGTGTGTCTGCAATCATTAATACATCAAATACAAGTGAGCTAAGTACCAGAAGCTGACCTGTTATAAGCCTATTGCCATCCCTGTACAGCAGGGCTGGAGTGTGAGAGGAGGAAACAGCACAAGGAGCCAATCAGTTCATGTGCTGACTAGAAGCATGCTGATAGGAGGAGAGAGCAGAGTGACAGAGAGATGAGCTTACTGTGCTGCTTCTCTTTTTACTGCCCAGTCACAGGCTGGAGGTGGGTCTAGGGTGACCAGGGCTCAGAGGAAGTGGGTTGGATCTCTAGTGACAAAAAAAAAGTATTGCAGGGGAATAAATTATAGCAGCAAAAGCTGGATTTGTTATTTTACCTTTTAGGCCTCATGCACACTGGGTGTCAACAATGCCACTTTTTAAGGGTGTTTGATGTTTTTTTGTTTTTTTCAGCCTCTATACGCCCCTCCATGTTATCCTATGTGTCCATGCACACACAGGTGTTTACAGGCAGGAAAAAAAAAACATCACTTGTGCATTCAGAAGAGGAGCGTTTGGATGGATAAAATGCCAAATACGCATTAACGCTAGATGTGTTTAGACATGTTTGCGTGTTAATACATTCTAATAGTCATGTGATATGGCCACGGTTGTTGCGTGGGACATGTAATAAAGATTTGGTTGTGGTGTGAGACATGTGATACGGGAGCTGTCATGGAGTGGGATATGTGATAAGGATGTGGTTGTGGCATGGGACATGTGATACAGGTGTGGTCATGGTGTGGGGCATGTAATACGGGTGTGGCATGGGGCATGGGATAGGGGTATGGTTGTAGCATGGGACATGTGATAAGGGTGTGGTGTAGAACATGTGATACAGATGTGGTCATGTCGTGGGACATGTGATATGGGTGTGGTCGCAGTGTGGGAGGTGATATGGGTGTGGTCATGGCATGTGATATGAGTGTGGTTGTGATGTGGGACATGTGATATGGGTGTGGTCGTGACGTGGGACATGTGATATGGGTGTGGCTGTGGCATGGGACATGTGATAGGGGTGTAGTCATGGTGTGGGACATGTGATACAGGCATGGTCACGGTGTGGGACATCAGATACGGTAGTGGTCACGGTGTGGGACATGCAATATGTGGTCATTGCAAGGGACTTGTGATATGGGTGTGGTCACAGCGTGGGACTTGTGATATGGGTGTGGTGGCGGAATGGGACATGTGATACAGGTGTGGTCATTACGTGGGACATGTGATATGGGTGTGGTTACTACGTGGGACGTGTGATATAAATGTGGTTACGGCGTGGGACTTGTGATATAATTGTGGTCATGCCATGGGACATGTGATACGGGTGTGGTCACGGTGTGAGACATGTAATATGGGTCTGGTCATGGGGTGGGACATGTGATTAGGTGTGGTCACGGCGTGGGACATGTGATATCGGTCTGGTCATGGGGTGGGACATGTGATATGGGTGTGGTCACAGCGTGGGACATGTGGTACGGGTGTGGTCATTGTGTGGGGCATGTGGTAGGGGTGTGGTCATTAAGTGGGACATGTGATATGGGTGTGGTCGTTGCATGGGACTTGTGATATGGGTGTGGTCATGGCGTGGGACATGTGATGTGGGTGTGATTGCGGCATGGGATGTGTGATACATGTGTGGTCATTGTGTGGGACATGTGATATGGGTGTGGTCATTGTGTGGGTCATGTGGTACGGGTGTCTTCACGGCGTGGGACATGTGATATGGTTGTGGTCACGGCGTGGTACATGTGATACAGGTGTGCTTACTTTATAGAACATGTGATCCGGGTGTGGTCATTGAGTGGGACATGTGATAAGGGTGTGGTCACGGCTTGGGACATTTGATACGGGTGTGGTCACGGCGTGGGGCGGGTTATAGGGGTGTGGTCATTGCGTGGGACATTTGGTATGGGTGTGGTAACTGCGTGGGACTTGTGATACGTGCGGTCACGGCGTGGGACATGTGATATGGGTGTGGCCATTGTGTGGGACATGCGATAAGGGTGTGGTAATTGTGTGGGAAATGTGATATGGGTGTGGTCATTGCCCGAGACGTGTGATATGGGTGTGGCCGTGGCTTGGGACTTGTGCTATGGGTGTGGTCGCGGCGCGGGGCTTGTGATATGGGTGTGGTCACAGCGTGGGACTTGTGATGTGGGTATGGTCATGGCGTGGGACTTGTGATATGGGTGTGGTCATGCCGTGGGACTTGTGATACGGGTGTGGTCACGGCATGGGACATGTGATAGGGTGGGACATGTGATATGGGTGTGGTCACGGCGTGGGGCATGTGATATGGGTGTGGTCACGGCGTGGGACATGTGATATGGGTGTGGTCGCGGCGCGGGGCATGTGATATGGGTGTGGTCACAGCGTGGGACATGCGGTGGATGTTGGCGGTGTCCGGCTCCCTTAACGATCCTGTAAGATGAGGGGGGTCATGTGATATTTCATGGGTGGGAAGCCAGGAATGTCAGTTGTTATGTTTCTCTCAGAATAATAAAGTTTACTCATCTTTGAAACTTTCATAATCATTGCAACCATATTGAGCAGGCTTTTCTCAGTGTCCCCGGGTGACAGTGCAGGTTATAGTGGGAACACACAGACTGCTTCCAGTAAATAATGACACAGCGGCCATTGTCCCCCCACCCCCTCACTGTCTGTGAACCCGCAGCCGGCGCTCCCCCTTTGTTCTCTCCCATCCCTCCCCGCTGGTGCTGATGGTGCATCGATGCGCTCGGCCATCCACGTCACTCGGCTTCCCTGCCATTGACAGTCCCTGGCAGCGGTGACGTCAGTTGTGGAGGGGCGGGGGGAGCGGGAGCCGTCTGAGTGGCATCCATGAGATCGGCACTCCCCAGGCTGTGGCAGAGCCGCCATTTTCAGTGTGTGATAGAGGGAAAGAGAGGAGCGGAGCCGGGACCGGCACCGGGGAGGAGGAGCTGAGCTGGAGGTAAGTGCCATACACCGAGCTCCCCGGGACTCGTACATGGGAGGGGTGATGTCAAGTGCCGTGTGTCCTCCTGGCACGGTGGGGGCGCAGAGGGTCAGGTGACTGTGCCCGGGCATGTCCTGGTGGGGATCATGTGACCCGTGTACAGGTGTGATAGATGGAGGGCAATGTACCGGGGACTGTCGTGAGATATGATTGGTCAGAACCAGTGTGCTATGTGGTGGCACGGGACGGGTAGTGTACAGACGTGGTGTGTCATGGGCACAATAATGGCATGTGATGGGCACCGTTGTAATTAGTGATTGGCACAATAATGGCGTGTAATGCATGCACAGTCCTGGTGTGTGTGATGGGCACAATAATGGAATTTAGGTACCGTTGTGACTAGTGATGGGCACAATAATGGCATGTGATTGGCACAGTCTTGGCTACTGATTGGTACAGGTCGTGGCATGTGATGGGCAAAATGATGATGTGTGAAGAGCACAGTCGTGGAGTGTGATGGGCACAGCCACGGCATTTGATGGGCAGGTTCATGACATGGAACGTTCTTAATCAAAACCTTGAGACGTGATTGGCACAGCTGTGGCGCGTGATGTGTGACGGGCACAGTCGTAGTGTGGGCTATGCATGAAAATAACCATCCTGGCACAGGCATTATGTGATGGGCACAGTCATGGCGTATGATGGGCATAGCTTTAGTGTGTGACGTTGGATATAAGATGGGCACAGCGATGACATGGGATGTACTTGATGAGAACTGTTGTGTCTTGTGTGATGGGCACAGCCATGGCATTTGATGGGCATGTTCATGACATGGAACTTTCTTAATCAAAACCTTGAGACGGGTGATGGGCACAGCTGTGGAAGGTGGTGTGTGTGTGTGATGGGCACAGTCGTGGTGTGGGATATGCATGAAAAGAACCATCCTGGCACAGGCCTTATGTGATGGGCACTGTCTAGGCATGTGATGGGCATAGCTTTAGTGTGCGATGTTGGATATGAGATGGGCACAGCGATGACAGGGAATGTACTTGATGAGAACTGTTGTGTCTTGTGTGATGGGCACAGTCATGGCATTTGATGGGCACATTTATGACCTGGAACTTTTCTTAATCGAAAAACCTTGAGACCTGATGGGCACAGCTGTGGCGGCTGATCTAACGGCACAGTCGTGGCGTGTGATGGGCACAGTCGTGGCGCATGATAGGCATAGCTTTAGTGGGTGACGTTGGATATGAGATGGCCAAAGCGATGACTTGGGATGTACTTGATGAGAACTGTTGTGTCTTGTGTGATGGGCAAAGCCATGGCATTTGATGGGCAGGTTCATGACATGGAACTTTCTTAATCAAAATCTTGAGACATGTGATGGGTACAGCTGTGGCGGGTGATGTGTGTGTGTGTGTGTGTGTGTGTGTGTGTGTGTGACGGGCACAGTTGTGGCGTGGAATATGCATGAAAATAACCATCCTAGCACAGGCCTTATGTGATGGGCACAGAGATGGGGACATGGAATGTACTTGATGAGAACTGCTGTCTTGTGTGATGGGCACAGCCATGGCATTTGATGGGCACGTTCATGACATGGAACATTTCTTAATCGAAAACCTTGAGACGTGATGGGCACAGCTGTAGCGGCTGATGTGATGGGCATAGCTTTAGTTTTTGACGTTGGATATGAGATGGGCACAGCGATGACATGGGATGCACTTGATGAGAACTTTTGTGTCTTGTGTGATGGGCACATTCATAACATGGAACTTTTCTTAATCAAAACCTTGAGACGTGTGATGGGCACAGTCGTGGAGTGGGATATGCATAAAAAAAAAAAAGAACCATCCTGGCACAGGCCTTATGTGATGGGCACAGTCGTGGTGTGGTGTGATGGGCATAGCTTTAGTGTGTGACGTTGGATATGAGACGGGCACAGCGATGACATGGGATGTACTTGATGAGAACTGTTGTGTCTTGTGTGATGGGCGCAGCCATGGCATTTGATGGGCATGTTCATAACATGGAACTTTTCTTTATCCAAACCTTGAGGCATGTGATGGGCACAGCTGTGGTGTGTGCGTGATGGGCACAGTCGTGGTGTGGGGATATGCATGAAAAGACTGGCACAGGCCTTATGTGATGGGCAGAGCCGTGGCATATTATTTTTGTGCAGTGCCCCATGTCGGGGGTATGAAGTGCGCTGTCATTGTGCGGACGCCTTCTTATACCACGTATGCTGATATCTTTTTTCTCATTGGTCGCTTTCACCCTCGGTAGTGCTCATGTCAAAGCTGGCGATTCTCTCCACCCTCAGCGGTGACATGTAGCGTGTCCTGAACCTGGCAGCGCTCGCCTTTCTCTGCAAGTAAATGTGACGAGAAATAAAAGTGAAAACGTACAAATGTAAAAACAGATGGAATTTGTATATTACTAGAATTCCCATATTCTCTATACAATGATTACCTCCCATAGTGATACACAATATTCTCCTGTAGTTCTCCTCAGTGTATAGAAACCCCGATAATGAATTCTTCTTTTATTTGCTCCCTCTCGGTCTGTTAAATATACACACTGAAAACACTTTGTAATATCAGTTTGATACCTGCTGATCCTGTCAGAAATCTCAGTGAGCTGCAGAACACCTCCCCTCTGTTATAAGGATGATGACAAGGCGAGGTTTTTGTAGCCCAAATCAGAAGAGCCACCTATGGGGTACAGCGCTGGTCCACCTGAGGACAGGAAGTGTGTCGCAGGCGGGATCACCAGGCAGAATAATAGTAATAATAAAAAAAAAAAGCTAAGCAGAGTTGTACCCGGATAGTACTTGGGTTGAGGGACCATTTGGCAATACCAGACGCTGAAAACAAATCCGGGCATCACATCTAAGGACGCATTATCCTAGCTTTGCCCTTGATTGTAGATAGGCTATAACCTACAGCAGCTTTTCTCAATCATTTCACCACGGAGGGGCCCTTGAATTATTAATCCGGTCTTCAGGAGCCCCTGTGGGAAATGATATCCACAGCTCGTGGTATATTTGCTGCACCACATTAGTGGCCGGTGAGGGAGGGGCTTCTTTGTACTGGTGGTCAGTGGAAAGAACACCACATTATAATGGTGGCCCATGAGAAAAATGCCCATGTCTGTGTTGGTTGTTGTAGGGCCCCCTACATTAGGGAACAGTGGGAAGATTGTTCTTTACATTGGATGTCAGTGAGAAGAATGATCCTTACATTGGTGGTCAGTGGGAAGAATGATGCTTACATTGGTGGTCAGTGGGAAGAATGATGCTTACATTGGTGGTCAGCGGGAAGAATGATGCTTACATTGGTGGTCAGTGGGAAGAATGATGCTTACATTGGAGGTCAGTGGGAAGAAAGATGCTTACATTGGTGGTCAGCGGGAAGAATGATCCTTACATTGGTGGTCTGTGGGAAGAATGTCCCTTAGATTGGTGGTCTGTGAGAAGAATGTCCCTTACATTGGTGGTCAGTGGGAAGAATGTCCCTTACATTGAAGAGCAGTACAGACAGCAAAAATGATTACGGTTGTCAGTGGTTCCTTCAGCCCCCCTCATTTCAAAAGTTGACAACCACTGGACTACAGGGTCACATTGTCAGCCAAGCGAGTAGCACTTTCAGAATAAGGTCTTCAGCGGCAGCTGCTATGCTACTTCACCTACAGTCCGGTGTGAAGGTTGTGCACACAAGAGGCATTGATTGCCCCTACGGAGAGTTGTGATTTGATGTGGTCGGTACTTCTAGTGCCCCTCTATATATAATGTGTGACTGTTGGCTCTCCTTCCCCTCAAGATATGGACTCAGCAGCTCTAAATGTCACTTGTGTGGCTCTTCGCAGCAGCTGGTGTACAGTGAGGGCAGTTGGTTGGAGTGGAGTGCGGGTCATTAATGGGCAATCTAGATAAGATTATTGTACGTGAGCGGGCGCAGAGAGAGCGGGCGGCCACACACCGAGCTCTTATCTGCCAGTATATTGCCGCCTTCTACGTCTGCTATAATCACTTTGTTGCTACCTCGGGGGTTCTGCTCCGTTCGCTCTGGAAGTGCTTTTGTTGTAAGGTGACTGCGGTTGTTTTCTTTGTACTTAAAAAAACAAAAAAAAACCCAGTGGCTGGTGCACATTAGATCAACGACGGCAGAGGCAATTGCTTTTTTTTTATTTTTTTATTTGACACGTGTTTAATCGTCTGGAATCCTTAGACTATGTTCGTGAACCTCCTGTGTTTGGTTTATTTCAACACAGAAATTATTCTGCGGAATAGAAACAAAGATACTTCCCTGATCAGTTCCTCTTTGATTTTAAAGTTATAGAAATTTTTAATTAAAAAGAGATTTATACATACTTGCTCTGTGCAGTGGTATTGCACAGAGCAGCCCCCGGGGTGGTCCACACCTCTTCTTCAGGTGCCCCTATATCAAACTGTGTACTTTGGGGACACTCCCGAGCTGGGCTGTGTGCATCCATAGACACGCACATCCCCTGATCCCCCTTCACAGGGTTTGACAGTGACTCTTGCTTCCCTCTGTGAATGTAGGGAGAGAGGAGAGCAGGGCTGCCAGTGGGGACAGCGCTGGATCATGAGTGGTGTCAGGTAAGTGTTTAGGGATGGAGAGAAATGCGATGATCACTTTACAGGGAATGCATCCCTGCATACACGGTTTAGGAGATATTTGCCGAAAGACAGGCACTGCTGTCTGCGGCGCATGCATCGTAGACAGCGGCGCGCAGGCATGACGGCATGCGCGGGAGTAACGTCATCGCGGCTTCACCGAATGACAGCGGCGGAGCAGCGAGACCCCACCGAGAAGATGAATGCTCCGAACTACAGGGGACAGCGGAGACTTCGCTGGCTCCTGTGTCAGGTAAGTGACACATAATGGGCTACTATGCGATGCATAGTAGTCCATTATGCTTTACCTTTGCAGGGAATGAAAGAGGAAGTAAACTCATCAGGGTTTACTTCCTCTTTAAATCACTAGTAAAAAGGCTTATTTTAAATTATAATTTTTAAAAAGCAACTGTCATCTCTGTCCCACAGCAGCTCCTCCTCTGAGCCGCTGTTGACTCCCTGACAGTCCCATTCACTTTAATGGGACGGCTGGTGAATGCAGCAGTGACACAACAAGGTGAGGGACGTGGCGGCAGCAGGTGAGTGGATGCCCGCTAACAGGCACTGCCACAATGGATCTGAAATGACAGGTGCTCTTTAAATGTAAGGACTTATTCTTGCTGGTAGTTTAGAATCTTTAATATTTGCAAACAAAATGAAGGTTTCCCCATTTAGAATAAGCTGTCAGGTTAGTAAAACAGCGATATCAGAACCGATTCAGTCATACAGTTTGTTGTGTACATAGATTTGCAAAACAATGGAATAAAGGAATATTCCTGAACTTTATTTTATCTCATGGTTACTGCAAAATAGTGTGAATGCGTCAATGCAGTGCATGTTATCTCCGCTTGCTGAGCTTGGATTCATTGAATAAGTTTACTAAAAAATATAAATATTACAGAATATACAGCCTCATGCTACATGACTAAGCTCCATTTCATGCCGAATAAACTAAATGATTAATGTATCTTAAAACTGTCTTTAGATTTTTACTTCAAAAGCATTTATTAAAATAAATTTGATGACAATAAAAAAGAAAATCTGATTTAAAAAAAAAAAAAAAAAAATCATATTAAAAAATAAAAAAATAAATAAAAAAATCCTTGATTTATATCCACCCTGCTTCCTTGTACTTCCCCTGCTGTAAAATGCTTAAGATTCTCCCATTCCAGACCCCAGTGTCTAAAAACCAAATGCAGTGCAATGCTGCCTGATTGGCTAACAATTTTTTTTTTTTTTAGATTTAGAGTGGGGTAGGCATAGACACCCAGTTTTCGTTGCCATCTTTGCCCACATTGGAAGATTCACCTTTCCCATTTGTACTGATGATCATTGTAATCAGGGAAGATGAGAAAAATCTAAATCTTAGGTGAGGGTAAATCTTACCGGAGGAGGGGCCGGACATGGCGTAGAGTGGCAATCTATAGCCAGAAATGGGAGCAAATACCTGTATTATATCTGCTCCCCCCTGAAAGGTGGCAAATGTGATACCGGAGGGGGGTGGAGGAATCCGAAAAGCAGAAGTTCCATTTTTGGGATCAAAGTTTTTCTTACCTTCATGCATTCTATACTTATCTGAGCCCCATCAAGATACAGCGATGTGCACCAGTGCCTCAGCTCTCCGGGGACTCTTCCTCCTCATTGGCTAAGATAGAAGCAGGAGCCATTGGCCAATGAGCGAGAGGAAGCGGGGCCAAGGCTCGGCTCTGTGTGTGAATGGGCATACAGAGCAGCGGCTCGCGAGCACGTCTGCTTGGGTGCCCCCATTGCAGGAGGGAGGGGCCAGGACTGCCAGCCGGGGGGGGGGGGGGGGGGCAAGAAGAAGAGGAGGCAAAACCACTACACAGAGCAGGTAAGTATAACATGTTTATTTATTTTTTTAATATAACTTTCATCCTTGACCTGAATTGCAATACATGGGAGAAGTTTTAGACACCCAATAATTAGTATTTCTGTCCATCCAGTCCTGAGATTTGCACAGCTCTCAAATATACAAAGTCTTGCCCGGCAGCACAGCCTTCCTTGTGACCTGGCACCGTCTCTGCTACAGTTCAGCAACAAAGCTTTTTCACCTCCCGGCCTTAAGCCTGTGATTGGACAATAAAGGAACAGACTGATAAGGTTATCGCTCTGCTCTTCACCTGTCAGCATGTTCCCTGTCAGTACAAGTGCATGTATGACACCAGACGTCTCCTAATTACTGCCCCACCCTCTCCCAGTCTGAACTCCTACTAACTGCATTTAAAGTGGTTGTAAACTCTTAACAACCACTTAAAACTGCAGGCAAGCCTATAATTTTTTTAAGCCTATAATTAGGCTTGCCGGTAGCTGCACTGGATATCTCCTAATTCCGCACGGTTTAGGAGATATCCCTGTGTTTGCATGTGCTGACGTCATGCGGCACATGCACACTTGAGCCAACTGAAGCAGTGGTATTACGTGCCCTTAAGTCAGTTGTACTGTGCCATTTGCGGCGGCTCCTGCGCATGCGCCAGAGTGACGTCACCGCGGCTTCGGCCAATCACAGCGCCGGAGCCGTGATACCCGGAAGCAAGCCCCGGGCGACATTTTGGCGGCCTGAGAGGGAGACGAGGACGGCTGCGAGGGATTCCTTCTCGGGTAAGTAATTCATAATGAGCTAGTATGCTATGCATACTAGCTCATTATGCCTTTATCTTGCAGGATGTGTTTTTATTTTTTATTTTTTTTGCAGGAGGATTTACGTCCTCTTTAAAAGGTAAGGTGAACTCCAAATATCCTGTCCACCCCCGCGGACCTTGCTGCATATAATGACCATGCTGGAGGTGAAGCAAAACCGTACACCGCAATGCACAGCCCTGGAGTAAGCATCGGCCATCATGCCCATAATGACAAGTGGCCATTGGCAAGGGTGGCCATGTGACTGTGCTGACCAGTGAGAAGGGTATCTGCGACTTCTTTTTCCAGTAAGATCTCCGGGAAGAAGCGCTTCTCATTGGTCAGCGCAGTCACATGGTTGTGCTGACCAATAAATGCTTTCCATTGCGAGCGCTATGATGGATGCTCACTGTAGAGACCACCACACCAGCAGCAACCGGGCATCATGACCGCTGTGTGCAGCAGAGTCCAGTGGTGTGGTCTGGATGCGTGGAGTGCATCTTCTCACACTTTGTGAATAGGTGAACTTAGCCTTGAAATGCAGCTAGTAGGAATACCCCGTATTTCACTTTTTAACAGCATTTAACTAGGGATGCACCGAATGGGTTTTTTGGTGCCGAAACCGATACCGAAAATGAAAAATACACTAGGCCGAAAACCGAAACCGATACCGAAACAGCACCGATACCGAAAATGACTGTTTTAAAAAAATATTTTTATACAGGAGGTGGTCAGAGACTGGGGACATGGTTCAGGAGGTGGTCAGAGACTGGAGACATGGTTCAGGAGGTGGTCAGAGACTGGAGACATGGTTCAGGAGGTGGCCAGAGACTGGCGACATGGTTCAGGAGGTGGCCAGAGACTGGCGACATGGTTCAGGAGGTGGCCAGAGACTGGCGACATGGTTCAGGAGGTGGCCAGAGACTGGCGACATGGTTCAGGAGGTGGCCAGAGACTGGCGACATGGTTCAGGAGGTGGCCAGAGACTGGCGACATGGTTCAGGAGGTGGCCAGAGACTGGCGACATGGTTCAGGAGGTGGCCAGAGACTGGCGACATGGTTCAGGAGGTGGCCAGAGACTGGCGACATGGTTCAGGAGGTGGCCAGAGACTGGCGACATGGTTCAGGAGGTGGCCAGAGACTGGCGACATGGTTCAGGAGGTGGCCAGAGACTGGCGACATGGTTCAGGAGGTGGCCAGAGACTGGCGACATGGTTCAGGAGGTGGCCAGAGACTGGCGACATGGTTCAGGAGGTGGCCAGAGACTGGCGACATGGTTCAGGAGGTGGCCAGAGACTGGCGACATGGTTCAGGAGGTGGCCAGAGACTGGCGACATGGTTCAGGAGGTGGCCAGAGACTGGCGACATGGTTCAGGAGGTGGCCAGAGACTGGCGACATGGTTCAGGAGGTGGCCAGAGACTGGCGACATGGTTCAGGAGGTGGCCAGAGACTGGCGACATGGTTCAGGAGGTGGCCAGAGACTGGCGACATGGTTCAGGAGGTGGCCAGAGACTGGCGACATGGTTCAGGAGGTGGCCAGAGACTGGCGACATGGTTCAGGAGGTGGCCAGAGACTGGCGACATGGTTCAGGAGGTGGCCAGAGACTGGCGACATGGTTCAGGAGGTGGCCAGAGACTGGCGACATGGTTCAGGAGGTGGCCAGAGACTGGCGACATGGTTCAGGAGGTGGCCAGAGACTGGCGACATGGTTCAGGAGGTGGCCAGAGACTGGCGACATGGTTCAGGAGGTGGCCAGAGACTGGCGACATGGTTCAGGAGGTGGCCAGAGACTGGCGACATGGTTCAGGAGGTGGCCAGAGACTGGCGACATGGTTCAGGAGGTGGCCAGAGACTGGCGACATGGTTCAGGAGGTGGCCAGAGACTGGCGACATGGTTCAGGAGGTGGCCAGAGACTGGCGACATGGTTCAGGAGGTGGCCAGAGACTGGCGACATGGTTCAGGAGGTGGCCAGAGACTGGCGACATGGTTCAGGAGGTGGCCAGAGACTGGCGACATGGTTCAGGAGGTGGCCAGAGACTGGCGACATGGTTCAGGAGGTGGCCAGAGACTGGCGACATGGTTCAGGAGGTGGCCAGTGACTGGCGACATGGTTCAGGAGGTGGCCAGTGACTGGCGACATGGTTCAGGAGGTGGTCAGAGACTGGCGACATGATAAAAGTGATAAGTGTGGTGTCCCCTCGTGCAGCCAGTAGTGTTTGTGTCCCCCTCGTGCAGCCAGTAGTGTGTGTGTCCCCTCGTGCAGCCAGTGTTTGTGTCCCCCTCGTGCAGCCAGTGTTTGTGTCCCCCTCGTGCAGCCAGTGTTTGTGTCCCCCTCGTGCAGCCAGTGTTTGTGTCCCCCTCGTGCAGCCAGTGTTTGTGTCCCCTGTGTAGTCAGTGATGCAGAAAGAGAGGAGAGCCGCCTCCGCCGTCTGGATCAATAGAGAACACACAGCTTTAATTTCAATAGCTGTGTGTTCCCCCGTCGCGCGCCGCCGCATATAGCCCCTCCCCCTTGTCCGGGGAACTGTGATAGACAGATCCCCCGTCCAATCTGGACGGGTGATCTGTCTATCAGTTCCCCGAACGAGGGGGAGGGGCTGTAGGCGACGGCGCACGACGGGGGAACACACAGCTATTAAAATTAAAGCTGTGATGTTCCCGGCGCTCTATTGATCCAGACGGCGGAGGCGGCTTTCCTGCGATATACACCTCCCGTGATGGGCGGCACCAGGGGCGGGGGCGGAGCTCCGCCCCGCCCAGGCCCCGCCCCATTTTCGGCTCAATTATCGGCTGTTTTTTTCTTTCGGCAAAATGCCGAAAGGGCCATTTTCGGCCGATATGTTTCGGCGGCCGAAATTTCGGTGCATCCCTACATTTAACTTTCTCAACCCATTTTTTTATATTTGCCTGGGGTGTGGCTTTAAAGTGTAACTCCACTTTTGTTGAGAAAAACACATTCCCCCTCTGGGTGATCGATGTACGTTACAAGAATTATAACAACCTTTGTTGCCGATTTCTACCTTTTTGTTATTCTGAAGAAATCCCTGTGTGTTCCTCTGTGCCGAGTGAGTCTAATGGGATTGGTTTCACAATTATCAATCGGCTGATGCAGAATCGGGGCGCTAATGAGGAAAGTTGCAGGGTCTGCATCCCTTTTAGGCAGGAAATACATGGGTCGAATTTCGAAAAGAATTTTCTTTTTCGAAAATCTTATCTAAAAATTTTCGTTCGTATTTCGCACCATTAGCGGGCTGCAGCACCAGCTGATTTTTCACGCAGCCATTACATTTGAGTAATTGGAAATTTTTCTAAAAATGAACTATTTTCTAATCAATAATGGGAGAATCGTGCGAGAAATGTAATTGAAAAAGAAATGCACATGTGCAAGAAAAGCAAATTCCCGGAAAGAAAAGAAGATACACAGCCACGAAAATTTATTTTTTGTAGCAACATGAGATGAAATGGAAGGCTTCGTTGGTCGAATTTTGAAATCAATGGTGGCATCATCGGATCGCAAAACGCACGAATGTTCTGATTTTTAAATGAGAATTCTTTAAAAATTTGACCATGTATGGCCAGAAAACGTGATTTCCTATTGGGAGTATCTCACCAAAAATGAAATTTTTCTTGCAGAGGATGCCAAAAATCTGACTTGTATCTTAGGGCAGAATTCTGGGGAAATCAGTGAGCCGATCGCACAAGCAGCTGTTTCTGAGGGGCGGGGGGGGGGGGGGGGGGGGTGGAGTTCTGTATACATTCTGTGTACAGAACACCTCCAGGTAGCCATATTGCATTTTCAGAAAAATGACAGCTCTGCAGATTGAAAATTTAAAAGGTAATTTTTAGTAACATTCAATAGCAACATGACTTGTGCCGCAATTGTATACACTATATATTCTTTTTTTTTTTTATTTGCAGTTTTTTTTCCCAATGAAAGTGGTGTTACCCTTTAATGATTTTATTGGAAGTGGAGATCTCTTTGGAAGCGGAGGACCACTTTAAGAAAGAATTGATTGCCTGCTAAAGAAATCTGAGGCGTATTAATTTAACGCGCCTGTTATCTGGAAATCACAAAGCCAGGGTGACTTGAGATAAACTGGCTTACTGCCAGGAATAATGATATCAGATGCTGGAGACCTCATTCATCAAAGTGTCTGCGATAAGAAACAGGTCCGGCGTGCCTCATAGCAATGGAAGGTTAGCAGGAAGCTGCTCTGTCTTTCCGGGATAGATAGTAAAAGAATAAAGTCCTCCATAGATGGTACAAGGCAACTGGATGTGCGGCCAAAATCTGGCCACCCTGGCGGCATTTCCGGCAGCCACACAAAGTGTCCCGGGGGAACGTGGCCAGCAGACAGGAGACGGCTCCACTTTCAAGGAAAACAAGATCTCGACCTGACTGACAATCCAACTTCGGACCCCTCGTGTGCTGGTCATGTGACCAAAAACATGCGCCTTTGGTCACATGACCTGATTAGCCACTTCAGTACCGCACGTCGTCATATGACCTCCTTGATTTTGTGCGGGCATATCTGAATGATGCCTGCAGCTACAGGCATCGTTCAGATATCATTATTTGCAGGCGGCGATTCTGTGCACGATAAGGCACCTTTCACACTGGGGTGGTGCGGGCATCGGGCGGTAAAGCGCCGCTATTTTTAGCGGCGCTTTACCGTCGTTTTAGCAGCGGTCTGCAGCCGCTAGCCGGGTGGTTTTAACCCCCGCTAGCGGCCCGAAAAAGGGTTAAAACTGCCCGCGCCGCTGGTATAGCCGAGCTGCTCCATTGATTTCAATGGGTAGGAGCGGTGAATACACCGCTCCAAAGATGTGGCTAGCAGGACTTTTTTCACCGTCCTGCTAGCGCACCGCTCCAGTGTGAAAGCCCTCCGGCTTTCACACTGGAGTGAAAGGGGCCGATGACCATAGAGATTTCCAGTGACCAGATGGTCGCCAGTCATCTCTATGACTGTCGGAGGCCCGGGCGCGACGTTAAGACATCACGCCCGGACCCCGCAATGTAAACAAAGCTGCGATCGCGGCTGTCAGCATGAGATCGGTGAATTCGTTTTTTCTGATCTCATGCTTTACAGCCTGGAGGAGAGATGTGGGGTCTTATTGACCCCGCATCTCTCTATAAAGAGGACCTGTCACATAGAATCCTATTACAAGGGATGTTTACATTCCTTGTAATAGGAATAAAAGTGCTAAAAAAAAATGAAATAAACATTTTTTTTTTTTCAAAGCCCCTGTCCCCGGTAGCTGGGGGGTGGGACATAAGTCCCGCCCACACATGTAAACGCCGTAAAATCACATGTGAGGTATCGCAACGCGAGTTAGAGCGAGAGCAATAATTCTAGCATTAGACCTCCTCTGTAACTCTAAACTGGTAATCTATGAAAAATTTTAAAGCATCACCTATGGAGATTTTTAAGTACCGAAGTTTGGCGCCTTTCCATGTGTGTGTGCAATTTTAAAGCGTGACATGTTGGGTATCTATTCACTTGGCGTAACATTGGGCTAACTTTACTGTTTTGTTATTTTTTAATTCATGGAACAGTTTTTTTCCCAAAAAAAAAGGCATTTGAAAAATTATTGCTCAAATACCGTGTGAGATAAAAAGTTGCAATGACCGCCATATTATTCCCTAGGATGTCTGCTAAAAAAAAAAACATATGTAATTTTCTAGCAAAAAAATGATTATTTTTACATGTAGGAGAGGAGTGCCAGAATAGGCCCGGTATGGAAGTGGTTAAGGTGATGATAACTTGTCAACACGTGACCAAATACCTAAACCAGCATCACTGGTGAGGACACGTGTGTGTTATACGCTTTGATAGGACATTTATGATAACATATGAAATACATGAAATATAAAAATGTGTGTTCCAGTGCGTTTTTGATGCTTTTTACAGCTTTCCAGTGCATGAAAAATGCAGCATGTTTAATTTTTTTTTTTTTTTCTTCCTCAAACTGGAACGCACTGGTGTGAACTATGCCATTGAAAACCACATAACCTACTTTCTTTGTGTTTTTGATGCAGAAAATGAAAAAATAAAACACACTGGACTGCATGTGGTGTGAACTGGCCCTCACACAATTTTGCAGTAACCATGAGATAAAACAAAGTTCAGGAATATTCCTTTATCCCATTGTTTGGCAAATCTATGTACACTACAAACTGTATGACTGAATCGGTTCTGATATCGCTGTTTTACTAACCCGACAGCTTATTATTCTAAACAGGAAACCTTCATTTTGTTTGCAAATATTAAAGATTCTAACTACCAGCAAGACAGAGTCCTTACATTTAAAGAGCACCTGTCATTTCAGATCCATTGTGGTAGCGCCTGTTAGCGGCATCCACTCACCTGCTGCCGCCACGTCCCTCACCTTGTTGTGTCACTGCCGCATCACCAGCTGTCCCATTAAAGTGAATGGGACTGTCGGAGAGTCACCAGTGGGTCAGAGGAGTGGCTGCTGGGAGACAGAGATGACAGCTGCTCTTTAAAAATTATGATTTAAATCAAGCTTTTTTAATAGCGATTTAAATCGAATCCACCCTGCAAGGAAGACTTCATGTGCGCGTCGTTGTGATTATAAATCCTTCAATTCAGTGAGAAGTGTAAGCGACCGATTGATGAGTCTTATTTGCTTGGTTATACTTCCTTCCTGCTAGTGCGGCGTTTGTCGTTTCCTGCTGCCAATTACTCGCATCTTCACGTGTTTCTATAACGTGATTTTCTTTTAAGCTTCTACTAATAGGGACCCAGGATATTTTCAGTTCTGAGCGGGCACTCATGTAATTCAGCGTTCCCAGCAGTCATGCAGGGGTTTGGAGTATGGAACTCAGGATCGTTCATTATATAAGTATATAATCTTTCACTGATTTGCCATCTTAATCTTGCTTTCTGTGGGGCCTGCTTGATTGGATGGATTAGGTAGGTCCTCATATGATATTTTATATTATTTTGGTAGATCTAAAGTTGATTGCACACAGATTGTTTGGTGGGATTGTGTGTTGAGCCTAAGACCCCTTTCACACTGGGGCGTTTTTCAGGCACTTTAGCGTAAAAAAAAAAAAAAAAAAGTGCCTGTAAAGCGCTTGAAAGAAGCCTCACCTGCAATCCCAATGTGAAAGTCCAAGTGCTGTAATAGCCCTTTCACAATGTCAGTGCCCGAAAAAACGCTCGTAAAGCGTCGCTTAAACTAGCAGCGCTTTACCAGCGTTTTTTGAGCGCTATTGGGGCACTTTTAACCCCTGCTAGTGGCCAAATAAAGGGTTAAAAGCGCCCACAAAGCGCTGCTGCCAAAAGCTCTGGGAAGCTCTCTCCCAAGGGGGTTAGCTTGCGGGCACACTCCTGTATGATACACTCGATGGCCATAGCCAGCAAGTGTATCACTTGACCCCCCTAAACCAACCCACCCCCCCCCAGCAGGAGCAGCAGCGGGAGCCAAGGACTACACTGCTATCAAGCATCCAGTGAAGAGCCCACAGAAGCTGGGGGGGAAAGCAATGCGGGATCTCGCCCACGGAGATTTGGGGCTCGGGTAATAAAACGGGGGCTCGGGGGGGGCGGAGAATGCAAGGTGTTTTTTCACCTTAATGCACAGGATGCAAGAAAACACAAAACTTTACAACCCCTTTAAATTATAATTCAACCTTAACACTAAAATCTCTACGTCTACAGAGTACAGACATCCACGATCTAACGCTAACCTATCCAGACCTGTAAAGAATAAATCCGTATGCATAAGTTTTTTTTTTTTTTTTTTTTTTTTTTAAGCCGCTTTGACCGGATCCCACGCTAAGCTGTTCAGGCGGGTACAAAGGACACAGCCGACAACAGAAGCCCCATAGTAACACTGTGGGTGACGTCACTTCCCATTAATTTCACAGCCGTTTTCGGCTGTCTCCTCTGCAGAGCTTCCACCGCTGGGGACCGGACTGGCTTTAAAAAAGGTGTGTGTGTGTGTGTGTGTGTGTGTATGTATATGTATATATATATGTATATATATGTGTGTATATATATATATATATATATAATATATAGCGATTTCTCCTTTCCAGGGCTAGATAGGTTAGGCTTATATTGTGCATGTCTGTAGATGTAGCGATTTTAGTGTTGGGGTGGACTTCCCCTTTTAAGGGACATGCCACCCAAAACTGATATTTCTGAGTAAACCGTCTAAAGGTAATAATCGTCTAAATGTTTCTTATGTCTTCTTAGCTGACCATATACATAACAGTCTGCGCAGTCTACTTTAGATTTGCCAACATTTGTTTAGCACAAGGGCAAAAGAAACCTTCCCCTGCTATCCATATGCATGTATGTCATACCACGGTGATAGGCTATAACAGTGGGTGGTCTCTGCTGGGAGCGAGCTCATTTGGGCGCCCCCAGCACTGGGAGCATTCACTGTTTACGTGCTAGAGCTTGGAGGCCGAGTCCCTGATCAGTGATCACATGACCAGGAAATGTTTGCAGCATTAGGATACTTCTACAGCAGTGGTGGTTAACTTTCATAATATGGGGGGGGGGGGGCAAGGGTGGCCCTCAACATCACCAAAGGGCTGCATGTAAAATTCTGTGAATATTCATTATCGGAGACAGCAGACACACAACAGGATATAGTCATAGCTTGCAGACAGGATACAAGAGCTTGTCAGAGACAGCAGACAGGGTACAATAGATGGTCCAAGACAGCAGGGCGGGATATAGGAGATGGTCAGAGACTGCAGACGGGATACAGGAGATGGTCAGAGACTGCAGACGGGATACAGGAGATGGTCAGAGACTGCAGACGGGATACAGGAGATGGTCAGAGACTGCAGACGGGATACAGGAGATGGTCAGAGACTGCAGACGGGATACAGGAGATGGTCAGAGACTGCAGATGGGATACAGGAGATGGTCAGAGACTGCAGACGGGATACAGGAGATGGTCAGAGACTGCAGACGGGATACAGGGGAGGGGATGGTCAGAGACTGCAGACGGGATACAGGGGATGGTCAGAGACTGCAGACGGGATACAGGGGATGGTCAGAGACTGCAGACGGGATACAGGGGATGGTCAGAGACTGCAGACGGGATACAGGGGATGGTCAGAGACTGCAGACGGGATACAGGGGATGGTCAGAGACTGCAGACGGGATACAGGGGATGGTCAGAGACTGCAGACGGGATACAGGGGATGGTCAGAGACTGCAGACGGGATACAGGAGATGGTCAGAGACTGCAGACGGGATACAGGAGATGGTCAGAGACTGCAGACGGGATACAGGAGATGGTCAGAGACTGCAGACGGGATACAGGGGATGGTCAGAGACTGCAGACGGGATACAGGGGATGGTCAGAGACTGCAGACGGGATACAGGGGATGGTCAGAGACTGCAGACGGGATACAGGGGATGGTCAGAGACTGCAGACGGGATACAGGGGATGGTCAGAGACTGCAGACGGGATACAGGGGATGGTCAGAGACTGCAGACGGGATACAGGGGATGGTCAGAGACTGCAGACGGGATACAGGGGATGGTCAGAGACTGCAGACGGGATACAGGGGATGGTCAGAGACTGCAGACGGGATACAGGGGATGGTCAGAGACTGCAGACGGGATACAGGGGATGGTCAGAGACTGCAGACGGGATACAGGGGATGGCCAGAGACTGCAGACATATTCTCTAAGACCGCAATAAATCGCTACTATAACTGACCAGTAGGAAAACGCAAACTGGTGTCTGTAGGTGCCCCAGGGGGGTGGCACAAAAAGTGCCAAAGGGCAGTAGGCATCGGGGCTTCGGCTCCGACTACCAGAAAGGTTCTAAACAATCTATTCAATTTTATTATGTAGAGCACACTCGCATGGCACGTAGTTGTAGAAAAATCTAAAGAAGATTGTGCAATCAAAGTGCAGCAACAAATGAAACTAAAAATCTTTAAAAAGCACAAAGTCATCTGTTCAGGAAATGTGGGGTCGTGACAAGAGAGCAGGAAGTACAGAATCCCGAGTTATTCTGTAGAACATTGCACCGTGTGATAAGATCAGTCCGGCTTCCTGACATGCAAATTTAGAAATAATGGCGTACTGATTTGTTTACTTGGAGCCGTCTGCTCTGGCCATTTCCATATTTTCCATCGCTGCTTCTGTCTGGTTGTCATCTTTATCCGGCCTATCAGACTCTATAAACAGAGCCAGGTCACAGAAAATGACGGCTCAAATATTTTGTCACTTATTGGAGGCTGGGAAAAAAAAAATATATATATATATATATATATATATATATATATATATATATATATATATATATATATATATATATATATATATATATATATATATATATATATATAAAAATAATGTTTTGCTTTAAAGAGGTTGTAAACCTCAGAAAAAAAAAATCTAAAAAGAAAAAAACCCTACAAGACAGGCATAATGAGCTAGTATGCATCACATACTAGCTCATTATGAAATACTTACCGTTCCGCCAGAGTGCATGGGCCAGCGATGTCAATTGGCTGCTTGTAATGTAAATATCTCCTAAATGGTACAGGTTTCGGAGGTATTTACACTACCTATAGGTAAATGTCGGCAAAGGAAGTTTACTTCCTCCTTAGTCCTGCAGTGTGTGTATACAGCCCAACTCCAAGAATATAAAAAATCCACCCTAGACATGACAAGGGTTAATTGTCACGTCTAGGGTTAGAGAGAGAAGAAACCTTTCCCTTGCTCCAGCAGGGTCCTTCCAGCGCTGTGTCCGGTCTGCAGCTGCCTTTATAAGCAGTAACAGGCAGCAGTCATACTCAATGCTTCTCGAGGTGGAGAGCACTGGAGCAGGAATACAGGTAAGTGATATGATGTAACCATTGCATGTTTCATGTAACCATTGCAGTGCAGGAAGGGGGCACTGCAAGGGTGAATTTTGGATATTCCTGAAGTTGGGCTTTAAAGATAGGTTCACATAAGCCAAAGCTCTGAAAAGCAATCTGCGGTGGATCGCTTTTCAGAGTCCTGCTAAGCAGCCATTGTCAGGCATTCAGGAGGTGAACCTGATTCCTCCTCAATACCTGTTTTTATTTATTTTTTTGGCTCACAGGTGTGGCACTGCCCTATTGACTTGAATGGCGAAGTTTGAAAAGTGTTGCCGCCTGTCAACTCGACATTTGTGTTACAAGAGAAGTTAAGGGTTTTTTTTTTTTTTAATTATTATTATTATTATTATTATTATTATAATTTTTTTTTGTATTAGAAATCATACTTGCCTAGGTGGATGCAGGATCAGTCCAATGCTGCATCTGTCCCCCACCGACTCTAATGCCGCGTACACACGGTCGGACTTTCCGACGGGAAATGTTCGACGCAAGCTTGTTGCCGGAAATTCCGACCGTGTGTACGCTCCATCGAACATTTGCTGTTGGAATTTCCACACACAAATGTTTGAGAGCAGGTTCTCAAACTTTCTGTCAACTTCACTTGTTGTCTGACTTTCCGATCGCGTGTACACAAGTCCGTCCCACAAAAGCTCACACATGCTCCAAATCAAGCAGAAGGAGCTGCACTGGCTATTGAACTTCCTTTTTCTCGGCTCGTCGTACTTCTTGTATGTCACCGTGTTCTCGCGTTCGGAATTTACAACAACATTTGTGTGACCGTGTGTATGCAAGACAAGTTTGCACCAACATACTTTGGGGAAAAAAATCCACGGTTTTACACTGAGAACTGAGCGATAATACACTGCTGATCGCTCAGTGCTCTGTGAGCAGAGAGCTGGGGACTGTCCATATGTCTGCATATGGTCACGTCCTTTTCCCAGCCTAGCCCGCCCAGTGTCTGTCATGTCAGCCAACAGCAGACTTCAGCCCGCCGTCTGCTGAAAACTGGTCACAGGAGTGCAGAACACACTGAACTCCTGTGATCCACAGAAGAAGTACAGCCAGACAAGCTTTGGCTGTACTTCTTTAAGTTTGCTGCAATGCAAAGCATTGGGGCTGCAGCATGCGCACGTCCTCCTGGATGTTGTTTAGCCTTTAGGTGGGCATGGGGGGGGGTGATAAAACTGCTGCTCAATCACCCTTTTTTTTTTTTTTAACCTCCCCTTGCCCACTCATGTGAAAGAGGCCTTAAAGGAAGCCAAAGCTCCTTTGGCCCTACTTCTCCTATGGATCACTGGAGTGCACTTTGTTCTGTGGAACTGACACATCACTCGTCATGCATGCACTGAACATGAAGAAATATATCTGATGTTAGTCAAGCTATGATCCCATTACTGGAATTGGAATGTGAAGCCTCTTTTCGGGATTGTTCAGTGTGTGATGGGGCACCATCTGCATCTCCGGCTGTCTTCTGGCAGCCAAATCATCGTACATATGTCAGTGTTTAGGTCCTTTCTGCCCCTCCAGTTGCTTGAAAAGCCATGCTGGATGCGTTTCTCTCTCCGGGAACGCTTAAAAGCCTGTGATTTATGGGGAATCCGTATACCTTATGTACAGCCGAGCTCACACCACCCAAAGTAGCCAATGAGGACAGGATATGGCTGAATACAAGGCAATAAAAACGGATGTAATGCGCGGCCTGAAATAGAAATGACTGCATGTTATTAAAAGGAACACCTTGATTCACACTGGAATTTTTTTATTTTTTTTCATGCAATTAGAAAAACAGTGACGTCTGTTCGGAAAATGAATTCTGTACACAGGAAGCCTAGAGAGGCACGGTGCTTCTGCTGTCCATCCAGGTTTTGCTGTAGTGTGCTCATCCACACCACTGTGTGCAGCTGGTGAACCCGGTACCCCTTTGTAATGTAGCAGAGGTGGTCCCAAACACGCCCACCATAGGCTGCTTGCTGTCTCTCATAAACAGAAATATCTTGTGGGTGTCAGTGCTAAACTAACTGCAGCTGTGCACTCCCTCCAGCACTGCCATATTGGCGCATTGCACAGATGCGCCCATGGGCTCTGCCCAGGCTTCGGGTCCTGGTAGAGGATAGCTGGCATAGCACGTGTACAGATAGCTGGGAAAACCAACGCATGTCCAGATGTGCCACGGGCTCTCTGGGGCCCCCGATCCTTGTGGCACATCTACACATTCGCAGGGGGCAGGTAGAAAGTCTCATCTTGCAGAGAAACGTGGAAGTGCTGTTTAGCTGCACAAATCAAGAACTTTTGGAAAAAATCAAACTAACGTCCATAAGTAAGAGAGTCCGGTGGGGGGGGGGGGGGTGTCATTAGGCAAGGCAGCACGGCAATAGAGTTGGGGTGAAGGTCCATTTTAAGCAGATAGTGTTCAAGTTATACAGTCGAGGTTCCAGTAAGTAGACCTCCAACTACACATGTGTGGTGCTCTGTGGACATGTCGATAAATTAGAACTCAGATTAAGGTATATTTATTGAGTGTACTTTTGTTATTTAACACAGCTGCACTGTTTGCTGGATGGCATTAGTGGTTTAAATGGTTCCACTTTTTGCCTGCAAATTGGTCTTCAAGACCAGGGTTCTCCAAACTTTCTGAACAAAGAGCCAGTTTACTGTCCTTCAGACATAAGGGGGGTCGGATGTGGCCATTAGGAGTAGAAAAGGTTTCAACATCAGTGGGAATAAACAATGACACATCTTTTGTACAGTGGAGGGATTGTGTCCCATTGTTTGTGTCATTGTGCCCCATCTTTGGTGTGATTGGGAGGAATTGTGCCCCCTATCTTTGGTGTGATTGGGAGGAATTGTGCCCCCTATCTTTGGTGTGATTGGGAGGAATTGTGCCCCCCCCTATCTTTGGTATCATTGGGAGGAATTGTGCCCCCCCTATCTTTGGTATCATTGGGAGGAATTGTGCCCCCCCTATCTTTGGTGTCATTGGGAGGAATTGTGCCCCCTTATCTTTGGTGTGATTGGGAGGAATTGTGCCCCCTATCTTTGGTGTCATTGGGAGGAATTGTGCCCCCCCTATCTTTGGTGTCATTGGGAGGAATTGTGCCCCCTATCTTTGGTGTCATTGGGAGGAATTGTGCCCCCTATCTTTGGTGTCATTGGGAGGAATTGTGCCCCCTATCTTTGATGTCATTGGGAGGAATTGTGCCCCCTATCTTTGGTGTCATTGGGAGGAATTGTGCCCCCTATCTTTGGTGTCATTGGGAGGAATTGTGCCCCCTATCTTTGGTGTCATTGGGAGGAATTGTGCCCCCTATCTTTGGTGTCATTGGGAGGAATTGTGCCCCCTGTCTTTGGTGTCATTGGGAGGAATTGTGCCCCCCATCTTTGGTGTGACTGGGAGGTATTGTGGCCCCCATCTTTGGTGTGATTGGGAGGAATTCTGCCCCCCATCTTTGGTGTCATTGGGAGGAATTGTTCCCCCCATCTTTGGTGGCAGTGGGGGGGAATTTGTTGGTATCGGTGAATGAAGAGTCCCCAAAGGGCCAGATGAACGCAAGCAAAAGGCTGCATCTGGCCCCCGGCCTGAGTTTGGAGACCACTGTTTATGACAGTTGTGGCCTTTTTGCATGTTTGTGCTGATAATATCGGCATAGATGTATTTAAAGGTAGGGGGCTACCCAAAACTGATCTTTAGGTTTGTGTCTGCAAGAAAATCTTAGAGCTTTCACAAGAATTGAGGAAAAGTCTTCTAATGGGAATATCTTCCAGCCTTCCAGTGTAATACAGGAATAAATAGTGCTGCGGCATGCACACTTTGAAGGCAGGCCAATGGGGCAGTACAGCACTGGGCAGGACTATGCAGTGGAGATTGCTGGAATAGGGAGCTAGGTAAGTAGAGAAAATTGCATGATGATGAACAGTACACGTTCACTTAAATTACTTTAGCTATTAACACATATAGGATTGTAGAAACTTTGAGGCCTCATGCACACGGAGCGTTTAAAAATGCTGTTTTTAGTGGTGTCTAACTTTTTTTTTTCCTGCCGTTAAGCACCCTTTTTTAACGGGGAAAAAAAGCTTGACGCATGTAAACGCACTTTAACGCTAGGCACGTTAAGCGCCTGATCGTTAATTAATTAGTGGCCAAAACATATTATTTCTCTGATCAGTTAATTTAATGCCCAAGCACATGATGCATCTAAACTCGTTTACAAACATCAATCTTTTTTTTTTTTTTTTCCTGACAAAACGCTGCTGCCAGGAGGAATGGCATTTCAGAGAGCTGTGCAATCTATGTGCATGAGGCCTAATTCAGATCTGTTCTCTCCTCCTCATTCAGATTAAGTGTCCCAGAAAGTTTAATGCAGAAAAGACAGTATGCATTAAAAATCCTGCCTGATCGCAATTTAGTTCCACTTTAAAAACACTGTAGATGTAAATGGAGGTAATGCCTTGAAGACATGTGTCTTAAATGTGGACTTTGTCCTTTCTGGAATAAGTCCGCCCCCCCCCCCCCACCATGGAAAATGTGTCCGTGATCCTGGGATCAAGGTGAGTGGTAATACATTAACCTGACAGGTAGCTTATCACTGCACATCAGCTTCTCCCTTTTTTTACCAGTTCCCACCTTGTACAGGTACACAGGATGCAATGGTGATTGCTTTATTATGTTGGCCATACACATAGCAATCTTCAGGTAATTTTGTAGGAAGGAAAAAAAATAATTAGCTTGGCGTTGGGCTTTAATTTGATTATTTTCCAAACGTCGGTTATTTATATAGCTTGATATCGATAACCACATTAATAGAGTTCTTGTATTTAAATAGGGCTTTTTTATGCAGGGTTCACCTTTAAAGCCAGCCCCAGCATCAGCACATACCATCTCTTCACTCACCTGCCGCTCTGTTCACCAGCCAAGAGAGAGAAGAGAGACCTCTGTTTAAGCTTTGTGTTCACTTACCAGGAGAGAGGAGAAAAAGCTCTGTGTAAGCTCCAAGTTCACCTACAGATAAAGAGAATGCCCTGTGTAAGCGCCACGTTCAGCCACCAGTAGACAAGGGTAAACCCTGCATACACTTCATGTTCATCCACCAAGAGAGAGAGACTTGTGTATACTCCAAGTTCAGGAAGAGGGAAGAGAAAGCCCTGTGTAAGCTCTCCACTGGGAGTGAGATGAATAAGCTCTTTGTTGGCTCCAAATTCAGCTAGCAGGAGAGAGAAATGCACCTTGTGTATGCTCTAGGTTCAACAACTGTGAGAGAGAGTAGACAACTTCTTGAGTAAGCTCCATGTTCACCCACTGGAAGAGAGGAGAGAACGCCTTGTGTAAGCTCTGGGTTCATCCACTGGGAGTAAAAGGACTCCTTGTGTAAGCTTCCAGTTCAGCTACCAAGAGCCTCTTTGGCTCCAAATTCAGCTAGCGGGAGAGAGAAAAGTGCCTTGTGTAAGCTCTAGGCTCACCCACTGAGAGAGAAGAGCGTTCGAACACCTTGTATAAGCTCCAGGTTCACCCACTGGGAGAGAGGAGCGAACGTCTTGTGTAAGCTCCAGGTTCATCCACTGGGAGAGAGAAGCGAACGTCTTGTGTAAGCTCCAGGTTCATCCACTGGGAGAGAGGAGCGAACGTCTTGTGTAAGCTCCAGGTTCATCCACTGGGAGAGAGGAGCGAACGTCTTGTGTAAGCTCCAGGTTCATCCACTGGGAGAGAGGAGCGAACGTCTTGTGTAAGCTCCAGGTACACACACTGGGAGAGAGAAAAGAACACTAGGGCTGAAACAACTAATCGATTAATCGGCAACTAATCGATTATGAAATTAATCGATTACTATTTTCATAATCGATTAATCGGCCAGTAACATAATGGGGTTAAAAAAAACTAAAATGAGCCCTTTATAGTACAAAAAGAGCAAATAATCGCTACTGTAAATATTACTTTCACAGTTCTACGGTAAAAAAATGAAAAGTAGTGATATTCTGCTTTTTTTTTTTTACTATAAAGGGCTAATTTTAGTCTTTTTAACCCCATTATGTTACTAAATGCCTTAGACCTGGTTCACATCTATATGTTTATTGGTGCTTTTTTCAGAACTGTACTACAGTTCATTTACATGGTTTCCTATGGGACACGTTCACATCTGTGCTTTTTTTCATCTGCTGCGTATTTGTAAAGTGTCAGGGACTTTTAAACACAAAACAGTGCTTCTTTGGTTCAATATACTTCAATGGAAAAGCTGCAGAAAAGCATGTAATGCGTTTTTTGAAGCAATTTGTGTTTTTTAATCTGCCCAAAAGAAAATGCAAAAATGCAAATTGCAGTAAAATCACGTGCATAGAAATAAAAAACGCACAACAAAAAGCACTGCAGAAACGGATCAAAAGCAAACTGCATAGGTGTGTACCGAGCCTTATGCTGGCCACATGGATCAATTGTCAGATGAGAATATTCAAAATTTTTGTACATTCGCTGAATGAAAGAATTTTGTTAGAAATTTTCATTTGTTTTTAACATTCTGTTTTTACAATTAATATAATTTCTGAATGAAAACCGAATACAGTGAAAATTCCTTTGACCAAGCAGTTTTCTATTATTTCCAAATTTTCCCATCAATGTGATTGAAAATGAACGTCAATCTGACCCACTTTTTTTTTTTTTTTTAAAGGTTATTAACCGATTAATCGAAACAATAATCGGCCAACTAATTGATTATGTAAATAATCGTTAGTTGCAGCCCTAAAGAACACCATGTGTAAGCTCCAGTTTCATCCACTGGGAGAAAAAGAGAGAAGAATGCCCTGCTTAAAGCGAGAGTCCGCCATTTTTTATTTTTTTTTTAAAAGCCAGCAGCTACAAATACTGCAGCTGCTGACTTTTAAAATAATGACACTTACCCGCCCAGCGCGCCCGCGATGTCGGCACCCAAAGCCGATCTCTCGATCGTCTCTCGGGTGCTGCCGCCGCCATCTTGGGTATGGGAATCAGGAAGGGGAGCCTTTCGGCTTCATTTCCCAGTTCCCTACTGCGCGAGTCGCGCTGCGCAATAAGGATGGTCCCCGCTGTCTCTGGGATCCGTGTGTTTCCCAGCAGGCAGCGGGGGACCTTCGGAAAGGGGCGTAGATTCTGCGGAAAGGGGCATACCTTCTGCAGAATCTACGCCGGAAGTGGGTGCAGATACCTGTACTGTACAGGTACCTGCACCCCCCCTCACCCCTGAAAGGTGCCAATTGTGGCGCTGGAGGGGGGGAGGATTCCAATGAGCGGAAGGTCCACTTTAGGGTGGACCTCCGCTTTAAGCTCCAGGTTCACCTACTGGAATAAAGAAGATATCGCCTTATGTAAGCTCTAGGTTTACTCACTGGGGGAGAGAATACAATGCCTTGTGTAAGCTCCAGGTTCACCCACTGGGAGAGAATACAATGCCTTGTGTAAGCTCCAGGTTCACCCACTGGGAGAGAGGAGCGAATGCCTTGTGTAAGCTCCAGGTTCACACATGGGGAGAGAGGAGCAAACGCCTTGTGTAAGCTCCAGCTTCACCCAATGGGAGAGAGGAGTAAAATGCCTTATGTAAGCTCCAGGTTCATTCACTGGGAGAGAGGAGCGAATGCCTTGTGTAAGCTCCGGGTTCATCCACTGGGAGACACAAGTGAACAAGGTCAGCTACTGAGAAATAGAAAGCCCTGTGCAAGCTCCATGTTCACCCACCTGTAGCAAGATGAAAAAGCCCTGTGTAAGCTCCAAATTCAGCTACTAGGAGAGAGAATGCTCTGTCCAAGCTCAGCCAGTGAGAGGAAGAAGAGAGCCCTGTGCAAGCTCCTAGTCAGAGCTTACACAAGGCTGAGAACTGCTCCCCCGCCCTATGTGACGCAGCAGATGTACCAGCATGCGAGGGAGAGAAGTCAGCCACAGGATCCCTCATACCTCACCCTGTCTTTCTCCTTGCTTCCAGCAGTAGGTGAGCAAAGGGAAGGTGTGTATGTTCAGCTAACGTGAACCTGCATGGCCAAAGCACGCAGACCGGTTATTTGTGTTTTGTACTGGTGAGGTAACTTACCCAATGGCTGCTGTTACTTCTAACTGATCATAGCAGCAAATTATCTAACTCTGCATCTCTTACCATAGAACTTCCTGATTGCATTACTTGTTGCTATTGTATAATCAAAGTTTTTTTTAGCATAGGTTCCCAGCTCCGCCCTCCCCATTATAGCACTGATTAAGGGAGGTGGGAGGAGCTGGGATCTCAGGTGTTGTCCAATCCACTCTGCTGAAGATGTAAGTAGTATAAGTAGTAGTAGTAGTATTCGTTTTAGCTTCTCCTTTCATTTACCTCCTGAGCCTCTTCGAGAAGGACACCAGAAATAAAATGCATCTTCCGCCCGCTGGCAATCTCTTACAATCTCCTTGTAACAAGCCGTCCCCGAGAATCAGATTCACCATCGTGTCAGCTTTCCTATGGAGTCACTTACAAGACTCCGACTCTGCCAAGACGTTTGCAGTCTGTTCCCTGGCAGTGATAAGATGTATGTGTGTTTAGACGTTTGCTGGCCAATGGCCCAAACCTTCCGTTCTCTGCAGATTTTCCAAAACTTTGTAAAGAGGGACATGTCCTGGGATCTCACTGTATATTTAAGTAACATCCCCGAACACATCCCTCTCTACTAGATTACTGTATTTTAATAGAGTCAAATTTAACGTAACGTTCTCATTTTTTAAAGCTTAGCTGTCTTATCTAGTGATGTGAAATACCCACAATGCACTGACTAGCCAGACACTGATTTATTTATATATATATATACATATACATTTTACTTATTTTTTTCCGTTAATTTAGGCTTTGGGTCACTATGGAGAAACAGCACACCATCACATACCCACATAACATTATGACCACTGGTGAAGTGAATACCACTGATTATGCAGTGACAATGGCACCTGAAAGTGTGTGTGTGTGTGTGGGGGGGGGGGATACATTAGGCAGCAATTGAACATGTTGGCCCTGAAGTTAAAAGCAGAAAAAATAGGCAAACGTAATGATTTGAGAAACTTTGACAAGAGCCAAATTGTAATGGCTAGATGCCTGGGGACGGAGCAACCCCAAAATTTGAACCCTTGTGGGAAGCTCCGAGTCTGCAGTGGTCAGGATTTACTGGAAGTGGTCCAAGGAAGGAAAACCAGCAACAAGGTCATAGGCAGCCAAGGATTGTTGTAATGCAAGCGGGAAGTGCAGGCTGGCCTGTGTAGTCTGATCCAATAGAAGAGCTACTGCGGCTCAGACGGCTGAAAAAGTTCATGCTGGTTCTGATAGAAAGATGTCAGAACATACAGAGCATAGCAGATTGTTGTGTATGGGGCTGTGTAGCCTCAGAGCGGTCAGGGTGCCCATGCTGACCCCTGTCTACAGCCAAAAGTGCCTACAATGGGCACGTGAACATCAGAACTGGATCACAATGAAAGAAGGTGGTCTGGTCTGATGAAATCCAAGAATGGTTTCAGGAGCACAATGAGTTCAGGGTGTTGACTTAGCCTACAAATTCTCCAGATCTCAATCCAATAGAGCATCTGTTAGTGGTGGAAAAACAAGTCCAATCCATGGAGGCCCCACCTTGCAACTTAGGCTCGGTTCACACAAGGGCAACACATCTTTTGGAGGCGACTTGGACGCGACTTACAACACTACTTTAAGTCGCCCCAGGCCAGGCGACTTGCCGTGGCCAATCAGAGAATGAGCTCTCAGGGGGGAACTCCTTTTGAGAGCTGATAATTCTCTGAGAGTCGCCTCCGTATAGACGGAGATCCGACTTGTAGGCGACCTCCATGGGTAAATCAATGGGTACCAGTCGCCTACAAGTCGGATTGAAGTAGTACAGGAACCTTTTCTGAAGTCGGAGCGACTTCAGTAGTGTGCATTAAGACAGCTCTCATTCGCTTACATTGATTTCTACATGTTGTGCGACCTGAGGTGACTTGGGGCGACTTGAAGTCGGATCTGAGTCGCCCCTGTGTGAACCGGCACTTACAGGACTTATGGATCTGCTACTGATAGCTTGGAGCCGGATACCGCAGCATACCTTCAAAGGTCTAGTGGAGTCCATGCCTGCCTGGAAGGCAGGGTTGTTGTGGCAGCAAAAAGGGTCGGTCATGGTGGGTGGTCATAAAGTTATATCTTTGCTTGGGTGTTGCATATATTTTAGTACAGGTGTGGTTTAAATGACAGGCCTGTTTTACCCTGGATTCATGAAGTGTGTCTTAGTACAGGTATGCTTTAACCACTTGAAGACCAGGTCTTTTTCTGACATTTAGTTTTTTACAAGTAAAAATCTGTATTTTATTTATTTTTGTTATAAAATTACTTAAAACCCCAAACACTATTTTTTATTTTTTTTTTAGCAAAGACCATAGAGAATAAAATAGCGGCCGTTTCAATATTTTATGTCGCACTGTATTTGCGCAGCGGTCTTTCAAACAGTTTTTGGGGGGAAAAAATACACAAATGAATTAAAAAATACAAAAAATAAACAAAACGGTAAAGTAACCTCAATTTTTTTTACCCTTAAAAGCAAAAAAAAATACATTTTGACTTTTAAGAGAAAAAAAAAATCCTGTTTATCTGCCCGAGAACCAGAAGGTACATCGGAGGTTGCTCCAGTCCTCCAAGGGCATAGAGCCAAGTAGGGGCTATCTTGCCCTTCCTCAACTTCCTGCCTGGGCATCGGCCGCACCAAATCTGTTCCGGGCTTACCGATGGCTCTGGGAAGCAGCGGGAGGGGGCACTTCTCCCGCTACCTATAAAAGTGATCTTGCGGCGAATATGCCACTGGGATCCCTTCTATCGGAAAGCCGGCCGCCTAACGAAAAAAAAGATACAGGGGTTAAGGCAGCTAGCAACTAACAATGTATGTTTACAGTTAGGTGGTTGGCTTTAAAGGACTAGTCCATTTTAAAACTCAACTTCAGTCTTTCTCGGTTGTGCTGTACTCTTGGACTGTATTGTATAGTCTGATCTCATTGCACACTGAGCTTCTCATGGTGTGCAAATACAGTCTGGTTTGAAACTCCCATCCTCCAGACTGACATCAACCCATCAAGACTAGGTTTGTCCCGATACCACTTTTTTTTCAAGTATTTGCCGATTTCGATTACCGATACTTTTTATGCTAATACGCAGCACTGATGATGAGTGGACTGTGTCAGTAGACTGTGTCAGTAGTTTATTTTTTTACAATGCTTTTTCTTCTTTCTTTTTTTTTTTATGGGGAGGGGAGTGGACAGTGTTATGTGTTATGGGAGTGTGTGTGTTTTTTTTTTTTTTTTTTTTTTTTTTTTTTTTATTATTATTATTTTTACAATTTTTTACTTTTTCAGTTTTTATTACAATCCCTTTTTTTTTTTTTTTAATTAGCCCTGACATCTCCCTTTTTGAGACAGGGAAAGGGACTGAGGACAGAGATTCCCCTGTCCCTTTCTCTGTAGCCTCAGCTGCACTGAAGATGAATGGCCAGGAGACACAGGCTCCTCTCCATTCATAATTATAAACACTGTTTACAATGCTCAGTGACAGTTATGGACAGTCAGTGATCACCAACTCTGTGCATTTGGAAAAAGGAAGGAGCCGGTAAAGTAAATATTTTACCGGCTCCTTCCTCCGGTCTCCATCCTGACCGTTTGAGCAGGGAGGGGGACTGAAGCAGGATACGGGGGTACGGGGGACAGTCAGGGGTAGTTGGTGCGGCGCTGGGGAGGAGTTACAATCTCTGATTTCCCTGTATAGATTTAAATCAGCTGAAAGCCGCAGGATGGAGAGGAGGAGAAGCGTCTGTCAACTGATTTTTATATATATTAAAGGGTGATTCTGTGGACTCTGGTGTAAGGGGGTTTCTGCTCACCAAAGCCCCCACTTACATCAGAGTTCCCAGCATCCCCCCCTTACATCAAAGTCAATAGAGCACTCCTTACATCTGAGTTCCCCTTACCTTAGTGTACTCGCTTGGAGGGAGTAGGGAGATGTCAGTCACAGTGAATGGGGATTTCACTCACCTAAGGATGGAGGCTCAGGGATCAGCACCTTTCAACCACAATGTTATCTGCCAGCTGCTGGGCTTTTTATTTCATAGTTACATAGTCAGGTTGAAAAAAGACACGCGTTCATCCAGGTCAACCATAAAAATAAAATATATATATAATCCCATTTACCCAATCCTATACCCACCGTTTCCCACCCACACATCCCTTTTCTGAGGCACACCCCGTGTGAACGCCTATCTTGGGAAGCCACATTCCGTTCTAAATAATGGTGTCCAGGTTTAGGGTGGTCTGAATCCCAGACACATGATTCAAAACCCAGACTGTCCAGGTGAATCCCGGACAGGTGGCCACCCTATATGTATAGCACTCTGTCTGCCTCCCCCCTCCTACCAACCATAATCTGCTTGTTTTTACATAGAGAAGCACAGAGACTTGGTGATGACATCACTGGGTCTAAAATAAAGTGTGTAGATAAAATGGAAAGGTGAGGAGGAGGGAAGGCAAGCACTAAGCAGATCACATTCATATATAACCTGTCCATCTGCTAGTGAGGGAGGAGGAGAGGAAAGGGTGTTCTACGCTGACTTCCGTTCTGAGAGCTGAGCTTCTAACCGCTATTTAAGCTCCATATGCTGCATCGTTATAACTGGAAAATATGACCCTAGTAACTTTCACACAAAGCACTCAGTGGTTGCCGGTGTGAGCTGACAGCCATCGGTCACATGATCAGAATGCAGAGTACAGGAGGGCGGGCGTCACTATCCCAGATATCTGTTTAATGTCAACACTTGCCTCCAGCCTAGAGAATAACCCAACTGGCGGCAATGAAATGTATTGAGAACATGCCTGCTCTGTTTACATCTGTCAACATTCCTATCTGTATAAACAGAAGCAGGCGGGGCAGATCGGGCGTTTTGTGTCCCACAATCCTTTGCACGCAGAGGGGTCTTTTTTGCGTTTACTTTTTTACACGGTGGCTTTGGGGCCTATTAGGACTGCATGGAGGGTCATACAAAAAGTGCAGCGCAATACACATTAAAATCCAGTCCAAATGATGAATAAATAAGTCCCAATGTTTCCAGATGGGGTCGCAAAGCCCAGAGTGCAACAAACACATCAATGTGGGAAAAGGATCCAATAACTGAGCATATGGGAAAATCCCTCCACCAATGAGTATCTTGCTCACTCACCTCAACAGCCTAACAGAAGGTGAACTGCGCATCCTCCCCCCCTACGGGGTAAAATTTGGAACCAGCGATGATCGAATACTCCATCAAATGCACATGTGGATGAAAAAAATGCTCTCTGCCATATAAACGTAGACTTTATTAAAATGTAGATATCATACTCACATGTAATACAATATAAAATGCTCAAAGAATAAAACAAAGCTTTGTGACACTTCCAACAAGCAGGGTGGCAGCAGGTGACGTCATCCAAAGGCGTAACTCCTCCCGCACTTGATCTGTCCAATGTGACTTAATCAGCAGGGGCCGTCTTCCAAAGGCATAACTCCTCCTCCCGCATGCATTCCGTCCAACGTGACTTTGTCAGCAAGGGCCGTCATCCAAAGGTGGAACTCCTGCACGCATTTCGTCCAACTAGACTTCATCAGCAGGGGATGGTGTGAAATCTTCACTCTTTGTAGTCTGCCGGCGTTCATTCCGCCTCCCTCCGCAATGGCGTGGCGTCTGCATGGATGGCAATGGCGTGGCGTCTGCATGGATGGCAATGGCGTGGCGTCTGCATGGATGGCAATGGCGTGGCGTCTGCATGGATGGCAATGGCGTGGCGGCGTCATGGATGGCAATGGCGTGGCGGCTGCATGGATGGCAATGGCGTGGCGGCTGCATGAAAGGCAATGGCGAGGCGGCTGCATGGATGGCAATGGTGAGGCTGCCGATGGGCATTGATCAGGCTGCATGGATGGCAATGGCAAGGCGGCTGCATGGATGGCAATGGCAAGGCGGCTGCAAGGATGGCAATGGCGAGGCGGCTGCATGGATGGCAATGGTGAGGCTGCCGATGGGCATTGATCAGGCTGCGTGGATGGCAATGGCGAGGTGGCTGCATGGATGGCAATGGTGAGGCTGCCGATGGGCATTGATCAGGCTGCATTGATGGCAATGGTGAGGCTGCACTGACCTTATTTTGCTTCAAAGTTCCTTATTTAAAATTTAAGTTTTTTTTCCTGAAACTTCCCTCTTAAAATGAATGTGCGTGTTTTATGCCGATAAATACGGTATGTTCGAACTTGATATTTAATATATTGCAGCTTACCATTCCCTAGATATGGTGGTTGCATTTGTTTTCTTTTTTCAGGCTATGTACATTGTCTGCATGTACAAAAAATCCTGTTGATCCTTCCAGTATTCCAGCATCCGTGTCACTTCCTGTCTGCTGAACTCCAACCTCAGACAGTGTTTCTCCACCACCTTCTGTGAACTACAAAGCAATGGCCTCTAGGTAATGGAGAGGGGCTGTTTGTGGTGCAAATCAGGAGCGCAGCCTTGGGTGACAACGCTGGTCCTCCATAGACATGGTGCATTGAGCGTTGTCACCCTGTGTTGTTGGCAGGATCACCAAGTAAAAGGGGGGCTGGGGAATGCAACAACCGTATCTAATGACTGGTTGGCTAATCTTTGTACTACTGAACAATAAAAAAAAAAGCTCAGTCGTCAAACCCTAGGTTGGGAAAAGCGATCTCGCAGCAACTTGAGCTCGCTCTCCTTGTTCAGTGCTTGCTTTGGATGTCTGTCCATTTGCATTTCACACGTGTTACGGCAGAACCAGCTTGTGGAATAATTTGCACCTCTCCTGCTAATTTCTTTGTCTTAACAGCTTGACGTTTGTAATATTTATTTAATAGCAGCTGGCGTTCTCACCTTCGCGGATTCTGATAAGATGGGGACTGGCTTCTGTGAACTGCGCAAAGAGAGAGCGTTCTTGTCAGCCTGCAGGATCGGTATATGAGTCAGATGCTGGAAATCGCTGGAAATCTTCCATAAGATGGGGTGGGCTGTCAACGACTACTATTTCAGCATGTCAGTTGCCTGGCTATTTATATTGACACTTCAATATACAAATCAGGAAAGTCAGAGCATAGAAAAGTGGACCTGAGCTCAAAAAGTCAAGATTTTCTGTTATAAGGAGCCTCTGGAAATGTTATTTGTGCCCAAGCAGTATCCTGAAAGGTTTAAGGCTGGCCATACATTATACAATTTTCTTTTAGATTTACCAAAACCATATAATATGAGGTCAAACCTAAACACTTTCAATGTGTATGCAGTCAGGCAGGCCCTTGCACTACATGGTTTAAGGTAAATCTAAAGAAAATTGAATAAGAAAATTGTATAGTGTATGGCCAGCCTAAATGTTGTCCTAAAAGCCTCCTGAAATGATAGTAGCGATCTTCCTGTACCTATGTACTCCTGTGCTTACAGCCTCATAGCTGTACAACTGAAGTATGAGACCACCTAAAGCTTGGTACACATGATGAGAATATCGGACACATGACCGTCCATTTTTTTTATTTTATTTTGCATGCTAATCTTCATATTGAAAATTAAGCGGTGACTAAAGTTAACGAAAATGCTCGTACAAAATTTCAGAAGTGACGTAATGTATCGTATTTGTATTGTATTTTCAGATAAATACTGTACTGATTAAACTAAAATCACATGATCAAAAATGTTCATGCTTGTCGCATCCAATAATATTGCATGAATTGTGGTTATCGGCTCTCGAAAACTGTGTACTAACGATCAGATTATTGTACGATCGCTTTGAAATCTGTATTTTGCATACAATTTTATGACCATTTGGGCCTTTAGGTAGTAGTCTTCTTGCCCCCCGGGGGTCAAATGTGGTCCTTTGCTTTGTTTTATCCAGCCCTTGGAGTCATTGCAACAGTTGGACATAGTTCCTCCCACTGACGACAATGATGGAGAGGCCATTCCTCCCACTGACGCCAATGACGGGGGGCATAGTTCCTCCCACTGATGCCACAGACGGGGGGCATAGTTCCTCCCACTGACGCCAATAACGGGGGGCATAGTTCCTCCCACTGACGCCAATGACGGGGGGCATAGTTCCTCCCACTGACGCCAATGACTGGGGGCTATTCCTCCCACTGACGCCAATGGCGGGGGGGCTATTCCTCCCACTGACGCCAATGACGGGGGGGGCTATTCCTCCCACTGACGCCAATGACGGGGGGGCTATTCCTCCCACTGACGCCAATGACGGGGGGGCTATTCCTCCCACTGACGCCAATGACGGGGGGGCTATTCCTCCCACTGACGCCAACGACGGGGGGCTATTCCTCCCACTGGCGCCAACGACGGCGGGCTATTCCTCCCACTGGCGCCAACGACGGGGGGCTATTCCTCCCACTGGCGCCAACGACGGGGGGCTATTCCTCCCACTGGCGCCAACGACGGGGGGCTATTCCTCCCACTGGCGCCAACGACGGGGGGCTATTCCTCCCACTGGCGCCAACGACGGGGGGCTATTCCTCCCACTGGCGCCAACGACGGGGGGCTATTCCTCCCACTGGCGCCAACGACGGGGGGGCTATTCCTCCCACTGGCGCCAACGACGGGGGGCTATTCCTCCCACTGGCGCCAACGACGGGGGCCTATTCCTCCCACTGGCGCCAACGACGGGGGCCTATTCCTCCCACTGGCTCCAACGACGGGGGCCTATTCCTCCCACTGGCGCCAACGACGGGGGCCTATTCCTCCCACTGGCGCCAACGACGGGGGGCTATTCCTCCCACTGGCGCCAACGACGGGGGGCTATTCCTCCCACTGGTGCAAACGATGGGACTGGGATACTGTTTATTCCCACTGACAACAGGACATTTTCTATTCCTGTTGGTCACAGTAAACAGGCCCTTTGTTTAGAAAGTTTGGAGACCCTGATCTAAGGCACTGTTGCCTCTGACTGCTAGTCTCACTAGATTTGAAGATGTCACTTCTGTGGTGCTCACTGTTCTCCTTGCTGAAGGGGAAGATGTACCTGAGGACATGCAGTTTAAGGATCTCCCTGCTTCTACTCCATCCATTCTTTGGATCAATGTTTCTTCATTGCCTGCTTTTTTGGGACACAGCTACCACAGTTCAGGTCCTCTTTAAAATTGGCAGCATAAAAAATTTACCTGCATAATCATTTTGAAATGAATACCGATTGCCAAAAAAGAGCAATAAAATTGGTAAAATACAGTAAAAAAATTGTTTCTTCTCCCACTTCCCTTAGTAAAAGATGACCACAACATATTTCGGAAGTCGTGGAACAATAGGGTGTAGATCCATCCAGGAGGCCTTTGTGAAGCCTCGTTTTTTTGTTTCCACTGAAAGCTAAAGCCGGCCATAAAATAAAAGATACAATGGACATGGGACTTTACATGAGGCAAATCACAATGGTAGACATGATTTATTGCATAATAACAAATTTCATACTTACAATAATTGAACATTATAAAATTCTGACCTTAAGATGAGGAGCTGATCCTTAAGATATAAACCATATGAATTAATAAATGTTCCCAATATTTGCGTACATTATGTTATTAGACGAAAATACATGATTACACAGCATATGGCGACCAAAAAAATTCTTGACCTTCTAAAACTCAACGCATTTCGTGGATTCCTGCCCAAAAAAATGAAGGAGCTGGGTAGGAATTATCTTCCAATGGGTGATTGAATCCATTCAAATGCAGTCACAGTTGGGGTATTCTGACGGACATGGTGCCAGCTGTCAGAACACAGTAGCTGCCAGTAGGAGATCCATCCATCCATCCATCCATGCTGTTGCTCGTTGATGGGAGGAGAATCTAATTTTAACTCCAATATAGAATATCCATCACAATCCCTATAGCCGAAAACCTTTTCAAGCGACCAGGTGGGGTAGTCGGCCTCTCTGCATTCCTCTTGCTGCCACTTGTCTCAAGTAAGTCTTTGGACTCAGGACACGCGCATGTTCTCAAGCAACCATCTTCTTGCAAGCAACGTTGTTGGACAACCACAGGGGGAGGCAGCTGCCCTAGTCGAACCTTTTTGTAGCTTGGCATACAAGCAAGTAGGAACATGGGGCAAAGTAATACATATAACTTTTCTCCCGGGGGGGGGGGATAAAATGTTAGAACACTAAATGAAAACAATTAAAGTCAGAGTTCCTCTTTTTAACCACTTGACCTCCATAAGATTTACCCCCCTGCGTTAATTTCACTGACGATTGCACGGTCGTGTGACACTGTACCCAAATGAAATATATGTCCCTTTTTTTCCCCCCACAAATAGAACCTTATTTTGGTAGTATTTGATTCCCCCCTGCGTTTGTTTGTTTTTGCGCTTATTTTAACCGCTTGCGACTGGCTCACGCCGATATACGGTGGCAGGAGGGCATGTACAGGCAGATTAACATATTTGTACATTGCCCTTTAAGGAGCGGTTTGCGGGCACGCGCGCCCGCCGCAACCTCCGTGAGTGTGATAGTGGACTCGATGTCCGCGTGGATACCTGTGATCGTCTCTCGGGGGGGGAACGGGGAAATGCTAATGTAAACAAGCATCTCCCCGTTCTGCCTACTGACACTGATCACCGCTCCCTGTAATCCACAGTTATGCCCCGTACACACGATCCGAAAATCGTACGGAAAATACCGCTTTCGAAGCGATCGTACGATAATCGGATCGTTAGTACAGAGCTTTCGAGAGCCGATTAGGACAGTACATCCGATATTATTCTATCGGACATGCACGGAAATTTTTTTTCGTACGATGCCAGATCGTACGATTTTCGTTTAATCAGTACAGCTATCGTTCGAAAATGCAATACAAATGCATTACAACACATGACATCACTTCCGAATTTTTTTTCTGTCGTGCGGGAATTTTCGTGACTTTAGTAAGCTCATCAGATTCGATCTGAGATTAGCATGCAATAAAAAACGGATGATCATTCGTCCGATAATCTCATCGTGTGTATGGGGCATAAGAATGGTTTACCTCCTCCCTGTAACTGCAAAGGAGCTGGTTCTGTTGAAAAACAACAGACTTGCTGGCTGGATCACCAGATGAAGAAAGAAAGCCTAAAAAGGAAAACAAATGCAGCCATCACATGTAAGAATTGGTAATTGATGGTGTTTAGAATGATAAACGGGGGTGGGGGGTTCTCCTTTTGAATTAGTACAGTAAAGAATATAAAATCCTATGGCAGCTGGCTGAATTAGTTGCCGGAGTCCTGTGACCCGTATCCTATAACATTGGGTTAGGGGCTTGTCTTGCTGGAATCCTCTGAAGGTTTGCTGACTCATGGAAGAGATGGGGGGGGGGGGGGTATTTTTCTGCAGCAGGGATCTGTCATTTCTGTGATCCTGAGATGACCGTGCGAGGGAGAAGAGAAGATCTCGCACTTCTGGGAAGTCGTTTCTTTTTTTATATCCTTGTGAAGTCACAGCAATATAATACAGTTAGATCTGCGCAGGCTATTTATAATCTTAGTACTGAGAGATGGGAGCACATGCTGGTGGTCAGTTCATGTGCGGCACATTAAAATCAATGCGCTGCCACTGAGAGGAGAACCGAAGGCAGATTTATCAGATCTTCATTTAATCCTTCTATGGATTCTTTTAGAAACCCTTTGAAGTTTAATCAGCTTATGTTTTTGCCTTCCCCTCTCATCGATGTGCTAATGACCCTTTTTAAATTAAACCTTTTAATTTTCATTACAAAGTTTATTTTAGACCCTGTGATGGCAGCTGGGATAAAAATCTTTTTTATTTTTTAAATAAGATTTTTTTTATTCAAATCAAATTTTTTATTTAACCACTTAAAGTGAAGGGCCAACCTAAAAAAAATAATAAAAAAAAACATTCTTAAAAAAATAATAATAATAATATATAATATATATATATATATATATATATATATATATATATATATATATATATATATATATTTTTTTTTTACTCACCAGAAACCCCTGTTGCTAGGCAATCTTCCTAATCTGTCTCTTCCTATTCCGCGGCGCTGTTCCTTCAATTCCTCTTCTTCCTCTGCGAGCTGCCCGTTGTCTTCTGGGACATGTGTTTGTCCTAGGAAACAACAGGCCCATTCACAAAGCGTTGCACGGCTCACGCATGTGCAGTGGGAAACGGACAGTGAAGCCACAAGGCTCCACTGCCTGTTTCCCTTAGCATGGCGGCGCAGACAGCCGATCTGATGGATGGATCTGCCTTGGGGCGGCCGACATCACAGGCTCGCTGAACAGGTAAGTGTCCTTATTAAAAGTCAGCAGCTACAGTGTTTGTAGCTGCTGACTGTTAAAAAAAAACGGCCAGAACGCCCCTTTAAGCCCCGGACCATTTGGCTGGCCAAAGACCAGAACACTTTTTGCGATTCGGCACTGCATCGCTTTAACTGACAATTGCGCGGTCGTGCGACGTGGCTCCCAAACAAAATCGACGACCTTTTTTCCCCACAAATAGAACTTTCTTTTGGTGGTATTTGATCACCCCTGCGGTTTTTATTTTTTGTGCTATAAACAATAAATTGCGACAATTTTGAAAAAAAAGCCATTTTTACTTTTTGCTATAATAAATATCCCTCAAAAAAAAAAAAAAAAAAAAAAAAATATATATATATATATATATATATATATATATATATATATATATATATATATATATATATATATATATATATATATATATATATATATATATATATATATATATATATATACATACATTTTTTTTTCCCCTCCATTTAGGCTGATACGTATTCTACATATTTTTGATTTTAAAAAAATCGCAATAAACATTTATTGATTGGTTTGCGCAAAAGTTATAGCGTCTACAAAATAGTGGATAGTTTATGGCATTTTTATTATAATTTTTTTTTTTTTACTAGTAATTAGTAACTAGATTTTTATCAAATTTTATTTTAATATTTTAATTTATTTTATTTTAATAAAATGCTTTTGGAGTAAAAAATAAATAAAAAAATAAAGATAGTTTTCTGTTTAACCACTTGCTTACTGGGCACAGTGGTTGTATTCCCTAATTTTTACCTACAGGTAAGCCTTACTATAGGCTGTACGGTTTAGGAGATATTCCCTGCATGCAGCTGCTGACGTCAGCGGTGCATGTGCTCTGAATGCCTGGCTGAAGGTCTGGCAGACGCCGCTGGACCTTGCCGGGAATAAGGCATAGACCTGGCTGCAATACGGGGACTTTGATCTAAGGTATTTGCATAGCAGCAGTGCCTCTCCCTGTTCGGGACCGATGTCCCTCTGTCAGAAGCCAGTGATTGGCCAATTACCATTCTTCTGTTTACATCACGTGATCAGCTGTCATTGGCTAACGGCTGATCACGTAGTAAGGGTCCGGGATCAGCCCCTTTCTCTAATCTGTGTTAAACGGAGTCTCATTGACTCGGTGATCACAGAGCGCGTCCTGCAGGCAGCTCATACATGGGAGGACGTCTATAGACGCCCTCCCTGCAACTAAGGCCCGCACTGTAGCCGTCATTCGGCTATAGCACGGGTGGGAGGTGGTTAAGATACATTAAATAATTTAGTTTATTCAGCATGAAATGGAGCTTGGCTATGAAGCATGAGGCTGTATATTCTGCAATATTTACATTTTTGGTAAACTCATTCAATCAATCCAAGCTCTGCCAGGTCAGATAACACGCACTGCATTGATGCATGCACACAATTTCAAAGTAACTAACCATGAGATAAAACAAAGTTCAGAAATATTCCTTTATCCCCTTGTTTTGCAAATCTATGTACACTACAAACTGTATGATTGAATCGGTTCTGATATCGCTGTTTTACTAACCTGACAGCTTATTATTCTAAATGGGGAAACCTTCATTTTGTTTGCAAATATTAAAGCATCTAACTACCAGCAAGAATAAGTCCTTACATTTAAAGAGCACCTGTCATTTCAGATCCTTTGTGGCAGCGCCTGTTAGCGGGCATCCACTCACCTGCTGCCGCCACGTCCCTCACCTTGTTGTGTCACTGCCGCATCACCAGCCGTCCCATTAAAGTGAATGGGACTGTTGGAGAGTGAACGGTGGGTCAGAGGAGGAGCTGCTCTGGGACAGAGATGACAGCTGCTCTTTAAAAATCGTGATTTAAATTAAATCAACCGGGTATTGGGTCTCTGTACTCCTCTATACAATGCAGGCAGATCGTGGCTGGTGGGAGAGGCCAGCAGAGTGCTGTACATAACTTCCTGAAAATATCACAGCCCCCGCCTCAGTACTCCTCTCAAGAGCCCTCATTCCTGATGCAAGCAGTGGGCTGGCTGTTGGGAGGAGTTATGCAAATATCAAAATGCCTTGATGAGTGGGTGTCTTTTTTACAATTTTTACAATTCCCATCATGTCTGTGAATGTCAGAGATTTACAATGCCTCATGGGATGTGTATTTTGCAAACAGCTGGAGGGCCATAGTTTGGAGATCCCTGATCTGGAGGATAGTTTTGCATACAGACCACACCTTCTTAGATCACACCCGCGTGGAGCTCAACCTCCATGATTGGAAGAACTGAATGAAAGGAGCAGGCCAGGAACAGTCAGGCTTGGGAGGAATGAAGTCAGGCTTGGGAGGAATGAAGTCAGGCTTGGGAGGAATGAAGTCAGGCTTGGGAGGAATGAAGTCAGGCTTGGGAGGAATCAATCATATCCGAAGCAGAGTAAGCTGAGTTTACTATGCTTCTGTTTGTAAATAAACATGAAGCCTCTCAGGACAGAGCACTTCCCATTCATTCAATGTCTAATGCAGCTGAGGCTGCAGAGAAAGACGTGTTTTGAGCTTTGGAGTGCACAACCTATGGCTGCATTCACAACTCAGCGTTTTCAGCTCATGAAACGCCCCCAAGAAAAACACCCAACAAGCAAAATCCTATTCATTTCAATGGCACCTGTTCACATCTGAGCATTTTCAGCTTGTAAAATGCCAGAAAAAACGTCTGAAAAATGCCCAACAAGTAAAATACCATTAATTTCAATGGCACCTGTTCATATCTGAGCATTTTGTCACCTGAAGCAAAACGCCTGAAAAACTCCCTAAGCTCAAAAACAAAAAAATATTATCTTTTTTGGGGCAGATTACAGGCGTTTTTCTGCCTTTTTACATTGGTGATATGAATAAAATCGCCTTCAAAAACGCAGTAAAAATCACAGTAAAAACGCATTACTTTGAAACGCTCAGGTGTGAATGCAGCCTTATGCTATGTGGATGATGCTGAACATCCTTCAGCCAGGAAATGAGGTCAGCTTTTAGTAGTACCCAAATCTATCTTTATATCCGCTCCCCCTTTATATCCACTCCCCCCTTATATCTATCTTTATATCCGCCCCCCCCCCCCTTTAAATCTACAGTGCCTTGCGAAAGTATTCGGCCCCCTTGAACTTTTCAACCTTTTGCTACATTTCAGGCTTCAAACATAAAGATATAACATTTTTATTTTTTGTGAAGAATCACCAACAAGTGGGACACAATTGTGAAGTAGAACGAAATCTATTGGATTTTTGAAACTTTTTTAACTAATAAAAAACTGAAAAGTGGGGCGTGCAAAATTATTCGGCCCCCTTGCGTTAATACTTTGTAGAGCCACCTTTTGCTGCGATTACAGCTGCAAGTCGCTTGGGGTATGTCTCTATCAGTTTTGCACATCGAGAGACTGAAATTCTTGCCCATTCTTCCTTGCAAAACAGCTCGAGCTCAGTGAGGTTGGATGGAGAGCGTTTGTGAACAGCAGTTTTCAGCTCTTTCCACAGATTCTCGATTGGATTCAGGTCTGGACTTTGACTTGGCCATTCTAACACCTGGATACGTTTATTTGTGAACCATTCCTTTGTAGATTTTGCTGTATGTTTGGGATCATTGTCTTGTTGGAAGATAAATCTCCCTCCCAGTTTCAGGTCTTTTGCAGACTCCAACAGGTTTTCATCCAGAATGGTCCTGTATTTGGCTGCATCCATCTTCCCCTCAATTTTAACCATCTTCCCTGTCCCTGCTGAAGAAAAGCAGGCCCAAACCATGATGCTGCCACCACCATGTGTGACAGTGGGGATGGTGTGTTGAGGGTGATGAGCTGTGTTGCTTTTACGCCAAACATATCATTTTGCATTGTGGGCAAAAAGTTTGATTTTGGTTTCATCTGACCAGAGCACCTTCTTCCACATGTTTGGTGTGTCTCCCAGGTGGCTTGTGGCAAACTTTAGACGAGACTTTTTATGGATATCTTTGAGAAATGGCTTTCTTCTTGCCACTCTTCCATAAAGGCCAGATTTGTGCAGTGTACGACTGATTGTTGTCCTATGGACAGACTCTCCCACCTCAGCTGTAGTTCTCTGCAGTTCATCCAGAGTGATCATGGGCCTCTTGGCTGCATCTCTGAGCTCCTTGTCTGAGCTGAAAGTTTAGAGGGACGGCCAGGTCTTGGTAGATTTGCAGTGGTCTGATACTCCTTCCATTTCAAAATGATCGCTTGCACAGTGCTCCTTGGGATGTTTAAAGCTTGGGAAATCGTTTTGTATCCAAATCCGGCTTTAAACTTCTCCACAACAGTATTACGGACCTGCCTGGTGTGTTCCTTGGTCTTCATGATGCTCTCTGCGCTTTCAACAGAACCCTGAGACTATCACAGAGCAGGTGCATTTATACAGAGACTTGATTACACACAGGTGGATTCTATTTATCACCATCAGTCATTTAGGACAACATTGGATCATTCAGAGATCCTCGCTGAACTTCTGGAGTGAGTTTGCTGCACTGAAAGTAAAGGGGCCGAATAATTTTGCACGCACCACTTTTCAGTTTTTTATTTGCTAAAAAAGTTTAAAATATCCAATAGATTTCGCTCCACTTCACAATTGTGTCCCACTTGTTGGTGATTCTTCACAAATAATTAAAATTTTATATCTTTATGTTTGAAGCCTGAAATGTGGCAAAAGGTTGAAAAGTTCAAGGGGGCCGAATACTTTCACAAGGCACTGTATCTTTATAGCCGCTCCCCCCCCCTTTATATCTCTTTATATCCGCCCTTTATATCCGCTCCCCCCCCTTTATATCAATCTTTATAGCCGCTCCCCTCCTTTATATCTATATTTATATCCGCCCCCCCCCCCCCATTATATCTATCTTTATAGCCGCTCCCCCCCTTTATATCTTTATAGCCTCTCCCCCCATTTATATCTATCTTTATATCTGGTCCCCCCTTTATATCTATCTTTATATCTGGTCCCTCCCTCTTTATATCTATCTTTATATCCGCTCCCCCCTTTACCGCAGGGTAAAAATGAAGAGTTTACTAAAGTGACAAAAATTCTTGTACGACACAATACAAACTTGGAAGTGATGTCATGTGTTGTATTTGTATTCTCAAACAACAACTGTACTGTACCACTTCAGCCCCGGAAGATTTGGCTGCTCAATGACCAGGCCATTGTTTGCAATTCGGCACTGCGTCGATTTAACTGACAATTGCGCGCCCGTGCGACGTTGCATCCAAACAAAATTGACATCCTTTTTTTCCCCTCAAATAGAGCTTTCTTTTGGTGGTCTTTGCTCACCTCTGTGGTTTTTATTTTTTGTGCTAGAAACAAAAAAAAAGGCAACAGTTTTGAAAAAACACCATTTTGTACTTTTTGTAATAATAAGTATCCCCATTTTTTATTATTTTTTTAAAAAGCAAATTTTTTCTCAGTTTAGGCCAATACGTATTCTTCTACCTATTTTTGGTAATAAAAATCGCAATAAGCGTATATTGATTGGTTTGTGTAAAAGTTATTGCGTCTACAAAATAGGTGATAGATTTATAGCATTTTTATTTATTTTTTTGTTTGTTTTACTAGTAATGGCGGCGATCATCGATTTTTATCGGGACTGTGACATTTATGGTGGACACATCGGACACTCTTGACACATTTTTGGGACTATTGGCATTTACACCGCGATCAGTGCTATAAAAATGCACTGATTACTGTAAAAATATCACTGGCAGGGAAGGGGGTCAACACTAGGGGGAGATCAAGGGGTTAATTGTGTTCCCTCATGTGCGTTCTAACTGAAGGGAGGAGGGGACTGACTAGGGGAGATGACAGATCGCTGTTCATACTTTGTATGAACACATGATCTGTCTCTTTTCCCCTCCAGAACTGGGATCCCCCAGGGATACCCCCAGAGATCCCGGTGTGTTACGAGTGATCACAGGAACCCGGCTGGGCACTCGTATCGGCTCTGGGGGCGAGCAGTGTGCGCACCCCTAGTGGCCACAGGCGAAGTGACATGACATAACGTTGTTTCGCCCAGCCGTGAGCAGCGGCTGGTCGGCAAGTGGTTCAATGAGGACGGTACGTTCTGGTATTGCAGAAGGAAAATGTTCATGCTTGTCCCATCGGATAATATCGGAATGAACTGTTGTGATCGGCTCTCGAAAGCTCTGTACTAACAATCAGATTACCGTACGATCGCTGTGACAGCGGTATTTTTTTTCTCTGATTTTCTGATCGTATGTACTGGCCATAAAAGTGTAAATGGCCACACTGCGAGCCAACGGGGCCCCAAATTATTCCACAGCACTGAGAAAGTTTGCTTACAGGAGGATGACCTCTAGATTGTGTTGCTGTTATTTTACTGTCCAATCACAGGCAGGGGCAGCTACTTGACCAAGTTGTACTGCTTCAGCTGCAGTGAGAAAAGTGCAGGCAGGGACCTGGTTGTACTGTCCAGCAGGGTGAGTAAATCTCTGATGAACAGAAGTACAAATCCTTTGTAAGGTAAAGCTGATCACATGTATTTTAATTGTGTATTTAGCACTTAGCTTACAGCTTAACTGTAGTAAGAGATTAAAGTTGCCTCTGTAGTCCTGGCTGTTAGTCTTTGATATTTGCCAAACGGTAATTGGCAGATACTAAATGATTGATTCTACATAGTTCTTTGTTTTGGG
>NW_027507784.1:317311105-317666897 GCF_037356315.1 Lithobates pipiens | reverse complement strand
TTCTTTCATTCCTCTCTTTCATTCTCTCCTCTCAGGGACAAGAACTGAGGTGAAATCTTCCCAGCAACACCTCAAACTAGCAATGAAAAATTGACCAGAAGTATTTTTTTTTCACAGTCTAAATCCAAAAAAACGAAGTTTCAGCTGGAGTTGGACTGTAAACCTCATAATGATGTTCTTCTGCTTCTTGTTTTGCTTAGGAGGACAGTCGGCCCTGCTGTTTGCATGTGACTCAGCCAGACTCTCCGAAGATGAACGTTACCAAGGGTGGTCTAGTGCTCTTCTCTGCCAATTCCAATTCTTCCTGCATCGAGCTGGCCAAGAAGATTGGAGAGTAAGTATGACCGTCTCTCCTCTGTCATAGGCTGCTTTCTCTCTACACGTCTGACCTTGGAGCGTCTGCGTTCTCCTTGCAGCCTGGATGCCATCCTAATAATTCTTGTGAATAGTTGGGGCAAAATGTTAATAACTTTCCACCATACTGTAGACATGATTACCCGGCACTGACTAATGCAGCAGTGATTCACCATATATTTTATTCTTTCCATATGTAATGCAGAATTCAGGGTCATATTTTCAGAAGATCCTGTGATTTCAGTAACATCTCTAAGCTTGCTCTTTTCGTTAAACTAATTTATATTAAAAGGTTCAAGTTGTCTGTGTCATTGTTGGGGAGCTCTACCCTCCATTAGTCCTGATGACCATTGTCACTGAGACAAAAAGTGATAGAAAATCCAAAATGTCAGTTGTCACCTAAACGGGAGGCTTGGAGAAATCCTTCAGTATTAATCCTTGTTCTGATGACAACTGTCTAAAGCTGCCCAAAGATGGGTCAGTGTGTTTTTTTTTTTTTTTTTTTTTATTCAACCCGCGGGCTGAGCGAAAGAAACTGACCTGAATTGCCCATCCACATATCAAAGTGAACGTGGTAATCTTCCCTGCTGTCAGGTTGGTGCTGCAGTGTATAGCCTGCAGTGCTGATCAAGTTGAACAGAAGTCGAGCGGTAGATTGACTTCTGTTCAACCACAGTGTCCACACATGGATCAAAATTCGGCCGGTCCCGGCTGAACTGGCTGAATTTCGATCCATGTATGGGCAGCTTAAAGGGGTTATAAACCTATGTATTATTTCACCTTAATGCCTATGCTTTAAAGTGAAAAACACCTGGCAGTGATCGCTGCTGTCAACAATCAAATCCAGTGACGCGGGGGGGGGGGGGGGTGCTGAGTCCTGCATTCAGCCTCTATGAATGGCGAATGCTGGACTCGGGAGCGCACCCACAAGGTAACCCCCTAGGAGAGTGCTTCTCCCAGGGGGTTATCTGATGTAAGGAAGAGCCGAGTGACCCCAGAAGAGCAGGTTCAGGGCTCAGTGCAAAACAAGCTGCACAGTGGAGGTAAGTATATGTTATTTAAAAAAAAAAAACCCTTACAATCACTTTAAGGGGAAGATTTGCTCTCAGTTACTGTGGCTCTTTAGGTGAAGCAAGAATGAATGACTCCAAAAGTTTTAATAACTCACATACTTTATCTGTGAGATTTCCCATTCAAGGGAATCTCACTCATGCTCTGTGTTTTCATAGCTTTATATTTGCAGTGGCCCCGACTGCTAAACTCGCCTAAGATTTGGAGATGTCACTACTGTGCAATTCCAGGATCTCCCTGCTTCTGCTACATTTATTCTTTGGATCTTTGCTTTATCCACCTCTCCTGCTGCTTTTTGAATATTTACCCACCAGTCATTAGAAGGGGCATCTCTGACCATGTGCAGCAGAGGAAGGCATAGTAAGTGAGTATTAGAAATGAGATCACCTGAAGGGAGACCGCAGGCAATATGGGTGAGTAGTCTTTGCCCTCAGCTTGCCTTCAGTTGTACAGCGAGGCACCGCCATTATTTATACCAGATGCTATAACTTTCACACAAAACAAATCCTATACACTTATTGGATTTTTTTTAACATCAAACACATGTAGCAGAGTACATTTTGGCCTAAATGCAAGAAGAAATTAAATTTTTATTTTTATTGTATATGTTTTATAGCAGAAATACATTTTCTATAATTTTGCGTTTTTATATAGCAAAACAGAAAAAACCCAGTGGTTATCAAATACCACCAAAAGAAAGCTCTATTTGTGTTAAAAAAAAAAAAAAGTGTGTGTGTGTGTGTGTGTGTGTGTGTGTGTGTGTGTGTGTGTGTGTGTGTATACATAGTTAGTAAGGTTGAATAAAGACACCAGTCCATCCAGTTCTACCTGAGTGAGTGTCTACAATTGTCCCTATCCCTATACATTGCACACTCACATTGGTCCCTACCCTCAAGGAGCCCACAATCCAAGGTCCCCAATCATATACTAGGGCCAATTTTGGACAGAAGCCAATTAACCTACCTGCATGTCTTTTGAGTGTGGGAGGAAACCGGAGTACCCGGAGGAAACCCACACAAGTACAGGGAGAACATGCAAACTCCAGGCAGGAAGTGTCGTGGAAGTAGGATTGGTATTATGTTTTCGCTTTTTGTGCTACCGTGTCTCCGATTTTCCTTTTCCTTTCCTGCCTCTGGTCAGAGAGTGACATTGGTTAACCCCTTCGAGACTGGTGGTGATTTATTAAATGATCAGCATAATTATTTTCAGGTTTATTATCCATATTATTCATTCCTGTAGCTATGCTACAAAGTACTCCAAGTTTTAATGTTTCTCTCCTGCAATTCGCTGCAATGGAAGACGGGACAGCACTGTGAACTGGTAAAGTTTAAATGTATTGGCAGCTGATAGGCAGAGAGAGCAGAGTGATGACCTCATCAATTTTCAGCTGGCCATTCACAAGTAAGAGTCATGTTAATTCTATCCAGGGTATCCTCTCTTTCACTAAACAATAACCCCATCACCTCTTGCTAGTCTGCAGTAATTTAAAGACAGCAAACCCTAAAATCTCCGGATACAGGCCTAAATTCTTGGTCACAGGATGTGCTTGGTCCTCCCTCTTCACCGCAGAGTGTGAGGTTCCTTCTTTGGGTGCCCAGGTCACTGCTTTGGTATTGTGGCCACTTTCCATTGACTATCCAGAAACTGACTCTTCCCAAAGGAGACGTACAGCTAAAATTCGTTTGGATGTACTTTTCCTGTGGATCACAGGAGTGCAGTTTGTTTTGCACTGCTATGACCCGTTTTCAACAGACAGTGGGCTGAAGCCTGCTGTCGGCTGACGTCACAGAGCCTGTACAGGCTCGGGCAAGAAGGCAACCATAGTTGGGATCTGCCCACATGCCTGAACCGACACCCAGGTCAGCCTCTTAGTGAGCCGCTGAGAGCCTGAGCCGGATGCTCCCACCCCATCCACAACCCACGGCTCCAGTGAGCGAGGTGGGCGCAGAGCAGAGAACGGTGGCTGGCGGTCACCAGCTCTCTGCTCAGGGAGCTCTGAGATCCGAGCGATCGGCAGTGTTTGTTCGCTCATTGCTATTGTTAGAGCCTGTGGGGGACAGATGCAGCATCCTCCTAGGTAAGTATGATTCTTAATTAAAAAAAAAAAGCCATACTTCACTTTTAAAGTCCAACCAAAGGCTAAAGTTTTTATTTTTATCTTTGCATAGAGTGGAGAGGGATCACAACACTTGTCCGTTTTTATTGCTGTCTGTGCCCCCGTTAAGGAGATTCACCTTCTCTATTATCATAGTAGGTGGGGTTGAAAAAAGACAAAAGTCCGTCAAGTCCAACCTATGTGTGTGATTATATGTCAGTATTACATTGTATATCCCTGTATGTTGCGGTCGTTCAGATGCTTATCTAATAGTTTCTTGAAGCTATCAATGCTCCCCGCTGAGACCACCGCCTGTGGAAGGGAATTCCACATCCTTGCCACTCTTACAGTAAAGAACCCTCTAAGTAGTTTAAGGTTAAACCTCTTTTCTTCTAATTTTAATGAGTGGCCATGTGTCTTGTTAAACTCCCTTCTGCCAAAAAGTTTTATCTCTATTGTGGGGTCACCAGTACGGTATTTGTATATTGAAATCATATCCCCTCTCAAGCGTCTCTTCTCCAGAGAGAATAAGTTCAGTGCTCACAACCTTTCCTCATAACCCTTTATTAGCTTTGTTGCCCTTCTCTGTACTCACTCCATTTCCAGTACATCCTTCCTGAGGACTGGTGCCCAGAACTGGACAGCATACTCCAGGTGCGTCCGGACCAGAGTCTTGTAGAGCAGGAGAATTCTCATTTTATCTCAGGAGTTGATGCCATTTTTAATGCATGCCAATATTCTGTTTGCTTTGTTAGCAGCAGCTTGGCATTGCATGCCATATCCTTGAAAGTAAAAGAAAATCCCAAATTTTGGGATGTCCCCAGAAAAGTAATAGAGTGGAAATCTTCCAATGGGAACACTAGTTCTGGTGACCTGGGGGTCCCCAAGGAATTCCCTTAATTTGCAGGGATGGGTAAGATGGCAAAGTAATGCTCGGAGATTGGCTTTAAGACAACAGCTTTGTTAGATTATCACTAGCAAATAACAGTTGCCAGCAGTTTGGTCTTGAGATGTTCGTCTCCCTTCTCTGAGACCACCACTGTATGTAATAGGCGGGTCTCGGCGCTGTTTGACTTTGCTGGAACGTTCAGATTTACCTTACGTTTACATGTACAGTCCCCATACTGGTGGATGATCCTAGGGCGTACAAAAAAAAAAAGTAGTACATGAAACAAGAGTAGACCTGTATTCTGGTGCATTTGTACAAATTTGTGATTTGGTGACATTAAGGCGTTAACTATATTTTTCCTCTTTTTTTTATAGGCGTTTGGGTGTTGAACTTGGCAAGGTCCTTGTGTACCAGGAGCCAAACAGAGGTGAGTCGTTTCCGGCCAATTCCTTTCCCGCATCTCACTCTACAGTTTGCAGTCTCTTCTGTGTATCTCTCAGTCGGCTTTTAAAAGACTAAGCGTTAAAAATGGTTATCAAGTATGAGAGAGAGAGCAACCTTCTTTGTATCTTAAAGGTGACCAATAACTTTCCTCCCATTGTGCTCTAAACTGCACTAGAAAGGGCATTTTTAATATGCGCAAAACAGACGGGTAATCGGATGTGAAATAAGGATAATGAAATGAGTCTTGGTTCTTCCATGCTGATGTTTTTCAAGGGCAATGCTACCTCATAGCATTTTGTTTTCAAAGAACGTAAAAGTGTCAAATTGTGCTGTACTTTTTTCTAAAATATATAAAAATTCTAGCCATAACTTTTTTAATTGTGGTTTTTGTCCCCAGTAATAAAATTTCTCTTCGCTTGTCTATTTTATGGGTGTCATACAGAATAGGAAATGCAGAGAGAAATCTCTTTATTGGCTACACAACAATAAAAACTGGACAGAGGATGTAACCGCTATCCAAAATATGTTTAAAAAAAAAAAAAAAAAACGTTTGGGCTGTAGTTTGGCTTTAAAGTGGTTGTAAAGACACTGTGCCTAATTACTGTTACATGAAGCTATGTTGCACACTGTCTTTTTTTTTTTTTTTTTTTTAATTATGCAGCGCAATACCTTATTTTCACAGTGCCACTGTGCGGTCACGTAACGTCCCCCCGTTCTTCTTCCCCAATCTGAGGACTGCAGTGGGAGGGGGCTGAGATTCCCCTCTAAGGCCAGCCAGGAGGAGACCGGCGGGTGGACATGTGACCGATCATCGGCACTCTGAGATATAAGGTATTGAGCTGCATAATTTTTATAAAAAAAAGACACTGCAACAAAGCTTTGTATAACAGAGGAGATTCTATGCGCAGTTACTTTACACAAAATAGCAGCAGGAGGGGCGGGGAGCAGACTGACACTGACTCAGTAGCTGACAAACAGGAATGGAGAGGGAGAGGTTGTTGGCTAAGGGAGGCGTGTGAACTGACCACAGTATCATGGATCAGCAGCCATGATTACTGTGGTCAGCACACGCAGAGGACACAGGAACAGGCAGGATCAACCAGATATTTTACAGCATAGAGAGGGACAGATTACTCCACACAAGCACTGTGCTGTTGTATATTGTGCTTTTAAAGGAACAGGAGCTACTTTTTTTTTTTTTTTGTAAGGCCTATTTTTGACAGACTTTGTTTGTGTGTGTAATTATGAACAGAGTGCTCCTATTTTACTCCTAAATACAAACTTAGAAACGACAAGATCGTGTGTGTACTGGGGTAGTTGACATGGCAGACAGGGAACGTCATACTTCAGATAAACCTCAACTCTCAAGCTGAAGGGTCAAACGTAGTATGAGAGAGGCCTTGGGGAAACCTGTTCAACTGTGATATTTTTTTATTTATTTTTTTAAATGGCCAGGATAGGCCTTACTATTCAACTACTGTGGTTATCCTTTATTGAGGAAGCAGTTGCTTTCACAACGGGTCTCTGCTGAGAGAGAGACACTGTCTGGTGACAACCTTGTAAATCATTTTGTGGAGCTGGACACTAACTTCAGTTCTCTGATAGAGAGGGGCTTAAAAATGTAGTAAGCTCTATTTATTTAGAGTTGGAATCGATTGATAAAACGGACTGCAGCCAGTTTAAAACTCAAAAAGCTACTACATGCCCGTACAAAGACCCATGATTTGGCACTGTCTTCCCTATAGAGACAATTAAAACAGTGCTGTAAATATTACAGCAGTCAAAGCAAACCTGACCTTTTACCCTTTTTGGACAAATCAACCCGAAAGTGGAACTTCCGCTTTAAGCACTCTTCGCCCCCTTACATGCCACATTTGACATGTATTTTTTTTTGGACGGGGGAGTGGGTACCTGGTTTTGACTGGTACTTCCTGTCCCACTTCCTCCTTCCATCGCTTGGCCGCCTAGACGACTCCTCCGCTCCCCCCTAGGCGGCCCCTCCCTCTCTGCAATTTTCTGGGACACGTCACAGGTCCCAGAAGATTTCCTGGCCACTAGGAGAGCGAAGTGCGCGCCCGTCTGTGAAGCCTAAGGCCATCACAGCTGGGTGCCCACAGTAGTAATGACGGTGCCAGGGAGAGGAGCGGTGCTTCGGGCGGCTGCATCGCTGGACCTTGGGACAGTTGAGTGTGTGTTTATTAGCGCTGCTGACTTTTAAAGGGGTTGGTAATTTGAACGTTTTTTCACCTTAATGCATATCACTCGTGATACAGTGAGCGCCTATAGCTGCCGGCTGTATCACGGGAGCTCGCCCACAAGCACTTCGCACCATGCAAGGGAGCTCGCATGAACGTGAGAAGTACTTGTGGGGAGAAGCCGAGACAGCCACTGAGGGACCCCAGAAGACCAGGTTTGGGGCCACTCTGTGCAAAATGAGCTGCACAGTGGAGATAAGTATAACATGTTTGTTATTTTTAAAAAAGAAAAAAATTATCTTTACAGTCCCTTTAATAAACTTACAAAACAGTGGGACTCGGCTTTAATGCTCCTTTCCCTCAACTCCCTTGCTGCTTCAATCATTTGCAGGAGTGAAGAAAATACCTGGTACTTCAGAGTATGGAAATGCATGTTGCCCCCCCCCACCGCCTTTCTCTCATGTGACAGCACAGGTGCTTCGTGATTGGTGCTGCACCATGACATGGGGAGAGTCCTCCATTCTGTGTAAGCTCCAACTAAAAAGACTATGAGCTTACACAGGGTCTTTTCTTGCTCCTGGTGGCAAAGTGTAGCAAAAGGAAGGTGATTATGTTCTGGCATTAACATGAACCTTTTTCTTTGCCCGCTATGGGCAAAGCACAGGTTCTTTCTATAGCTGAATAACAACCTTTCCTGCACAATTATCAGAATTTAAAGAGAATATTCAGATTCTAGAATAAGACGTGATTTGTTCTCCTTAAATACATTTGCCAGAACCTTTAATAAAACGAGAGCTCAAGGTCTTTTACGTGCCCTTCCTTTCCAAAGCGTCAGGGAAATGCATTAAATCCATTAGCATATTGGGCAACTGCGCACGTAAAAAGGCGTAAAGCAATCAATATCTAACAGTAATCGCTCTGTCACGTTGGCATAACCCCAGGAACAGCTGTCTGCTGGATATTTTTAATCTTTATAACGAGGCCGATGGTCTCCTTCATTAGTAAATGAATATAATTCCTCAATGACGCTCCCATCCATCCTCGTTATTTCCGTAGCCGAGTGATGGGGCTTGTCGAGTCATTGGGTATCGCCGGTCTCGTGACCTTGATCGGGGTACTGTACAGTCTGACCCTGCAGTCCTGATGGACCCCATTGTTCTGTTTAGCCGTGGTTGTGGTGGCTACATGACTCTACATCAGAAGTCCTCATCCCAGCTAATCTTTCTGGCAGCCCGCTATCTCTGCTGCTTTTTCACAAGCTGTTTTTCATTTTCTCGATCTGTGCACGTTCCAGGAACATAGCATGAGGAAAATGATCCGTCTTTACTTAACACGCACATAGCAAACACCTTCTGCACACTTGCTTATTCCCCCCCCATCATTTAAAGTGAACCTGAACGCAGAAAGTCAAGATTTTCTGTTTTATAGGAAACTTTGAGAAATGTTAGATGCGTGTAATAGTTACCTGATTTACATTTGTCCTGAATTCCTCCTAAAAATAGCGGTGTGATTCCCGTGCGCAGGAATTGATGCTTTCTAGTGCTGGTTGTCAGCGGTCGGCCATACCGCTGGACGAACCCCTACTATTACTGGTGGCCCGTCCATAAGGGGTGCCCGGGCGATGACCTCTCACACCACCCCCCTATATGCATAATGGATAGATTTATGCATAACATTGCCGCCACGGTTACCCCCTATTCATGCGTCTGGCCCCTTTCGAGTTACCGGGCGCAGGAATTACAGCGGCTGGGGATTTTTTTTTTGTTAGCACCTGATTTAGAGCTAGAGGCTCTAATGGTCTTCAAAATAGGGTGGGCTCGGGTCACAGAGCATGCGATCTGGAGCCCACCCAGGTGTGTTACAACAGCGAATGTATTTTCGCTGTGGAAACACTGATCCTTAATCCGGCCAATCAGGAGCGGGTGTGAGACACCTTTTCCAGTTGGGTGAAAAGAGAAGACTCCCTTTTTATTTGCCCCCTGAGGAGGGAGGAAACGGAAGCAGCCCCCGTGGAGAACGGGAGGCCGCCGAGCAGGGGGAAGACACTGCTGTTGTGGAGAGCAGAAGAACGGGAGGCCACCGAGCAGAGGAAGCCACCAGTAATGAAGCACAGAAGAATGGGAGTCCGCTGCCGCCGCCGAGCACGGGGGAAGTTGCTGGTGATAGGGTAAGTGCAACCAACTGACGGGGCAGTTGGTGGGGTGGCATACTGTTTGCCACCCCCTCCAAAAAAAATTTCACCAACCACCACTGCCTATGATGCCTGATTAAATGCACCTTATTGGATCTCTGCATTTTGTCTGTTGGCTTTTCTTCCTCCACCCTCTCCTTGTCTCCCTGGCCCGGCTCGGATTAGGCATGCATGGAAAATGTTTTTAAATCATGATGACGGGCTATCCCTCACATATGTTGTTTATAGTGCATTTCATCATCTTGTCCATCGAATTACCCCTAAAGAAGACCAAGTCTTGAAACGCGTTGGGAGGTTAGGCATGACTATATCCATATAAGATATCTTCCCCTTTTTGTTTTGGGGATGTTTGCCAAACATTTATCTGGACTATGTAATAAATATATATATATATATATATTTATTTTGTGTCTTTTTTTCAATCTGACTAACTATGTAACCAACTGGGATGTTATACACATCTTCATCAAATATACTGGTCCCGGGAGTCATTCAGACTGCTTCCTGGTATTAATGTGCGCAATGACGTCACAAGCATGAGAGTGTCTCTGTCATGTCTCCACCCTATGCGTTTTGTCACATCTGATGTCGTCTAGGGTTTAGATAAATAATATAAAATTCTGAATAATATTTTATTTACAGTGGTGTGAAAAAGTGTTTGCCCCCTTCCTCATTTCCTGTTCCTTTGCATGTTTGTCACACTTAAGTGTTTCGGAACATCAAACCAATTTAAACAATAGTCAAGGACAACACAAGTAAACACAAAATGCAATTTGTAAATGAAGGTGTTTATTATTAAAGGTGAAAAAAAATCCAAACCATCATGGCCCTGTGTGAAAAAGTGATTGCCCCCCTTGTTAAAACATACTATAACTGTGGTTGTCCACACCTGAGTTCAATTTCTCTAGCCACACCCAGGCCTGATTATTGCCACACCTGTTCACAATCAAGGCATCACTTAAATAGGAGCTGCTTGACACAGTAAGGTCCACCAGAAGATCCTTAAAAGCTACACATCATGCCGAGACCCAAAGAAATTCAGGAACAATTGAGAAAGAAAGTAATTGAGATCTATCAGTCTGGAAAGGGTTATAAAGCCATTTCCAAAGCTTTGGGAATCCAGCGAACCACAGTGAGAGCCATTATCCACAAATGGCGAAGACATGGAACAGTGGTGAACCTTCCCAGGAGTGGCCGGCCGCCCAAAATTACCCCAAGAGCGCAGCGACGACTCATCCAAGAGGTCACAAAAGACCCCACAACAACGTCCAAGGAACTGCAGGCCTCACTTGCCTCAGTTAAGGTCAGCGTTCATGCCTCCACCATCAGGAAAAGACTGGGCAAAAATGGCCTGCATGGCAGAATTCCAAGGAGAAAACCACTGCTGAGCAAAAAGAACATCAAAGCTCGTCTCAATTTCTCCACAACACATCTTGATGATCCCCAAGACTTTTGGGACAACATTCTGTGGACCGATGAGACAAAAGTGGAACTCTTTGGAAGGTGTGTGTCCAAGTATATCTGGCGTAGAAGGAACACTGCATTTCATAAAAAGAACATTATACCAACAGTAAAATATGGTGGTGGTAGTGTGATGGTCTGGGGCTGTTTTGCTGCTTCAGGACCTGGAAGACTTGCCGTGATAAAAGGAACTATGAATTCTGCTGTCTACCAAGAGATCCTGAAGGAGAATGTCCGACCATCTGTTCGTGTACTCAAGCTGAAACGAACTTGGGTTCTGCAGCAGGACAATGATCCTAAACACACCAGCAAGTCCACCACCGAATGGCTGAAGAAAAACAAAATGAAGACTTTGGAGTGGCCTAGCCAAAGTCCTGACCTGAATCCTATTGAGATGTTGTGGTATGACCTTAAAAAGGCCGTTCATGCTCGAAAACCCTCTAATGTAACTGAATTAGGACAATTCTGCAAAGATGAGTGGGCCAAAATTCCTCCAGGACGCTGTAAAAGCCTCATTGCACGTTATCGCAAACGCTTGGTTGCAGTTGTTGCTGCTAAGGGTGGCCCAACCAGTTATTAGGTTTAGGGGGCAATCACTTTTTCACACAGGGCCATGATGGTTTGGATTTTTTTTCACCTTTAATAATAAACACCTTCATTTACAAATTGCATTTTGTGTTTACTTGTGTTGTCCTTGACTATTGTTTAAATTGGTTTGATGTTCCGAAACACTTAAGTGTGACAAACATGCAAAGGAACAGGAAATGAGGAAGGGGGCAAACACTTTTTCACACCACTGTATGTAGAATGGCATATCTGTTCCCTATATTCTGTTTAGGTTCTTTACTTTTACTGTATCTCATGGAAAAATTTTACCTTGTCTTCCTGTTCCTGAGACACAACATGAATTGAGTGGAAATCTGAGGTGTATCCTCCCAAGGGCTCATTCACATGGGGAACAGGACATGCATGGATCGCGTTTTCAGGGGAGGTGTTTGGGACGGTTACAGGCTTTCAAGAGGCAGTACAGCTCCGTCCTGAATGTCAGGTTTTTGTTTTCCATTTCTAAGGCCGAGTTTATTTTGAACTACATCATTGCAACTGCTATTGTGGTGTTTGACAGTCTCGTTGACTTCAAATGGCGAGTTTGACAAGCGATGTCAAACTCTTGGCAATGTAAGAAGAACTGAGCAGCTTTCATATTTTATCCCAAGCTAAATGTTTTGACTAAAAATATACTTTAAAATGTAAAGCTTTTTAATAAAAAATAAAATAAAAAATCTAGATTCATTACATTACAAAGTCCTCCTAACATCTGAATAAAAGAGTTACTTGTGTTCTAATGTAGAAGTTCATCATTGTGAAATAATATTTTCTGTTTTGAAACCACAGAAACCCGCGTGCAGATTCAGGAGTCGGTGCGAGGGAAGGATGTATTCATCATACAGACAGTTTCCAAGTGAGTACTCGTTTTATTCCGACTTCCCCCTGGTGGATGAACAGAAGCAGCTGCCTGCTTGGTGTCAGTGATACCTACTAACACCTTATTGTTATTACATGTAGCTCTATGTCTTGCTAGGTATATTGCTTCAGCTCTCATTGAAAGTGGGCCCGGCGGAGAGCATTGCTGCCTGACTCCCAGGAAGACTATTTAGGAACATTTCAATGGAAAAGTCAGTTACCTGCAGCTGTGGGGGAGCAATAAAGTGACAGTGTTATAAGACACGGGCTACCGGAAAAAAAAAATATTTGGTCACTTTGAAGCGTTTTTTCACCCTGGAAACAAAAAATGAAAAGTCTGCAGCTACAAATACTGTAACTGCTGACTTTTTAATATAAGGACATTTACTTGTCCCGGGATTCAGCACTGTCCTTGCCCGAGCCGGCTCTTTAGTCGGTTTTGGGTCCAGATGCCAGCATGTTTACTTTGGAAAGCCATCTATGAAAAGCTTGTGGCTTCACATCTGACTTCCTCCTGCGCATGCACAAGCTGTGCTGTGCTTTGTGAATGGTCCCGCAGCTTTCTGGGACTTGTGACGCGTCTCAGAAGGCTGTGGGGGAGGGGGGATCCAAACTTCCGGTTGGATCGCCGCACCGATCCAACAGGAAGTGGGAGCAGGTACCTGTAAGAACCAGGTATTCGCTCCAACAAATCCCCCCCCTTAAAAAAAAAAGTGGGGGAGGGGGAGAATCAGGAGACCAGCAGAGCCTCCCCTTTTGGGTGAAGTGTATGCTGTAAATCATGCTTGTTATACTCGCTGTGGAACCTAAGGGGTTAATTGTGTAAAAAGGCTGTTTGATCTGCTCTTCTCTGTTTCTTCCTTTTTTCCACTGTCCCCAATCCACCTCCTAATAGAACAGAGTCTAGAGGACAAGCTGCACATGCTCAGTTTGGTGTGTATTGCTAGAGAGTTTTTTTTTTTCTTTTCTTGGGAGAGTGTATGTGATCAGCACTGTCTGGACAGAGGGTCAAGGGTCCTGCAGCCTCATAAGACAGTCATAGGAGAATGAAAACTCCTCCTACAAGATTTAACCTGGCACTGATAGAAGTCACAAGACTGCTATATACTGTTGATGAGAAAAGGTATTTAGCAGTTTATATTTACTAAAACGATTGCATTTCCATGTTCTGTGTACTGTGGGAGACCAGATATAGTGAATGCAGGCTCCTGGGTTTAGCAACACTTTAAGAGCAAAAATTGAATATATTGTAGCTTGCTTGCACAGCCGCCCAATCACTTTCTGTAACCCCTTCCCCCACCATGCTTCCCATGCTCCACTGTCCCACCTGTGGGCCTAGGACTCATGTTGGAGTCACCTGGTGAAGGGAAGGCAGACCGGTGAAGATCTGTTTGCTGATTTCCTGTGGTCAGGGAAGAAGCTAATACAGCGCAATGTGTGTTCCATTCGCTTCAACGGAAGGCAAGTGACACTTCAAAAACTAAACTTACACCCAAGTACTAAGAACCCCCGTCTCAATCCGAATGTAAACATACCCATCAGGAGCACCTATAGTACGTACGAAAATATCGATTGCACTACACGTTACATATCGTGGTGAACATCGGAGTAAGATCAGTAATTCTAGGACCAATATTCACAGTTTACTCTAAAGTGATGACCTGTAGGGACTTTTAAACTGTCCTATTGAAACTTTAAACTGTACCTATTGAAAGTGTAGGGTACTGCGGTTCATTGTTTTTCAGGCATGTTTAAAGCTTGACATGTTGGGTATTTGTTTACTTCGTGAAGCCTCTTCTTTTTATGCTTAACCAAAAAAAAAAATTGTGTGCCCTAAAATAAACTTTAGTGATTTTTTTTACTGAAAATTTGCACTTGATAAACCACTGCGACTTAAATTGTGACGTAAAAACTGGAATTAAAAATTTTTTTTTTCCAGCATTTCTGCTTTCAGAAAATATATAATGTTTGTGGGTTTTAATTATCTTCTGGCCTAAAATTATTTTATACAAAAAAAACCGAGCAAAAACTACTTTGTCAGCGAAAGGGTTAATCCATGCAAAGGTCATTATTTACATTATTTATGGATTTTCCTGTCCTCTCCTCCTGTTGCATCTTCCTTAATGCAAACCTGAGACAAATTTTTGCAATTCATGCTGGGCATAATGAGGAGAGGTTACGTTTTTAAGGTCCTGATTAAGACCTCCAACATTAAGCCCTATTTTTATCATTCAGTTGTTGAATGCCAGAACTTCAGCTGAGGTTCTGTTGTTTGACAATTGTATGGCATAAGTGGAGCTTCAAGTATATTAAAGGCTTTCTTCTTTTTTTTTATTTGATTTTTATTTAATAACAAGCATGTCATAATTACCGGTGTAATGGTTTTGCACAGATCAGCCTGCAGTCTCCTCTTCCCAGGTCCCCTGCCAGCGCTCTTGGCCCCTCCTTCCTGTCGAGTGCCCCCCGGAGCAAGCAGTTTGCAATGGGCCACCCAAGCAGTCTTGTTCCTGAGATGCAACACAGAGCTGTGGCTGGGCCCTGCCCCCTCTCTCTCCTCATTTGCTCATCCACTTTAATTGACAGCAGGGTGAGCCCATGAGAAGAGAGAGTCTCCAGTGTCTCTTGCTGGATCTAGATGGTGCTCAGGTAAGTTTGTATGTGTCCCAGAAGGCTGAGGGTGCAGGGGAGGGTGGGGGTTTAACAGTGATCCAGACAGAAGTGGGAGCGGGTACCTGGTTTCCACCCTAAAAAAAGTGGATTGCCAAATGCTAATGGGAGTTGGAGTGGCGGAGTCAAACAAGCAGAGCTTCCCCTTTTGGTTAAAGTTCTGCTTAAAGTGGTTGTAAACCCTTACAAACCACTTTGACCTACAGGTAAGCCTAGATTAAGGCTTACCTGTAGGTCCAAGAAATATCTCCTAAATCTACACGGTTTAGGAGATATTTGCCAAAACACAGGAACCGTAGACAGCGGCGTGCAGGAGCACTGAGCATGCCACTGTCAACAGCGATATGCTGCAAATGGCGGCTCCCGTGCACATGCGCAGGAGTGACGTTTTCATGGCTTTGTCGAATGAGAGCGGCGGAGCATTGAGACCCACCGAGAAGATGGATGCTCCGGACTACAGGGGACAGCGGTGACTTCGCTGGCTCCTGTGTCAGGTAAGTGACACATAATGGGCTACTATGCGATGCATAGTAGTCCATTATGCTTTACCTTTGCAGGGAATGAAAGAGGAAGTAAACTCATCAGGGTTTACTTCCTCTTTAAAGTGTATGTAAAGCCAAAATCTATTTTTTCAGTATGTATGACATATCTCACTGTATACAGTTTCCCTAAGCCAATTTCTTTTAGTCTATTGTAAAGTTTCTAGCTTAGAGGAACCAGTAACACTAGCGGGGTGCATTAGCCTTTTAGTGCATTAGCCTTTTAATCCCAAATGATGCAAAATTAGTTTAGCTCTTTTCTTTGATGGGGACCGATCTGCAGTTCCTGATTCAGTTTTTTGTGTTATAGTGGGTTACATAGCGCAGCAAAATGAACCCACATCATTCACATTCCACTGAGACACATAAGGGTCCTACTGCGCTAGCAGAGAACAATAAAACTTGTGTTCAGCGTTCTATTTTTGATGCTTGGTAGAGGTGCTTGAACCAATGCGAATCCTTTTTTGATATCGTGTGTTCATCAAATGTGCATTCATCTAAAATTCCCTCATTTGTTCAGCATTGTTCAGATTGCACCCTGAGGATTTCTATGAATGCGCGTGTAGGTTTGCTGAACATTTTTAAAAGAGTCTGTTCATCTGAAACCGATCCACTTTTTGGGTGTGTGCCAAAGTGATAAATCTCCCCTGTGGTCTTCAGCCCATTTAGTTTCAAGACCTCTTTAATTGGAAGGTAAGATGAAACTTAATAGAGCTGGTTGGTTTTATTTCCAGCTAGATAGTTCTTATTATTTTGAAAGACCTCATTGCTGTAATCATCACCCTCTTTGTCTAGTACATTTGTGGACTGCGGGACAAAATACTTCAGCTGTGTGAAGGGCTACAGTGCATTATACACTCTTGAGTGAATTTGAAGTATAATTATGTTCCCATTAAAAAATAATGTGCTGCAGAACTTATTCATAGGAGCCTCTGCATTTACCATTTGCCTAAGGCCCCTTTCACACTCCAGCGGTAAAACGGCGCTATTTTTAGCGCCGCTTTACTGTCATTTTAGCAGCGGTATTCGGCCGATAGCAGGGTGGTTTTACCCCCTGCTAACGGCCGAGAAAGGGTTAAAACCACCGCTTTGCTGGCGGTATAGCCGCACTGCCCCATTCATTTCAAAGGGCAGGTGTGGTGAAGGAGCGGTGTACACACCGCTCCAAAGATGCTGCTAGCAGAACTTTTTTTACTGTCCTACCAGCACACCGCTCCAGTGTGAAAGCCCTCAGAGCTTTCACACTGGAGTGTGAGGAGCGGCTCTTTCAGGGCGCTTTGCAGATGATATTTTTAGGGCTGTAGCACCTGCAAAGTGCCCCAGTGTGAAAAGGGTCTTAGGCAGAAAGTGTTTTACCTTCATGCATTCTATGCATGAAGATAAAAAACCTTCTGCATGCAGTCCCCCCCTTATACTTTCCTGAGCCCAATCTCGATCCAGCAATGTGCACAAGAGTAGAAGCTCTCTTGACTCCTGTTGCTGTCAATCACAGCCAGTGTGGTGCGGGTGGGGCTCGGGAGCAAGCACACACAAGTGCCCCATACCAATAGGCTTGCTAATGGGGTACTTGGTGGGGACCTTGAAAAAAGGAGGATCAGAGCTGTACAGAGCAGTTATGGCAGGTTTATTATTTTAAGAGAAAAACATTTGAGGGTTTACAGTCACTGCCCCACTGCCATAGCTCCCAACTGTCCCTGATTTCGAGGGACTGTCCCTGATTTGGAACAATATCCCCCTGTTGCTCTTTCCTCCTCATTTGTCCCTCATTTTGGTCTGATCTATATAGCTGTATAATAAAATGCACTATTTTATCTTTCAGAAAATGTTTCCCGGTGCTAAAACTTTCATCCAGTTTTTCCATATTGCTCCATTTTTATATTGTGCGTTTCACTAATAATTTTTTTGTAAGGTAAGGGAGCGTGGCAGGGAGTGTGTCCTATGCCTACTTACTTTTGCTAATCTGTGTCTCTTGTTCCAATCTCAAAGTGTTGGAAGGCATGTCACTGTTATAAGCCCCGCAAATACTGCCATAGACGTCCACCTAATCACTGTAATGGGGGACAACACTGCTGCACTGCTCCTGATTCCAAAGCAGCATTGTCACGTTCCCCCCCCCCCCATCCATTGTAGGCTGTTTCACTGCAGTGGGATGAGAAGATGTTGCAAGGGGAGTGGTTTATCAGCATTATCACTGCTGATTTGTTGTCTGTAGCGTGTCAATCAGCCAGTCGTCACACCTAGTCCTGCCCACTGGATTGGCAGAAATTACTATGTTGCCTCCAACTTGTGGCTGCAGCGTCTGGGAGGATCGGACACCAAGGAAGATTTAGCTTAATCAAGGGAGGTACACCTTATCAGGTTCTTGCATTTCATAGTAACTGGATCTGAGATATGTTTAGACTGTCACATGGAAACCTTTAGGTGGACTGAAAGAATAATTGTCCCTTTCTATAGTTATCTTTTAACCCCCCACCCCATCTTCCTAGAGGGCTGAACCTCCGGCATCGAGCAGGAGCATGGACATGCGATCGCAACAATTTGTTCTGGGGTTCTGTAAAGTTACAATTTAAGCATAGTTTGCGGTATTTCCTGGACAGTATTAGCTGTTGATTCATAAAGCTTGTATTCTGGAGCTGCATAAAAACTCCCATTTGGAATTGCACTTTAGAAGCTGCATTATTACAGCTAGAGTTAATGTCTCCCCAGTAATGTTGGCTGTGATGACAGTGAAGAATAGCATGTGAGCTCATGCCATAAGGAGCATTGTGTAATAATCTGTAATGACTCACAGATACAGCCTTATATAGTGATTTGTTGGAGCAAATTGCAACGGCTTCAAAAGCGCCGTTTGTGAGTAAGATGATGAAAAATCTTTGCCTAAAATTCAGATTGCAATGTCCAAAGTCATGACATTTTTACCTGCGGACTTCTATTTGTCACACTGTGATATCAATTAGAGTGGATATAAAGGCTCTAAACAAGTACCAAATCCCAGAAGCTATATAATGTAAGCCATAATCTTTCTTTACCTTCCCTGACTGAGCCAAATCCTCCTTCATTTGCATCTCACACTACCCCCTCCCCCACCCTCCCCTCCAAGACACTGCAGCTCACAGTGGCAGGGTTGCGCGGCAATAGGGGCCGTGCTGTCGATTCCCAAAGCAGTGGGCAGGACTAGGTGTGGCCAGGTGCTGATTGACAAGCTACAGGACAGTGAATCAGCAGTGACAATGCTGAAAGCCACGCCCCCTGCAGTCTCTAGTTCCACTGAAGTGCAAGCAGGCACATCCTACATGAGTGGCAACTCTGCTCTGAATTCAGGAGCAGTGCAGCATCATTTTCACCCCATCACAGAATGGGGACTTCACTGGCAGAATCCATTCTTATTTTTCCCACTTTGCAGGGGGACTAAGAGAAAATTATAATTAAAGCAGAGCTATACTCACTTTGGCTCCAGGGATACAACGTCTCCGGGCTCCCTGCCTGACTGCTGACATATTCAGGTGGCTGGCTTCAGGGTCTTGATCTCCAGCCATCATTGGCTGGACGGGGATAACGTCACTCCCGCGCATGCGTTGGAATTCAGTCAGATTCAGCGTTGCTGAATTTGTACAGCGAGCTGCACATGCATGGCTCACTGTACAAGGGCGGACAGGCAGGTAAGTAACTTTAATGCAGAAGCATGTCTCTTCTGCATTAAAATGCCTGCCTGTTCCAGTTCTGCAATTTTATAATTTTCACTAAAGTTCCACTTCAAAGAATAAGTTCATCATTCTGAATATTTAGAATCCGTGTGGCTCCTCCGGCACCACCACGTCATTGACAGGAATCTGCAAATGCGAGAACTGCAAGTACTGTCTTCCACCGCGGCAGAAGGCTTGTAGTTCTCAATGAACTGGGAGGGTGCTGGTGAACGCTTTCGTAGTTTATTAAAAGAAAGATAAAACGAATGCAGCGCTTATTAATAAACAAAATAAATCCATAAAATAGTGAAAAAAAAATTCGACAACATCCAAAGAAATATCCAAAAAATTGTTAAAGGGGTTGTTATTTAAAAAAAAAAAACCATAACATACTTACCTCCACTGTGCGTGTAGTTTTGCACAGAGTGGCCCCGAACTTCGTCTTCAGGGGTCCCCCAACTGCAGTCGCGGCCTCTCCCTACATTGGTAAACCCTCTAGAAGAAGCACTCTCTCCCTGGAGGTTACCTTGTAGGCGCGCTCCCGAGTCCAGCATTTACTTCCATAGACACAGAATGCCAGACTGGGCCCCGGCGCCCACGTCATTGAATTTAAATGGCAGCAGTGGGAGCCAATGGCTGCACTGCTATCAATCTATCCAATCAAGAGCCGAGAACCCCCGGACAGAGAGGTAGAAAAGCATCTCCGCTGTGGGAACCAACTGGCTCAGGTGAGTAAAACAGGGGAGATGGGGGCTGCTTAGTGACAGATGTTTTTTTTCACCTTAATGCATAGGATGCATTAAGGTGAAAAAACATGAGGGTTTACAGCACCTTTAATAAAACCATGCCAAAATGGCGCCTACGTGTTTCGTCACAACTGAAGTAATCCGTGGCATGCTTAGAAGTTTATTGACACTTCTACAGCTTTCAAGCAGGTGGAGTGAGCCTTTATGTGCTGCAGCACAGAATTTTTTAGAGGAAGGCTATAGTTCTATTTTACAGAAATCGAATAAATAGGACAAGTAACACCCCTTTGTTCCATTAGGATTCAGGCAAACGAAGCATGCGTTTACTTTCACGTTTTTACCTATCACTGCTGGCTTTTTAGGAGTTGTACTGGGTTCCTCAAAGGCCCCATCTGTTCTGATTTTTTTTTTTTTTTCTTTGTTCCATTCAACCTTGGTCTTGCAGGCATTATGCTACATATGCTTTTATTCAATTCTGCTGCGGTGAACTTTTGGAGTTTTATTATGATACCTTGTGATATCCATGTTATTATCATGTTGTACCATTATTATTATTACCATTACCATGTATTGTTTATTACTCTGTTTATCATTGTATTTCTTGTAATTCCAACTGTAATGATAAATAAAATTCCTAGAAGTTCACCTTATACTTTTTTGCTACCACATACTTCATGTAAAGTCCCAATGTCCCCCTTGTTCCCCCTTTTTTTAAATACAATAGGGATGGAAACGCATGACCTTACCAGGCCATGGTTTCATTTAAAGTCCCGTGGGATGGAAACACATGACCTTACCAGGCCAGAGCTTCGTTAAAAGTCCCAATTAATGTCCATTATGCATCACATTTGTTCCATTCAAGTTGTCTCCAGGCACAGAACTGCTTGTGTAATGATAAAAAAAAGCATCTCCAGTAACCCATTAGAGGTGTATGCTCCCTAACCTTGTTTACCATTGGCCCTAAGGAGTGAGCAAGGGCCATTTTCATGTATGGGGGACGCCTTCCTTCACCTTACACTGGAATTTTCCTCCGTCTGTCTCGTCTACATATACCTTTTGTACATGCTGATTTTCTTGCACTCTAAGCTCCCTTTTACGCAAAGGTGCACTTATTCTTTAAAGTGGAATAGCAGTTCAGCTAGTCTAGCCATAATACCCAGCTATAAATCACCTGGCTGTTGGCCTTCCTGCAGAGCTAACAGAGAGAGCTGTCCCTCCATCTGCTTCTGGTTTCTTTTTCTGGTCATTGGGTGGCCACTGGTGATGGAACCCCTCCAGGCACAATGTGCATGAACTTGGGGGTGGCGGGCAAGATTTTATAGAAGTAGAGACATCGTTTTTTTCAATAGAAAAGATTTTCTATCTTTGTGTGTTTTTGTTTTTTTACCTAAAATTTCACTTTACCAGTTATAAACCAATACTGAGGTCCGTTCAACCATAACCTTCCACGTTCCTATTAGTTTTACTTAAAGTGGAACTTTACTCATAACAATTTGATCAAATATAGTTATTTAGCAAGGAACATTGGGGGTTATTTACGAAAGGCAAATCCACTTTGCACAACAAGTGCAAACTACATTGAAATTGCACTGAAAGTGCACTTGCTGTAAAGCTGAGGGGTAGATATGAAATGAGGGGAAGCTCTGCTGATTTTATCATCCAATCATGTGCAAGCTAAAATGCATTTTTTTTATTTTCCTTACATGTCCCCCTCGGATCTACAGCGACTTTCCAAGTGCACTTTGCACTTGTAGTGCAAAGTGGATTTGCCTTTAGTAAATAACCCCCATTGTGTATATTCCACATTAGTAATTGTGCTACCATAATTAGTGTGTGCTGTAAATTGCTGCCAGCATTGCTCCTGTTTCTTTTTGGTGGAGGCTGCCATTTTGCTGAAGCCTAGAGCCCCTGAGAAGCATCTTTTGGCTGTCAGCAGATCAACCTCTACAAATTTGGCCCTGTGCCAAAAAAATGAAGAGCAACTGAGCATGTGCCAGAACAGGGTGAGATAATAGTACTGGATTTTAAACAGTACAGTGCCTTGCGAAAGTATTCGGCCCCCTTGAACTTTTCAACCTTTTGCCACATTTCAGGCTTCAAACATAAAGATATAAAATTTTTATTTTTTGTGAAGAATCACCAACAAGTGGGACACAATTGTGAAGTGGAACGAAATCTATTGGATTTTTGAAACTTTTTTAACTAATAAAAAATGAAAAGTGGGGCGTGCAAAATTATTCGGCCCCCTTGCGTTAATACTTTGTAGAGCCACCTTTTGCTGCGATTACAGCTGCAAGTCGCTTGGGGTATGTCTCTATCAGTTTTGCACATCGAGAGACTGAAATTCTTGCCCATTCTTCCTTGCAAAACAGCTCGAGCTCAGTGAGGTTGGATGGAGAGCGTTTGTGAACAGCAGTTTTCAGCTCTTTCCACAGATTCTCGATTGGATTCAGGTCTGGACTTTGACTTGGCCATTCTAACACCTGGATACGTTTATTTGTGAACCATTCCTTTGTAGATTTTGCTGTATGTTTGGGATCATTGTCTTGTTGGAAGATAAATCTCCGTCCCAGTTTCAGGTCTTTTGCAGACTCCAACAGGTTTTCATCCAGAATGGTCCTGTATTTGGCTGCATCCATCTTCCCCTCAATTTTGACCATCTTCCCTGTCCCTGCTAAAGAAAAGCAGGCCCAAACCATGATGCTGCCACCACCATGTTTGACAGTGGGGATGGTGTGTTGAGGGTGATGAGCTGTGTTGCTTTTATGCCAAACATATCGTTTTGCATTGTGGGCAAAAAGTTGGATTTTGGTTTCATCTGACCAGAGCACCTTCTTCCACATGTTTGGTGTGTCTCCCAGGTGGCTTGTGGCAAACTTTAGACGAGACTTTTTATGGATATCTTTGAGAAATGCCTTTCTTCTTGCCACTCTTCCATAAAGGCCAGATTTGTGCAGTGTACGACTGATTGTTGTCCTATGGATAGACTCTCCCACCTCAGCTGTAGTTCTCTGCAGTTCATCCAGAGTGATCATGGGCCTCTTGGCTGCATCTCTGATCAGTCTTCTCCTTGTCTGAGCTGAAAGTTTAGAGGGACGGACAGGTCTTGGTAGATTTACAGTGGTCTGATACCCCTTCCATTTCAAAATGATCGCTTGCACAGTGCTCCTTGGGATGTTTAAAGCTTGGGAAATCTTTTTGTATCCAAATCCGGCTTTAAACTTCTCCACAACAGTATTACGGACCTGCCTGGTGTGTTCCTTGGTCTTCATGATGCTCTCTGCGCTTTCAACAGAACCCTGAGACTATCACAGAGCAGGTGCATTTATACAGAGACTTGATTACACACAGGTGGATTCTATTTATCACCATCAGTCATTTAGGACAACATTGGATCATTCAGAGATCCTCGCTGAACTTCTGGAGTGAGTTTGCTGCACTGAAAGTAAAGGGGCCGAATAATTATGCACGCACCACTTTTCAGTTTTTTATTTGCTAAAAAAGTTTAAAATATCCAATAGATTTAGTTCCACTTCACAATTGTGTCCCACTTGTTGGTGATTCTTCACAAAAAATTAAAATTTTATATCTTTAGGTTTGAAGCCTGAAATGTGGCAAAAGGTTGAAAAGTTCAAGGGGGCCGAATACTTTCGCAAGGCACTGTATAGGCAATTATTTGTAATGTTTTTAGATATGTTACAATGTTCAATACAGCTTGAAGTGATCTACTCGGGAATCATTTATTGACTAAAGTTCCAGGTTTAGAGGGTGAGGTGTGTGTGCGATCCTACAAATTAAATTTGGAAATAACTGTATACTATTTAAAGCGGAGGTTGCCCAACACTGCAAAAATGAAAAGCCAGCAGCTACACATACCGCAGCTGCTGACTTTTAATAATCGGACACTTGCCTGTCCTGGAATCCAGCGATGTCAGCACCGCAGCTGATGTTTCTATCAGCTGTCGGGTGCAGCCACCTACATTGTGGGTAAGGGAATCCGGCAGTGTAGCCTTCCATCTTCACGCATGGAACCCTACTGCGCATGTGCTAGGCTCCGCTCCTCCCTCCTACTGGCCTGGTGGCTGGGTGAGGAGGAGGGAGCCCCGCAGGGATGTCAATACCCATGGCTGAGGTTCCCAGAAGTGAAAACAAGAATCCTGTGAAAGACAGGTATCCCCCCCCCCCCCCCCCCCTTGAAAGGTGCCAAATGTGGCACCGGACAGGGGGAGGAGTACAATGAGCGAAAGTTCCACTTTTGGGTGGAACTCAGCTTTAAGACGTTTGGTATCATGCTAGCCGGAGGAGGTGTAGCACTGGGAATGTGGAAAGAAGCTCACATAGGTGGGTGACAAGAAAAAAAAAAAAAAAAAATATATATATATATATATATATATATATATATATATATATATATACACACATATACATGATATTTTGCTTAATTTGGCTTCCTCTTTTTTTTCATTTCAGAGATGTGAACACCACAATCATGGAGCTATTAATCATGGTGTATGCCTGCCGGACGTCATGCGCCAAGACGATCAGCGGCGTCATCCCTTACTTCCCCTACAGCAAGCAGTGCAAGATGAGGAAAAGGGGCTCCATTGTCTCGAAGTTGTTGGCCTCCATGATGTGTAAAGCTGGTAAAGCACAGCACCCATGTATATACATGCTCGGGAATGCCATGCTCGGAAGACTTTTTATCTTTTTACTTTGGCAGATATTTGTGGGCAATGCTTATGCCTCCACAAGTCATTTTTTAATCTGAGTCACCAGCTATTGCCAATTAATTAAATTCTTACGACTGGTTGTGTGCACTCGATGACTGCATTTAAAGTGTATTTCCACTCTTGCGGTCAAATTTGAGACTCCCGCTATATCTTTTGTTATGTGTTCCCATTTATACAGCAGACCTAGATATAATTCAAAAGAAAATATTCCTTCCTTTCTGTGCGTTTGCTTGTTTGGAGCAGGCCTCAGGCTATAAGCTACTCTGAACAATTTGAAATGACCGGAAACTCAGTCTGTTCCCACTGACAAAGAGGTACATCTCAGTTTAAATATAATAAAAATGTCTAGCTTCTAGATCTTTAACTCATTCTTTCCCCACTGACAAAGAGGGCACACTGAGTTTCCTCTCAATAAAAATAGAGGAGTCTAGCTTCTAGATCTGTAAGCCTTTGTTAGGACATACATGGTTCATATTTGGTTTGCAACTGATAATGGGATCTTCCAGCATATACAGACGGGGTTAATTACCTGAGCCTGATCTTGATCCAGCGCTGTGCACAAAAGCAGTGGCTCTCTCGACTATCAGCCACCTCAAAGGTGCAGACACAACTACTGGCAATCGCAGTCAGTGAGGAGTAAGCAAGGGGGCAGGGCCAAGCTGTGCTCTGTGTGTCTATAGACACACACAGGAGACTCAGGAGCGAGCTCACATGAGTGCCCCCATAGCAAGCGGTTTGCTATGGAGGCACTAGATGGAAGAGTAGTGCAAAGCTCGCCGGCTGGGGACTCGAGAAGAGCAGAGTTGGGGCTGCTCTGTGCAGTGGTTCTGCAGGTAAGTATGACATGTTTGTTTATTTAAAGAAAAAAGAAAAAAAATCTGTCTTTACAATTATTTTAAAATGAAGAAACAATCCAGTGTAGTGTACTATAACGCCACAAAATTCTTCCCTGTACTGTTTGCTGTTAAATATTGCTCTGCATGCCCCAGCCAGAGCCTCTTTGCCCCCAGCTTCTGATCGACAGCTGCGAGCGGTGCACGTCTGTTGCAGTCGCATGCACTGCTCTGCTGCAACTGCATTTCCTATCTAGCAATGCACCTAGCGATTCTACTGCACATGCAACCCCCATGGTTGCATTCCTGCTCCCTCTTTCACTTTGAAGCTTGTGGACAAGGAGAAGTCTCTGATTTTACATAACGCTTTTCTCCAGCACAAGTACAGATTACCCACTTCAGCCCCACTGATGTACGGGTACATCACTGGCCTTTGAGTGGTTACACTGGGATGACTCCTACAGCTGCAGGCGTCATCCGATATTGTTTTTTGCAGCCGATGGTTGTCTTTCTTGTAAAAACAATCCTAGCCGCTAATTAACCGCTGTATTGCTTTTACAAGCAGCAGGAGGGGGCGGCCCCCTCCCGCCACCTTCCTTGTCTTTCTCAGGCTCTCCCATCTCACAGGTAGACCCGAGCAAGTGTCGGGTGACCATAGAGGTAATCGGAGACCAGAACGTCTCTGGTCACCTCTATGGTATAGGAAATCGGAAGAGATGAGCAATACATCCCTTCTAGTTTCCTCGGATGTAAACGGCTCTATTTTTTAATAGAGAAAGCATTTGATCCCACAGATCAGTTATGGACGTTATTGTTATGTATTGGATGGAAAGCGGCCCATGTCATATGCTTTCCAGGACACAATTGCACATTCTCCTCCCTTATGGCTTTCGTTTTGTTTTTTAATGACATGCCGTCACGCACACTTCGCGGATTATGGTTAGATGTCCTTTTTTCCACCACAGTCTGACTATAAAGAAATACAGCCATGCATGTTTATTCAGCCAGTCTATTCCCTGTATAAACTTGAGTCTTGGTATTTGTGTAACCTAAGATCTTGTCTAAGCAGTCAGCAAACAGCAGGCAGAAGTCTGACTTGCAGGAGAGAGAATAGAGGATGTGTGTCTGATCTTTAGTGTTTGCCTGCTTTATCTCACTGTTACCTCCTCCTCTCCTCCAATAGGTTTAACGCATTTCATTACTATGGACCTGCATCAAAAGGAAATTCAGGGGTTTTTCAACATTCCTGTGGACAATCTCCGAGCATCTCCCTTCCTCTTACAGTACATCCAGGAAGAGGTACTCCTCAATGTCTACAAGTGTTGTGTGTTTTTTTTTTTTTTTTTTTTTGTTTTTGTTTTTTCAAATTTTCAAAACTAGTAAAATGCCAATGCAGAAAAAAAACAAAAAAACACACACATATATATATATATATATATATATATATATATATATATATATATGTGTGTGTGTGTTTTTTTGTTTTTTTATATATATAGAGAGAGAGATTATATATAATAGAGAGAGAGAATATCTAGAGAGAGAGAGAGATTTTTATATATATATATATTTTAATAACTTGGGTAATGGTTCAGACCTATGCTGGGTTTTATTTGCCGTTTGTGTTCACATTTTAAAAATTTACTACTTTCACTTCCTGTTTTAGAAGACACAGCAGAAAATGAGGGAAAATCTTTCCAATGGGGACACAAATGGCAATCAAAATCAGCTAGTAGGCTTTAACTTTCTCTGTCATGCTTTTGAAAAAATAAATAATAATTTAATCATTTTAAGTTGGCAGTGTTTTAAGTTGAAACAGTAATCAGTGGCAACAATATTAAAGTGAACTTGCACTAAAGGTAAACATTAAAGCTGAATTCCAGGAATTCAGCAACTTTGCAAAAAGTGAAATAAACTATGGGGGAGCTTTACTAATACTGGTGTCAAAAGAATCTGGTGCAGCTGTGCATAGTAACCAAACAGCTTCCAGGTTTTATTGGCAAAGCTTAAGGGCCGGTGTTCTGACAAAAACTGTCCCCCCGTCGGATAGTGTCCACCCCGTACTGTGCAGGCGCAGCGCTTGCACATTACGGAGGACAAGGAGACTCCGAAAGTCTCCGAAGATGAACGGTACCTGCGCAATGAGGCCAGGTTCAAGCCCCACCATCCAAGTGGACACACGGAATCATTTAGTAAGAGGGGCTTTTTGCGGGCTCGCTTCGCTCGCCGTGTTTCGGGCACGGCCTCGCTTTGCTCGGCAGTTTTTAATTCTGACTCTTTGTCCACTTGGATGGTGGGGCTTGAATCTGGAGTCAGTGCGCAGGCACCGTTCATCTTCGGAAACTTTCGGAGTCTCCTTATCCTTCGTACTGTGCAAGCGCAGTACAGGGCGGACACTATCCGATGGGGGACAGTGTTCGACACATCACCGGCTCACACTGTAGCCATGTCAGACATCGCATGTGATTTGCACCACACTGCAAATCACATGCGATGTCTGTGCGATGCAAATTCAGCCATACAGATTGTATGGCTGAATTCGCATAGTATTCGGATCGAAATCGCGCCGGACCTTTTTTTTTTTTTTTTTTTTTTTTTGTCTGCACCAGAATCGGATTGCATGGCTGTTCACACTTGTGCAATCTGATTCCTGTCCGAGTTCGCACTGCGATATGTGAACCGAGCTGGGGGTGTCATTAACTTTCTATTGACACCCACAGCGGTTTGCATAGGGCAGTGTGAACTGCCTGCAAGTTCTATGCGGTGCGGGAACCGGCACTGGAATTGTGCTGGTTCCCGCATTGCGTGGTGTGGACCGGCACTTATTGAACAAGCTGAAGTAAGAAGCTGGTTGGTTACTCTCTACAGCTGCACCAGTTTTAGTAAACCAAACACCCCCCCCCCCCCCCCCCCATGTGTTAAAGTGTAAGTAAACCCCCCTATCGTTTTCAGCCAAGGAAGCTGCCATCTTTGCCTCTGATTAATTTACAACTGCCATGATGCTGCACATGTGATCAGTTATGACGCCAGGCATTGGTTTGAAAGTTTGGTTGAGAGCACAACCAATGGGAGTGTTACATTTCCGGCACGTGCCAGAAATGAAACTGTTTTAATGAATGGGTTTACTTCCGCTTTAAAGTGGATGTAAACACACTCTCATCATTTCTAAACTACTGCAATATTGGTTATCTAGAAGGATATACACACCTCCTGCATGTATAATTATCTGTGAAATGTCTCCCCTCTGTCTGCCATGAGGCCTGAAAAACTGCAGATTTTGTGGGCGGGTCTGTTTTCTAGGGCTGGGGGGGGAGTCGTGATGTCAGTAGACTCCCCGCCCACCTCTACACTCCCCTTATCAACATGCATTTTCTCCTGTGTATTTCTTACACTGAACTTCTGCTATGGTCTCTAACATCCAGTCAAAACCCAGAAAAGTCCCCACATGACTTCAGCATGCCAAATTATGCTGAGGTGTGGAACATCCAATCCTTGCAGAGCAGCAGAAGAAAGGAGTTGGAGGGAATTAAAAAAATAATGCATGCCTCTTAGGCTACTGCACGAGATATGTAAATCACCTGTCACTCACAGCAAGGGGGAGGATTTGACAAAGTTTTTCTCTGTTTGTCAAGATTTATCTCACTGAACAATAAAAGAGGATTGCTCAGAGCGGGATTAACTCTTTATGGCAAGACTGGGCTCAAATGATAGGAAATCTTATACTCTACATTATGACATAAAAAAAAAAAATTTGGGTTTACATCCACTTTAAGTCCAATTAGGTGCATATCTCCTCTGGGATTCATCTCTATCATATATATATGACAGGTTTATTGAACTCCCGGAGGACACACTCTGGCTGTGAGAGGAGAGAAGTACACACAGCAGCTGTACCCACTGCTCTCCTCTGCTGCCCATTCACAGAAGCCTTTGTATATTGTGAGTAAGTTCAGATAATACAAAGGCTTCTGTGAATGGGCAGAAGGAGGGGAAGAAACTGAGACCATAGTGAACAGCTTCAGAGCTCCGGAAGTCATCTTCCTGGAGCACAATAAACCTGTTTGATATGAATAATAGAAATGAGTCCGCCAGGTGGCAAGCACCTCGTTGGACTTAACTCAAGGTATGCCATATAGTTTTTACAAAGTAGCTGAATTCTTGAAATTCAGCTTTAAAAGCAAGTTACAAGAGATACCTGCATATTCTGTACCTTTTTAAAGCAAATGCATCATCTTTTATTTTCTCCTACACCACTCTGTTTAGCTGCCAGTAGGGAAAAGGATATCGGATATTCCTGTGTATAAAATAGCATGCTCTTTCAACGATAGGACAGTATTTGTGGTTGGCCATTGGCCCATTGATGTCATGTGGGAGACAGTTATTTGTCCTGTTTAAGCTCACCGTTATACAGGACATTTTCCTCTCTCCTGGTGACTGAAAAGAGTGGAAGGGGAACCAGAGAATGGGAAGAATGTCACGCTTGCGGGTTTGGCATTAAGTTGAACCTGTTGCTTTTTCCCGCATGGGCAATAACAGGTTTACTTTAATGACTTTACTAACGCTGCCCAATTTAAAATGCCGTGATAGACATGTATTTCCACTTGAGTGTGCACCCTGCATGTGCAGATTGCATTTGATTGCAAAATGCACAGAGCCAGTTAGAGTGTGTCTGTGCCATGTGATAGCCAATCACAAATGTAAACACACTGTAAGTGTTTACAGTTTGAGAACCCTCTCCAGAATGGCGAAAGGGGAGGAAGGCTTATTTGTAAATAAAGGGGTCACTTTTAATAGAAGAAGGGAAGCAAGGAGATTCAAGGTGGGGGGTTTTAACCCTTTTGCCTCTTCCTGTACATCTCATCTCCATCCTGTAGTGACCAGGAGTTAGCTCCTTTATCCTGCACATTCAACACCCCCCACCACTAACAAAAGAAAGCTCTGTCTGTCTCTCAAAAAAAAATTATATAAAAGTAATTGGGGTAAAGTGTTCCATAACTGCATAATTGTCAGTCAAACTATCACAACACTGGAAAATGGCCTGGTAATCAAGGGGAATATTCAGACTAGTACTCGATTGGGAAAGCTTTCAAGAGGAAGTAAATTCCCCTGGTGCTTTTGTACCTATAGGTAAGCCTATAATAAGGCTTACCTATAGGTACTGGAGAACTTGCAGTGTTTAGGAGATATTTACTGTATACTTCGCCAATTGCACCATCAGCGCATTTGCGTTGAAGAATAAACCGCCCGTGCCGTGACCAGGGGCTCCCGCGCGCATGCACGGGAGTGATGTTTTTGTGGCTCTGGCCAATCACAGTGATGAAGTCCACGAATCCCCGGAAAGATGTCAGTGGTGTGCGAGTGCCACTGCAGGGCTTCAGTCTAAGGTAAGCATTTCATAATGAGCTAGTATGCGATGCATACTAGCTCATTATGCCTTTGCCTTGCAGATATATATATATATTTTTTTTTGTGGGGGTTTACAACCTCTTTAACTCTAGTTATGAATATGTACGCCTGTCAGAAAGAATGGACATGTGACAGAAACATAGCAGGTCCCTCCAAAAAAAAAAAAACTTATGATAGGGAAGGGTATCTGTTTTACTGTGCCTGGCTTGAGCACTTTTTGAGTCACTGACTTGGAACAAATATGTAATGAGCAGAGTGAGCACTCTGGGGAGACCTTAAAGTAGATCTAAACCCAATCACAAAAATATCATGTAGGCTTTAACCTGTCAATGTCATTCACAAACTGTTGAATCTGCAGCTCTCATTGAGGGCCGGTGCAAGGATTTTTGACACCCTAGGTAAAACCTAATTTTTTCGCCCCTGACTCCATCCCCTTTGCCCTGCCCTTGTAACATGTGATTTACCTGACCCATACACTGACCTATCTACATGACCCACACGCGGACCTACCTACCCGACGCACACGCGGACCTACCTACCCGACGCACACGCGGACCTACCTACCCGATGCACACGCGGACCTACCTACCCGACGCACACGCGGACCTACCTACCCGACGCACACGCGGACCTACCTACCCGACGCACACGCGGACCTACCTACCCGACGCACACGCGGACCTACCTACCCGACGCACACGCTGACCTACCTACCCGACGCACACGCTGACCTACCTACCCGACGCACACGCTGACCTACCTACCCGACGCACACGCTGACCTACCCGAATTTTATTTCCTGCATTAATCACCCCCCAAAGACACACTTCTCAATGTAGATAAGGAGGATCCATCCTTCTTCTTACCTCTGCGCTTCATCGACCATCACATCAAGGCTTTCCTCAGTGCTGGGCAGACAGTATTAATAAGGTGTTCCCTGCCAGCGCCGCCATCCAGCTGCTCCATGGTGTCCCCGCTGGCCGGGAGGTCAGCTAACAGACACTGCACCTCTCGATGCTCCTATCTCCACCGAGCCCCGCCCCTCCGCTACACAGACGCACAACGCTGCACTGGAGCAAAGAGCTCCTGGAGCGGTGTGAGGAGATGTTACAGAGGGCACTCAGTGGGACATTGGCGGCACACAGCAGATGTTTTCCAGGGACAGCCGGCCCGGCACTGAACAGGGGCAAGCTCGCACACGCCTGGAGCTTCACTAAGACAGAGGCCGTGGCTGCGCCCTAGGTGGTAGTGCGCCCTAGGCAGCTGCCTACTTTGCCTAGTGATAGCGCCGGTCCTGCTCATTAAAATAATACCTGTGGATTTTGTGATCTAGGTCCTTGTTCTGGCACTTCCTGTTATGATGTGACAACAGTCCCTCAGTTGTGCTCCTGTGTTGTCACCCTGTCACACACACCTCTGATTTTCGGGCAGAGCTTCACTGCTTTTAGAACTGGACAAGTGAGCGGCGTCACAGCCTCAACATCTCTTCGTTATAGCACTGTGATTGTTGGTGCCTCCTTAGCTCAGCATCTGCCTGTATTGTGACCTTCACTCCTATACTGTTTATAGCAGCCGATAGTGAGGAGGTTGTACAAAGTCTTATCTGTGTTTACAAGGCCCTAGAAATGAAGTATTTTAAGGAGCATGGAACAGGCATACCGCGTTTCCCTTGTGACTGTGTCCTTGGATTGTTTTGTATTCCTTTATTTTGACTCCCAATAAGGAGACATTGAGGCTGAAGTACTGGTCCCAGAACGGGACTGATGAGAAAAATGTAGGCTTCCATGCCTTTAAAGAGAAGCATTGGTTTTGTGTTAGAGCTATTATTATAGTTTCTTTTCATATTTTATATTTTTTTTTTTTAATTGTTGTGTACTTTTTAATAAAGTGTAAGTAACCCCATACCTCCCAACTTTTTGATATGGGAATGAGGGACACCTATCAGCAAAAGTATGCAGGCATAGGACACGCCCCTTGGCCATGCTCCCTTAAAGGAGAATTGTGAAAAAAAAACAAGATTGGTTAAACCCACAAGTGCTTTTTTTTTTTTTTTTTTTTTTTTTTTTTTTTACCACTACTATTCCTTTATATTGGCTTTTGGAATTTACAAATGCAACAATTTAGAAATCGGATGAAAGGTTTAGCTCTGGAAAACACTTTTAGATGGATAAAAAGTGCATTTTATATACAACTATATAGGTCAGACCAAAATGAGGGACAGAGGGACATTGCTCCAAATCAGGGACAGTCCCTCGAAATCAGGGACAGTTGGGAGCTATGAATAATCCATCCTATCGTTTTTATCCAAGGAAGCTGCCATCTTGGCCTCTGTTTAATTTACAGCTGCCATGATGCTGCGCATGTGATCAGTTATGACGCCAACCATTGGATGGTTGGACAGTTTGGTTGAGAGCGCAACCAATGGGAGTGTTACGTTTCCGGCACGTGCCAGAAATGAAACTGTTTTATGGATGGGTTTACTTCCGCTTTAGGTTATTGAACGAACATATAGTACAATGCATACAATAAGAAGAATTACAAGGTAGTTCCGTATAAATAGAGCAGATTGCAATAAGTGTATAAATTCAAAACAGTTCTGTATAAGCAGTCGGTGTTATGCAAAATCACAATGTAAGAGCCAAACCATTAGACTAGGACAATGTGTAGTTTGAGGTTGCTATCTATAGGATCTCAAAAGTCTAATCTACATATTTGTGGATAGACAGTATGACATTTAATAATTGTAGATTATATGGAAGATTGGAGCGGAAGACTTCGAAGGAGGGTTATGACGTGCTGTAGTGGGGAGTTAAATGAGGGCTAGCAAATGAAGATAGCATTTTGGACTACCTTGAGTATGAGGGGACGGCCGTAGCGAGATTGCCCATCGGTGGCAGGGATTCCGCTAACATAAGGTAGAGAAAGCCATAGCCGAGCCAAAGGGAAAGGGTCTTGAGGAGTAGAGTAGAAGAGAAAGTAAAAGAAGGGAGAAGGGAAGGATAGGGAGAGTCACCCAGTGTGACATGACCACCAGCACGACGTCCGATGCAGTTAGTATAACAAATAACAGCATAAGGGACGTGTCTTCAAAAGTTTGGTGACAAGAGATGTTTGATCCAGGTTTGCCAGATTTGATCAAATTTAGAAATCTGATTGTTGTGTACAGCTTCCATTTTTGCGTGTATCAGTGTGCGGTTTACTCTTTTTTGCCATAGCCAAGGACAGGGACTTCAATGCGTTCGCTATTGTTTGAATTGCTTACGCATCAGGATGTCTGGTCTCAGGTGCTGGATCGAGAAGGGCGCAGGTAGGTATTAGCGAGGCTGTACACACAGAATCATTTTTAGTTCAATGCATAGAATGCATTAGGATGAAAAAACCTTCTGACTTTACAACCACTTTAAAGGAGAGTGACGCCATTAATCATTCTGGGAGGGGCTTGGGACACAATCTTCTGCGGGATGCTTTCGCCTTTGAAGCCTTTGAGTGCCATGGGAGTTGGATGTTGTTGGTGATTTTACCGATCATGTTTTAGGTGTGATTGCTTCCTCTGGTCACATGATTCTGTACAACCATGCTCTCTTCTGTGGACAGGGCTACATTGCGCTCACAGATAGAGCAGTACTGGAACCAGTGAACTCAGCCTTGCATTCTTCAAGGACCCCAGTTTAGGACTATAAAGAAAAGTAGGATATTAGCCACTATAGGGATTTGGCTAACAGGGCAGCTACAAGCAGGAGATAAATGCCAGGCCAGGATCAGAGCCACATAGCCAGACTCTGTGGTCCCTTAAAATATAAAATCTCTTTGACTGTTCCTTTAACCGCTTGTGGGTTAAGCATATATTTCTTGGAGTCCATGAGTTTCTATAATGTACGACAGCCCTTGTGATTTCTGGAAGGTCATATGGCTATTTTATCCTTTATCAGCACCTGTAACTCACAGGCTTCTGTTTCTCGCCACGCTTCCTCCCGCTAGAATGGTTCTCGGGAAATGTCACATGATCTCTGAGCTGCATAATTACAGAGCAGATATAGGAAGCCAGGCATCTTAAATGTTCTGCTTGGCACAATAGAGGCGGATCGCGTTTCTGGCTGAACAATGAGCGTGCATTTCATTAGGCGGAAAACCTGGCTTTGAAGGATCTGGTGTTCTGTAGAACATGTAGGTGCATATTGGCTACATCCCGGCTTCTCTGTTTTATTTTTGTGAGCAATGAATGAAAACATCAGTTTTACATGGATAATGCTGGCGAGGCACGACCTCGGTTTTTACAGTGGCGGAGACCTTTGTGTGTGTCTTCTTATTGCATGTAGATCTGAGCAAGCAGTTTCTTGTTAGGATTGTCTGTGGGTTGCTAGAATCTTACAGGGTTGAAAAGATCAAGTTGGCTGAGATGCAACGCTGTATCATGGCCTAGGCTGACAAGGCCCAGGCCTAGGCCAGCAGGGGCGGAGCATGGAAAGAGTCCCCACCAGCTTGGGCTACACTTATCTTATGGGGTGGACTAGGCTGACAGACAAATTAGTCTAGCACCCCCATAAAGTGGGCGCATTGCTTCCGGTATGTGGGCGGCCGGCATTCCGCAACTGTGGGGGGGGGGGGGGGACTTCTAATTTTGACTGTCCTTTCATCCTTTACCACAAACCTTCCTCACTGTGCTATGTTTTCTGCTGCACCATTGGCATGGTTATATTTCTTAGTCCTTTCCATAAAATTATCAGAAATTTTTGTGCTTAAAGTACAACTATGGGCAACACTTTTTTTATTTTTCATTTTGGATAGAATAAGGTAGGGTTATGGCCCCTGTCAGTTTATTTTTTTTTAACATCCCCTGTCCCATTGCAGAGATTTCCCTTCACTTCCTGCCCCATAGCCAAACAGGAAGTGAGAGGAAATTGTGCAAATTAAGGGAATCCATTGCCCCCCCTCCCCCCACCGGGCCCTCAGAACTAGTGTCCCCGCTGGAAAATTTCAGGGCGGGTCTTAAACAGCAAGGGGTGTGGCCTTGACAGGAAGGGGTTGGTCATATTTAAATTAGAGGATGCACAAGTTTAGTCAGGCCTATCGCAGCACAAAACACTACAGCTGAGATGTGCTCATTTCAGTCAAGCAGCCATGTTTATGATTTAGCAGGAAAATGTATTCCAGGTGCTTGGTTCTTTCTTGGTTGGGCAGGATTCCCTTTACCAACTGGCATTTCACAGTAGAACCTCAAATACTCTGGCCATATAGCCCTGATGCATGGGGCAATGTCATTTGGCTGTGGGTGGAAGGTACAGGCACACCATCCAGCCCTGCTGCCAGTATCCTGTAAAACTCTATGAGAAGCTGACAGCTCCTGCAACTGGACGGTGCACTGAGTGGGAATTACATTTAGAGCAGTATGCACCCAAGCAGACTGCATTCTGTGTTACCGATCGGTGCACCATCCAGCCACAGCAACTGTCAGCCTCTCATAGACTTATACAGGCTGCTGGCAGCAAGAGTGGTTGGGTGCGCCTGTACCTTCTACCCACGCATATACACCCAGAGCCTCATTGGCTAAATGTCAGTGTGCAGTGAGGCCTAAGGTCCCTTTCACATAGACAGACTGGTCGTTTTTTCAGACGGACCTGATCGGCCAATCCATTGCTCTCTCTACGGAGCAACGGATGTCAGTGGACATGTGTCTGCTGACACCCGCCGACATCTGATCCTGTCTGCTAAAACAAAGATTGGATCGGATGACAGATGGAAACGGATTGGTGGTCCATTCGACAGCCCATAGAGGACAGCATGCTGATGCAGAGCGGATACAGACCTGTCATCTGCCTGCACAGCCGGGATCAGTGGGGAGTTTATACAGAACAGTAATGTTGTTTTTTTTTGCATTTGGAGTCTTTAGGAATGTGTTCTTTTCTTGCACACTTCAGATAAAAATAGTGAAACCCTCGGGTGAGAAGAGAAGGGTAATGGTGCCACCTTTGGCCGATCTTTGTGGTAATGGGCGATGTTCCGTTTTTTTTTTTTCTTCTCATTATTGAAAAAAAGGGAGGATCTGCATTTGTGTACCTACCTTAAAGTAGAGCTCCACTCCCTCCCCACCCTCCCCCTGCAGACTTGCATAATACAATTTGTGTGTTATGAAAAGCATGGATTCACAACATTGTTGTGTTTTGCAGATTCCTGACTACAGAAATGCAGTCATAGTAGCCAAATCTCCTTCATCAGCAAAACGGTGAGTAAATTAGATGATTGTCATATCTCAGGACTATGAATCCTATGATATTGAGATTTTTTTGTTCACTTTCTTAGAACAGCGGTGCCCCAGATGCATGGGGTGTCAGTTCCTGTTGCCCTTATTTTTTTTTTAAACTAGGGTCAACTTTGACAATCACGAGGGTACCTTACAGACTTTAGACTCCATTCACAAAGTTATGTCCAATGAGATTAGAAAATTGTAGACGCCTAGCGGAAGATAAAGCTGCTTATCCTTGTTTAAAAAAAATGTTTAAAATTGTTTTATTTCGTTTTTCCAAACTCCTGTTAATATCTACAGTCAGACAAGTGTTAGAAGTTTCCAAAGGGAAACTCTCAGAATGTCTGTTACTCTCAAACAAGGTGCTGCCTTTGCCCAACCACTGGACCATGGTGCTAGCCTGCTTTTCTTTCCCCCTGAGCTAGCACCACTTCTGTCAGCTGAACATAGTTAGGGAGGTGGTATTTTTAGAGGCCATCTATTTTAAAGCGGAACTTTATTCATAAGAACTTTGATAAAAAATAATGTTCTTTAGCAAGGAACATACATTCCACATTAAAAATTATGCTGCCAATATTAGTGTGTGCTGTAAATTGCCTCCAGCATTGTTCCCGCTTCTTTCTGCTGGAGGCTGCCATTTTGCTGAAGCCCAGAGCCCCTGAGCAGCAGTAAATCTTTATGCTGTCAGCAGATCAGCCTCTACATTTTGCCGGAAAATAAAAAGAGAGAGCCACGAGCATGTGCCGAGCAGGGTGAAACAAATGCATTACTGCATTTAAACAGTGTAGGCGCTTATTTTTAATGTTTTACATAGCAATAGCTGCAAAAGGGGCCAGCCTGAAGAGATCTAACAGAAATTAATTTTCTGATTAAAGATCCCCTTTAAGTGAGCCTGTCCATAAAATTCACACATCACATGAATCAGGATGACATTTTTAAGCATAACCAAATCTCGTTATCTTATACAAAAATTATCTTTTTTTTGCAATGAGTTTAAAAAAAAAAAAAAAAGTGCTCCCATGTGAGACCTGAAAGATAGCCAAAGATCCCATGGTCTCTGGATAAAGGTGCACTGTGGAAACTTGACGTCATTACAGAGAAGTTCCGCCTGGGGAAAAAAAAAATGAAAAGTGAGCAGCTACAAATACTGCAGCTACTGACTTTTACTATATGAGCACTTACCTGTCCAGGGCGCCCGCGATGGCAGCACCCCAGCTGATTTTCGGATCAGCTGTTGGGTGCTGCCACTGCCATCTCCACTAAGGCAAACAAAGGCTTCACCGCCGGTTCCTTACTGCGCGAAGCGAGCTGCGTATTCTAATCGGCACGGCGAAGGAGGAGGGGGGCCAAACTTCTAAAGGGACTGCGCTATCTCTCGGAAGTGGGGGCGGGGACCTGTCAAAAACAGATCCATGTTCCCTCCCCCCTGAAAGGTGCCAAATGTGGCACCGGAGGGGGGGGGGTCCAAATAAGCGGAGGCTCCACTTTTGGGAGGAACGCCTTTTTAACAACGGCAGATGTTCATAGTTATAAGTCAGACGGACTAAATAGGATCATGAGTTAGGATAATAAAAACATAGCAATGCACAGCTTTATTAAAGCGATAGTAAACAGCACAATTATGAAATTCTAATGTTAGAACGAAGCCTTCCTGTGGCACGCTGTCGCCGCTGAGAGGGCTTCCGTCTTCACCGGTCTTCCTTCTGGGTTTGCGGACAGCCGTCGTTTGGCCGTGTCGCAATGACGTCAATTTATTGCATGCACGCAGGAGTCATGGACACCAGCATGGGGCTCTGAAGGGAGGGCACAGGCATGCCGTCCCTTCAGAACACATGCACCACTGACATCACCGACTGCATGTTGTGTGAATATCTCCAAAACCGTAGGTTTCGGAGATATTCACGGTACCTACAGGTAAGCGTTATTATAGGCTATATAAGAGAAAAACTCACCCAAGCTCTACCGCTATATAGTGTATAGTTAGTGTGTAGAGTAGTCAGTGCTCTGGCTAATTAAGCTCACAAAAGATCCATAGAAAGTACAGGCCGGCAACTCAACAGCTTCTCCATAGAAAATATTTATTTGAGCATTACAGCAATAACATCATCCAAAAACGTTGACGCGTTTCGGCCTTAGGCCTTCATCCATAAGCTTACCTGTGGGTACAAGTGCTGAAATAGACTTTACTTCCACTTTAAGTAGGAAGTGGCGTCAGCAACAAAAAAAACACACACAAAGAGGAAAACCCCCATATACACTATCCTATACCCACAGTTGATCCAGAGGAAGGCAAAAATAAAAATAAAAAATCCCCAATAAAGCATGATCCAATTTGCTCTAGCGAGGGATATAAAAAAAAAAGCCCTTCCTGACCCCTCTACCAGGCCATCAGATATTCCCTGGATCAACTTTACCTATAAAATATTAGTATCCCATTATGCATTTCGGAAAAATCCAGGTCTTTTCTAAAACAATCTCCTGAGCTGGCCAGAACTGATTCTTCACCCTACATTGCTTACTTTTCAGGGATAGGTGTGTGTGCTGTTAGTTTGTTATATTTTATGCCTGTCAGAGCAGAAATGTCAGCCTGTCTACGGCCCCCATGGAGGCTGATCTGCCCGATCATCCTGCCTGATAAATGGGCTGTTGGTGGAGGGTAAAACTGACAAGAGCTTGCGTAAGGCATTTTTTTTTTTTTACACTTTTATTTTGATATTCATCTGACACTTCTGCTCTTACAGGGAGAGAATATCCATATTAGTGAATGTCAAAAAAAAAGTGATCCTTTGGCGCTACGATTTATAATTAAAGAGTAGCGATTTAGATTATTACAATGTGACTGTTTTTTTTTTTTGTTTTTTTTAAATTTCTTTTATTAAACTGATCTCTTTTGTGCACACGTATTATTGACACTAGATTTCCCCTGTGAAAATTGCCATCTAGATCCTACTTTGGACTGCATAAGTTCTGGATTCTTCTTTACCTTTTGCTAATCCCAGGATAGGCCTGTTGTTATGGCTCAGGTGACATCCAGCAGACTGGATTGGTCCGTAGAGATCGGGCAAGTCTCCAGGACTGCTTAACGAGGGGACAGTTTGTGTGTTTTCAGTAACGTTTTTCTGTAAGAAGCGCCTGTCATCGGCCTTTTCTATCCCGCAGAGCCCAGTCTTTCGCCGAGCGGTTACGGCTAGGGATCGCGGTCATTCACGGAGAAGCTCAGGACGCAGAATCTGATCAGGTGGACGGGCGACATTCTCCGCCAGCCGTCAAGAACGTTGCCGCCATTCACCCGTCGTTGGAAATACCCTGTAAGAGTCTCATTGTCTGTTTTTTATACAGATGTGAACATACAGGAGCAATCATAGCTGCAGCATGTATACCGTTGCCTGGATTGGTCTTCAGATGTGAACCCTCCGCTCTGTCCTGCTTCTGCAAAGTAATATGAATATTTGCCTTTGCTACAAAAATATAAAAGTTCCTCCAACATCCTCGAATTTTGCTCACGTGATCAAATGCCTAGGCATTGGTCATGGGATGTCTGCTGAGGAGGGGGAATGATTTCTGTATCAAATGTTTTAAGACTTTCCTATTGAGGATAGGATAGCAAAGATGCAGATAATTAGACAGTTGGTCCATTTTAAAGTAGGTTTGTTATGAGAGAACTACATGGCTGACCTGAATATGCAAACTGCCCGGCATGTATGGTGACCCATTGCCTAGCATGCAGATCTGGGAAGTTGGAGAGAAATCAGTAACTGTTATTTGCACATTTTGTTCCAGGTCAAAGATTTAAATTATTTAAAGCAGTATTAAACCCAAAAACAAACATTTATTATATTGCAGCTTATAAAGTCATAGCTGTGATGGCTGCATTAGTTTCCTTTTTTAGACTTTATTCCTTCTATTTTCATCTGGTGATCCAGCCATGCAAGTCTGTTGTTTTTCAAAAACTTAGGCTCTCCAGCAGAATGTATCAGTTTACATGGATGAGACAAAATGGTGCTAGTTCACACCAGATGCACTTCTGGGTGTTTTTTTCTCTGCACTAAAAGTGCATGCAGTGTTTTCCATGTATTCCAATGGCTCTAGTTCACACCAGTGCAGTCAGATTCCAGTGCAGAAAAAAAAATTGGAGCGTGTTGCATTTTTTCTGCACAGAACTGTACTGGTACCTAGCAAATTGTATCAAGAACACACTGGAACTGCATGTGGTGTGAACTGCAAGCAAAAACTGATCTGGAACGTATAAGTGCATTTTTGTGGTGTGAACTGGCCCTAAAATGTATGCACAGTGTTTTCCATGTACTCTAATGGCACTAGTTTACACCAATGCAGTCAGTTTCCGGTGCGGAAACTGGAGCAGACTGCGTTGGTGTGAACTAGAGCCATTGAAATACATGGAAAGCACACTGCATGCATTTTTAGTGCAGAAAAAAAGTACACGGAACTGCATCTGGTGTGAACTAGCCCTTAGTGTTTGTAGCCCTAAAAAATGTTTTAAAAAATGTCATCCTGTTCCTTTAAAGCATGAATAACAGCACAGTGCGTGTGCTGTGTAATTTGGCCCTTTGTATCATCTAAAATACCTGGCTAATCCTGCCTGGTGATGCCCAACCCTCTGCACTGACCACGGTTATCATGGCTGCTGAGCCCCGATACCGTGGTCAGTTTACGTGCCTCCATCATCCCGCTGTCTCTCCTTGCTCCCTCTTTCCCCTGCCTGTAAGTTAGTCTCTCCTGATCTGCTCCCCACCCCTCCCTCTTGCAGCTAAAAAAAACTTTATTATGTTCATACAATCCCCAGTGTTAGATTATGTGCCTTATAAAAAATATGCAGATTTGTACCTTATTTCAGAGCGGTGCTCACATGACCGCCCATTGCTCTCCTCGCTGATGTCAGCTGGGGATTCTCGGCCCCTCCTGCTGTAGTTGTCAAATGGGGAGAGGAGAGCGGTGGGCGGGCAGGTCGGTCGGTCACGTGAGCACCACTCTGAAATAAGGTACAAATCAGCAAATTATTTATAAAACACATACACTGGGGCACATAATGTTATCTAACACGGGATTGTATGAACATAAAGTGGCTTTATAACCACTTTAACACTGGCAGGGGGTACTTAAAATGATCAGCTTTTATAGGGGTGATTAAAATGAGACTGACGATGCTGCGGGCTGCTGTGCCCCCTGTTCTTATTCCTTCAAAGTTGTGTCTCACTAATATAGGAGGTGTGTTAGTGGTCAGATCACCAGGTGAAAACAGAGGGGAAAGCCAAAGAAAAGAAAATGAATGCAGCCAACACATCTAAGGATTGGTAAGCTGCAATATATAACATTTTTGGTTTTGGGTTTAATACCACTTTAAAACAAAAGACCAGGCAGAGCTAGCATTTTGAAATGTCTGTAATGGCAACCTCAGTTTTTTTTTTTTTTTGTTTTTTTTTTTTGTTGTTTTTTTTTTTGTGACAGGTTTTCTTTAAATTCATTTAACTTAGAATGTTTTGCTTAAAGTGTTAAGGTAAAAAATATTTTCTACAGTTCCCTCTGATATATAACATTAAGCTCCCCAGTGTATGTCATTTCAAAAAATATCTCCTCTTCTGAAGCGATAACTGCAGCGGTAGGAGCTGGGAAACCCCCACTTACGTCAGCTGAGAGGAGGGGAGGAGACCGGCGGGCAGTCACGTGAGCGCTGAATGGCGCCCTGAAGTAAGCTATTATATCACATGTTTTTATAAATGAGATGCACTGTGGAGCCTAATGTTCTATATCAGAGGGAACTATAGAAAAATGTACTGTTTTTTAGAGCAGACGGGGAGCTGAAAGGCAGAGGGGGGAGAGGACAGAGGGAGACACAGGAGAGCAGGCTGCGGATGACGGAGGCACATACGGTTACAGGGGCCAAATGGCACAGCACAAGAACTGTGCTGTATAAACACGCTTTAAAGTGGAGTTCCAATAAAAAAAGAAAAGTCAGCAGCTACAAATACTGGAGCTGCTGACTTTTAATAATTAGATACTTATCTGTCCCAGGGTCCAGCGATGTGGGGGAACGAAGCTCTGCTTGTCTCCCCCTCCTCTCTGCGGCGGCGCGGGCACTGTCCCTGTGGGGGCCCGGCTGTGGCTTCACAGCCGGGCACGCACTGCACATGCATGAGCCACGCGGCACGCTGTGACTGGCCGAGCAATCATCTGGGACCTGTGACGTGTCCCAGATGATTGCCAGGGGGGAGAGGGGATCTCCCCTCCGGCACGCCAGAGTCCCGGGAGGAAGTGGGTGCTGGAACCCTCTAAAAAGAGGGTTTCCGCCACCCCCCCAAAAAAAAAAAAAAATGACAGAGGGTCACCTTCCCTTAAAGTGGAAGTTTCATTTTTGGTTGGAACTCTACTTTAAAGGGGTTGTAAACAACACACTTTGACCTAAAGGTAAGCCTAGATTAAGGCTTACCTGTAGGTCCAAGAAATATCTCCTAAACCTACACAGTTTAGGAGATATTTGCCAAAAGACAGGCGCACTGAGCGCGGCACCCGTCAACGGCGATATGCCGCGCGTGGCGGCTCCCGTGCGCATGCGCGGGAGTGATGTCATCGCGGCTTCGCCGAATGACAGCGGCGGAGCAGTGAGACCCACCGAGAAGATGGATGCGCCAGACTACAGGGGACAACGGTGACATCGCTGGCTCCTGTGTCAGGTAAGTGACACATAATGGACTACTATGCGATGCATAGTGGTCCATTATGCTTTACCTTTGCAGGGAATGAAAGAGGAAGTAAACTCATCAGGGTTTACTTCCTCTTTAAGGGAACAGGATTTTTTTTTTTTTTTTAAGGTTAACAAACACTTTAAAGCAGACCTGTGCTTTGCCCAAGTAGGGCAAATTAGCAGGTTCCCTCTAATTCCCTGTTCTCAGCACTAAACTTTTCCACCCTTTTCTATTCAGCTGCTAAATGCAAAATACTTGGTAGATTTTCCCACCCAGGGAGAAAGTCCCCCACTCTCGGTGTAAGCTCTAACCAGAGCAGTTTGTGGCTTACCCAGGGATCTCAGTATTCTCTCCTGGTGGCTAAACAAAGGGGCAGTGAGCAAAGGAAAGGTGTGTGCTGCTGGGGAGGGGGCATAAAAGTGGCCCTATCATGTGAAAAATATGGGGCTGCCATTGTTTACACCTTCTTCAAGTATGTTAGTTCTAATGCTTTGATTTCAGTGTTTTCTTCAAGTATGGAATTTAGGAATGAATTTACAGCATGCTCAAAAATGTTGAAGTCAAATACTAGGGCTGCCATTTTTGAAAATACTAAATTCCCGCTGGTGTCTGTCTCATGGCAGAATCCCTTTACACTGACAGGACCATAGCATGGGTTTACTTGAAAAATGGCAGGTATGTACTTTAAGAATCCCAGCTATGGAAATTTTTACATATTTACATTAGTTTAGCTTGGACCAATGTAATGAGGCACATACAATACCCATGGGGATCCCTGTGGAAGATGGAAATCACGGTAGTAGGCACCTCTGCTACAGTAATCTCCATTAGCCTCCAGGTTCGGTGCATTGTGGGCACAGGGGACACTGCATTGGAGAGTCTGGGCTGTGACTTCACAATCTCCTCCTCATCTAGTCAGAGAACACTTTGCATGGAAAGCTTTCTGTGAATGGAGCCCTTGTTCATGGGCGACCTTCTTTGTTCAGTAAGGGACAGAGCAGCAGTTCAACATGGGAACTGGAAGCTAGCGACCATCCGTGTAGTAGCGGTGCCTACTACAGGGATTTCCAGCTTCCATGGGGATCCCGTATGTACGGCACATACATACATTTGGTCAAGATTGACCAGTGTAACTGGGTAAAAATTGCCATACCCTGGAATTCAGCTCTTTGCGCCGGTGGTACGCATATATGCTGCCTCTTTGTGGGTGGGCCTTAACCCCGAGAGGCCGCCAAAAGCATGCGCCCTGTGTGCTCCTGGCACTGTTACCAGCAGCAAACAGACAGCTCCTGATCTCTATTTGCGTTTGGAAGCTTTCCAATCATGTGGCCAATGTGACAGCCAATCACGGTGGTCATATGATCATGGCATCAGAAACTGGGAGGCGTTGGCATTAAGGGGTTAAGGTATAACAAAGGCCTAACTTTTATGTTTGGGCAGAGTGTAGAGGGATTAGAACACCTGTCAGGTTTTTATTCCTTTCTGTGCCCCCCATTAGGGAGATTCGCCTTCTCTATTTGTCCTGTTTACCATTTATCACTGAGGGTGAAAGTAAAAAAAAAAAAAAAAAAAAATCCCACAACAGGAATAATGGGCATATCTTCCAGTGGGGAAACAAGTTCTAATGAATCTGGGGACAGGCTGGGATTCCCTTACTTTAGAGGGATTTTCTCTCACTTCCTGTTTTGGCTATGGGACAGGAAGTAGAGGGAAACCTCCCCATTGGAACACAGATGGCAAAATTAATCTTACAGGGGTTATAATCCTCACTTGCTCTATTAATAATTGAAAAAAAGTCTTGCTTTTAGTTCTACTTTAAGGCCTTTCTGTATTAGTCAATGGAAGCTGTCTTAATTAGCATTACTGAAGTCGCTCCGACTTTAGAAAAGGCGATTTCTATCCAACATATGCCCATAGACTTTAATGGAAGTCGCCTCCAAGTGGGATCCTTATTGTATTGATGTGATTTGAATCCAACATTACAGGAAGATTATCCAGGCATTCACTTCTAAAGTCTCATCAAAAAAGTACTTATAATGGCCTGGCAAAGTCGCACCGTAAGTCGTGCGACTTTCAGGTCGCAGCCATGTGAACCAAGCCTAATTGCCAGTTCTAGTCAGATAAGTTTAAAATTAGAAGTATGTTAGATAAGTTTGAGCACTGTGTCCTTTCTGTGTCCCTCCAACTCTACTCCAGTATAATAAGAAGTATGCAGATCATAGGCTGGCCATGTTCCCATTGAGAAAACGATAGATACTTGCCCTTTCTCAGAGATGTTGCTGGATCTTTGTATCTAGATACAGGTAGGTTTGTGTAACTAATGCCGCTGCCTCTGGCAGGGAAATTCCAAGTAGAAAATTCTCTGCGTGTAATTATAAAGGTTACTGTGGTGGTAGGAAATTCTTTTTTGTTACCCATACACAGACATACACAACCCACTCTTCATCTAATTCAGTGTGTAACTAATCTAGTTATATGATGGATAGACACTTACTGGACAATTTATTAATTGCTTGGTAACACAAACTCCTAATCGGCCAATCACACGGCGCCATCTAGACGTGGTGAAGACGACTTGCTGAAGTTCAAACCGAACATCGGAATGGGGAAGAAAGAGAATTTCAGGGACTTTGAATGTGACATGGTTGTTGGTGTCAGACGGGCCGGTCTGAGTATTTCAAATACTTCTGATCTACTGGGATTTTCACACACAGCCATCTCTCGGGTTTACAGAGAATGGTCCGAAAAAGAGAAAATATCCAGTGAGCGTCAGTTGTGTGGAGGAAAATGTCTTGTTGATGTCAGAGGAGAATGGGCAGACTGGTTCCAGATGATAGAAAGGCAACATTAACTCAAATAAGCACTCGTTACACCCAGGGTATGCAGAATACCATCTCTGGAACACATGGAACCTTGAAGCAGATGGGCTACAGCAATATAAGATCACAACAGGTGCCACTCCTGTCAGCTAAGAACGGGAAACTGAGGCTACAATTCACACAGGATCACCAAAATTGGACAATAGAATATTGGAAAAACGTTGCCTGGTCTAATGAGTGTCCATTTCAGCTCTGACATTCAGATGAAGGGGTCAGAATTTGGTGTAAAAAACATGAAAGCATGGATCCATCCTGCCTTGTATCAATGGTTCAGGCTGGTGGTGATGTAATGTTGTGGAGGGGATATTTTCTTGGTACACTTTGGGCCCCTTATTACCAATTAAGCATCAATTAAACACCACGGCCTGCCTGAGTATTGTTGCTGACCATGTCCATCCCTTTATGACCACAGTGTACCCATCTTCTGATGACTCCTTCCAGCAGGATAATGCCCCATGTCACAAAGCTCCAATCATCTCACCACAGGACAATGAGGTCCCTGTACTCCAGTGGCCTCCACACTCACCACATCTCATCCAATAGAGCACCTTTGGGATGTGTTGGAACGGGAGATTCGCATCATGAATTTTTCAACTGTGTGATGCTATCATGTCACTATGGACCAAAATATCTGAGGAATGTTTCCAACACCTTTTTGAATCTATGCCACGAAGAATGAATGCAGTCCTGAAGGCAAAAGGGGGTCCAACCCGGTACTAGCAAGGTGTACCTAATAAAGTGGCCAGTGTGTGTCCATGAAATGTGTTAATTCCCATGTGTCCTGTGACACGGGTTGCTTATATGTCACCATACACTCACATGGCACTGCTGTAAGGCCACATGCACACGGCACGTTTTGCCAACTTTCCTAGACTCCTTTCCTCCTGGTAGCAGCTTATTGGCAGGAAAAAAACGCCTGACACTTATAAACGTGTGTAACGCATTTGGGTGCATCAAGTGCTTGGCCCATATTTCATTTAATTGGCCAGAATAATAATTTATTCTGGCCGTTGAAATAAAGAACGCTCAAGCACTAAACACGTGTAGGCATTTACATGCGTATAGATGTATAGATTTTTTTTTTTTTCTGCCAGAACTGCTCCTAGATGCATTGGCAGTGTTCAACTAAACGCCTACAGTGCCTTGAAATTTTCCACATTTCTCATGTTACAACCAAAAACGTAAATTTGTTTTATTGGGATTTTATAAGATAGACCAACACAAAGTGGCACAAAAATGTTTTCAAATAAATATGTGAAAAGTGTGGGGTACTTTTGTATTCAGCCCCCTTTACTCTGATACCCCTAAGGCCCCTTTCACACGGGAGGATCCGTTTTTGGACATCCTCTTGCTCAGCCGGGATCGATCCGTTGATCCTCGCTGAGCCGGCGGGTGACTAGTCCGTCTTTGCACACTGTGCTGAAACAGACCGGTCAGATCTCCGCTTTCCTCTATGGGGGAATCAGATGAAAACCGACTGTCTGTCCATTTTCATCCGCTCCGCAGACGGATGGAAAAATAGGGTTTTCCTCCGTCATCAGTTTCAGAGCATAGCAGAGACTGATGTCATCGGATGTCAGTGGATGTTCATCCGCTATCCCATAGGGATACATGTACGTCCGTTTTTCATCTGAAAACGGATGGATGAAAAACGTGTGAAACGGGCCTAATTAAAATCTAGTGGAACCAATTGCCTTCAGAAGTCACCTAATTAGTAAATAGAGTCCACTTGTGTGTAATTTAATCTCAGTTAACTACAGCTGTTCTGTGAGACCCTCAGAGGTTTGTTGGAGAACCTTAGTGAACAAAAAGCATCATGAAGGCCAAGGAACACACCAGACAGGTCAGGGATAAAGTTGTGGAGAAGTTTAAAGCAGGGTTAGGTTCTAAAAAATACTCTAAGCTTTGAACATCTCACAGAGCACTGTTCAATCCATCATCCGAAAATGGAAAGAGTATGGCACAACTGATGATGGTTTCATCACTTCTGGAGTCACCATTTCCTGGCCGGTACAGTCAGGAGACACATCTAACGAAGCAGATCTGTGCTTGGTTAGGTGCTGTTGAGGGTTGGGGAGACATTTGGGATCCCCAAACTGTGGCCCTTTGCTTGCCATTATTTAGCCCTTGGGACAATATTCCTCTCACTAATACAAGGCAGTATTCCTCAGACTGACACCAACAGTGGGGCATAATTCTTGCCACTGACACCAATGACGGGTCACTATTCTTTTCCCTGATGCCATCACTGGGGCATTTTTTTTTACTCACACTAGCCACAGTCTGGCCCCCTGAATGTCTGAAGGACAATAAACTGGTCCTTTTTGGTTTAGAGAGTTTGGAGACCCCTGACATAGGGTTTTATTAAGCCCTTGTAATAGCAATTTTAACCGCTTGCCGACCAGCCGCCGCAGTTATACTACGTCAGAATGGCACGGGCAGGCGAATCGCTGTCATGTTACGTCGCTCCCTAAGGAGGCTGCACGTGCAAGATACGAGTGACCGCTGGGCTCCCACGATCGCTCGTAACATGGCGAGAACCAGGATCTCTGTGTGTAAACACAGAGATCCCGGTTCTCTGAGGGGAGAAGTGACAGATCGTCTGTTCATACAAAGTATGAACGGCGATCTGTCATCTCCGCTAGTCAGTCCCCTCCCCCCTACAGTTAGAACACACACTAGAGAACACAATTAACCCTTTGATCGCCCCCTAGTGTTAACCCCCTCCCTGCCAGTGACATTTTTACAGCACTGATCGCTGTATTAATGACAATGGTCCCAAAAATGTGTCAATTGTCCGATGTGCCCGCCATAATGTCGCAGTCACGATAAAAATCGCAGATCGCCACCATTACTAGTAAAAAAATAAAAATAATAAAAATTCTATAAAACTTTTCCCTATTTTGTAGATGATATAGCTTTTTCACAAACCAATCAATATACGCTTTAGTGCGTGTTTTTTTTTTTATTACTAAAAGTATGTCGAAAAAAATACACATCAGCCTAAACTGAGAAAAAAATAGCTTTTTAAAAAAGGGGATATTTATTATAGTAAAAAGTACAAAATATAGTATTTTTTTTTTCAAAATTATCACTCTCTTTTTTGTTGTTTATAGCGCAAAAAATAAACACCGAAGAGCTGATCAAATACCACCAACAGAAAGCTCTATTTGTGTGGGAAAAAAAGGACGTCAATTTTTTTTGGGTGCAACGTCACACGACCGCGCAATGGTCAGTTAAAGCAGCGCAGTGCCGAATCGCAAAAAGTGCTTTGGTCAGGAAGGGGGTAAAATCTTCCTGGGCTAAATCGGTTAAAAAATGAAATACAATTACAATAAAATGTATTTTGGAAAAAAAAGATTGCTGTAACCCACGTTGCCTCACACACATGCAAAACATAAACGCAATTCCAGGGTGCGCATACATAGGTAAACTGTGGTCACACCACACATGTGACAAATCAATCTGAACATCAGAGTGAGAGCAATAATTCTAGCACAAGGGCTCCCGTTTAACTCTAAAGTAATGAGCTGTAAAAGCTTTTAAAGCGTAATCTATGAAGTTACAAAGATACCGGAGTTCTGACATTTTAGTTCTTAGGGTTAGCTATACTTTAGTGTCAATAAAAAATATCTTTCATGGTGCCACATTTGTTTGATGGGATTTATTTTAAGCTCCACTAGAAGCTTCTTGCTTTCAGCGCTCACCCAAGTTCTACAGAGTCACATTTTGCTAGGAGTCAATGTTTGGCTTCGTTCTGCCGTGTAATACTTGTTTGCTGTTCCAATGTGCTGACTTCCTTTCTCGTCGGTGCAGTCTTTGTGTGGACACCTTTGTATTGTGCGCACATCTGCCCCTCCAATCAGTAAGCGGGGTGAGTGATGAGCGCAAGCTACAGGGCTCTCCTTATCTACGAGTGCCGGCACCCTGACCTGCTATAATCTGGTGTTTCACACTGTAATCTGCCAAAGTCTGGCAATGACACCTCCTTTGGGGATAATAATTAAAGAAAACAAACAGTTGGCAGAATTCAATGTTATCTGTAGATGGGAAAGCTGTTTCTGCGGCGGAGAGATTCTCACGCTGAACTGTCAGCTGGATGGTTGTGGGAAACGGTTGTGAAGCTACGAGAAAGTGAATTTTTTTTTTCTTTATTAGAAATGATGAAACAATACACTTTACTATATACAATTGTGCTCATAAGTTTGCATACCCTGGCAAAATTTATGATTTCTTGGCCATTTTTCAGAGAATATGAATAACAAAAAAACTTTTCTTTCACTCATGGTTAGTGTTTGGCTGAAGCCATTTATTATCAATCATCTGTGTTTACTCTTTTTAAATCATACTGACAACAGAAACTGCCCTGATCAAAAGTTTACATACCCCAGTGCTTAATACCGTGTATTGCTCCCTTTAACATCAATGACAGCTTGAAGTCTTTTGTTGTATTTGTGGATGAGGCTCTTTATCTTCTCAGATGGTAGCGCTGCCCATTACTCTTGGCAAAAAGCCTCCAGTTCCTGTAAATTCTTGGGTTGTCTTACATGAACTGCACGTTTGAGATTTTCCCAGAGTGGCTCAATGATATTGAGGTCAAGAGACTGAGATGGCCACTCCAGAACCTTCACTTTATTCTGCTGTAGCCAATGACAAGTAGACTTGGTCTTGTGTTTTGGATCATTGTCATGTTGGAATGCCCAAGTACATCCCATGCGCAGCTTCCTGGCTGATGAATGCAAATGTTCCTCTGGTATTTTTTGATAACATACTGCATTTATCTTGCCAACAATTGTGATCAAATTTCCTGCACCTTTTGTAGCTCAAACATCCCAAAAACATCTCCGTACCTTTCATTATAGGCCTTATTGACTCCTCTCCAAATGTAGCGTTTATGGTTGTAGCCAAAAAGCTCAATTTTGGTCTCATCACTCCAAATGACTTTGTGCCAGAAGGTTTGAGGCTCGTCTCTGTGCTGTTTGGCGTAAGCGGGATACTTTGTGGCATTTGCGTAGTAATGGCTTTCTTCTGGTGACTTGACCATGCAGCCCATATTTGTTCAAGTGCCTCCTTATTGTGCATCTTGAAACAGCCACACCACATGTTTTCAGAGAGTCCTGTATTTCACCTGAAGTTTTGTGGGTTTTTCTTTGCATCCCAAACAATTGTCCTGGCAGTTGTAGCTGAAAGTTTAGTTGGTCTACCTGACCGTGGTTTGGTTTCAACCGAACCCATCGTTTTTCACTTCTTGATTAGAGTTTGAACTCTGCTGATTGGCATTCTCAATTCCTTGGATATCTTTTTATATCCCTTTCCTGTTTGATACAGTTCAACTACCTTTTCCCACAGATCCTTTTCACAATTCTTTTGCTTTCCCCATGACTCAGAATCCAGAAACATCAGTGCAGCACTGGATGAAAGATGCAAGGGTCTGTCAGGAGTCCAGAAACTCACTGACCTTTTATACACACACACTAATTACAAGCAAACAGATCACAGATGAGGATGGTTATTTTTAATAGTTATTCAAACCCCTTTGTGTCAACTTGTGTGTATGTTATCAGGCCAAAATCACAAGGGTATGTAAACTTTTGATCAGGGTCATTTGGGTAGTTTTTGTTGCCGTTATGATTTTAAAAAGAGTAAACACAGTTGATTGATAATAAATGGCTTCAGCCAAACACTAACCATGAGTGATGGAATGGATGTTTTTATATTATCAATCATATTCTCAGAAAAATGGCCAAGAATTCATAAATTCTGCCAGGGTATGTAAACGTATGAGCACAACTGTGTGTGTGTATATATATATATATCTTTTTTCTTTTATTATTGTTATTTATTGTTTGCAGCCTGCAGATGGTTTTAGTGAGAGATGTTTTCAGACTCATTCAACAGCGGCTGTTCTTAAATAGATTTGAATTATAGGGGCCGCACACACTGTAAATTTACTGTCAGAGGTCAGATGTTTATTTCTCTTCATCTCACAAGTACATGCTCCTCCATACCTGCAAGCACTGGGTATATTCTTTAGAGTAATGTTGGAAGGGGACAGCAGGGGGAGCTGAGTTGCTGAATAACTGTAGAGAGTGGAGGAGTAATAGGGTGAGCTGCTGCTGCTAGGACTGGTATGATTTCAGTGCTGCAAAATTTTAAGGATGAGTTCACAGTGCATACAGCTACAGGAGTCAGTGAGGGCTTGTAAAAGTTCATTGGAATACTTAAAGTGGTAGTAAACTCTTCTGGACAACTTAGCAGCATGTAAAGCAGTATAATATGACTTACTAGTTTGTGGCTTTAAAGTTTTTTTCAAGGTGCGCCGTTTAGGAGATTTTATCCTTTTCCTTCTTTCAATTGCATCTCTGGCGCATGCGCATTGGTACCCAGATTGATGGCACATCAGTCTGTACAGCTATGTGCCGTGTTTTTTTTTTTTAATCCAGCAAGAGTTCTCATCATCAGTTCCTGAAAAGCCCCATGTGACTATCTATGTCACAGGGGGGGTGTTGACAAGGCATTAACACAGGGAGCGAGGAGGGACGCTTATTCTATTGCTGGCTGTGCAATAACCAATCAGGAGTAGAATATTTACATGTGTATTCTGATTGATTATGCGGGACTAAGGCACCATGGTAACCTTAGATGAAAACGAGACTTGGTTTGCTTGTATTGAGCATGAGCAAGATTCCTGCACTGAGACAGGAGAAAGGGCGGAAGTATAGATGTGGAAGGAAAAGAGAGGTTGCCGCAAAGATGGCGCCAGCTTTAGCCAGAACAGACAACCATCAAAACAAGCTGCATCAATAGTAAGGTTGCTGATATGATGCTCCAAAGTACAGTATCTCACAAAAGAGAGTACACCCCTGCAAGTGTACTCACTTGTTGCCGGAGGTTTAGACATTAATGGCTGTGTGTTGAGTTATTTTGAGGGGACAGCAAATTTACACTGTTATACAAGCTGTACACTCACTACTTTACATTATAGCAAAGTGTCATTTCTTCAGTGTTGTCACATGAAAAGATAGAATAAAATATTTACAAAAATGTGAGGGGTGTACTCACTTTTGTGGAGATACTGTATATCTTTGTGTTCATAAATGTATTACCTAGTGATAGTGTGCTAGCTGTGGATTTTTTTGTACTGAGTGTTTATTACCGCTTTTAAACATCCATAATTTAGCCACAGGTTCACTTTAGAAGAGACATTTAGTTTTACTCATCAATATGCAGGCTTTACAGTACTCTGTTTTTTAAAAGTACAGATTGTTTTGCACACATCATGCCATAGGTGCACTCTGTAATAAAGTGAGGATGATTAAAACCTAAATCTATAAATTTATAAAGAAAAACGACCAAGCGCCATCATGTTGTCTCCACCAAGCAAATATTTTACGAATAACCAAATGAAAAATAATAGATGACTATGTGTTGTTACCTGTCCCCAACCCCTCCCCCCCCCCCCCCCCCCCCCCCGTTCTTTGAATCTACATTCCCTTGTAAGAGCAAAGCCGCTGACCGAATCTTCAGCATCCGACACACATATAAATATCAGATACCTATTTGTTACTCAACCCTCCAGCTACTACAACACTGGTATGTCCCGGGGACACCAGGACCATAGCACAATGCTAGGTGACAGGGTCTCCTAGGCAAATGCAGGATTTGTAAGCATTATGATATGTATTGGGATTGATTTACTAAAACCGGAGAGTGCAAAATCTGCATAGAAACCAATCGGCATGCAGGGTTTTTTTTTTTTTTTTGTCAAAGCTTAATTGAACAAGCTGAAGTTAGAAGCTAATTGGCTACCATGCACACCTGCACCAGATTTTACACTCTCCGGTTTTAGTAAATCAACCCAATTGTATCAGAGAGTACTGTTATTAGAATTTTTTGGGAATGACGGTCAGTCGGTAGTACAGACACAATAAATAAGCCTTGAGGTTTTTAACCTTAATGCATTCTATGCGTTAGGGCCGGTTCACACTGCGGTCGATGCGAGGCGACACCGACTTGCCTCGCCGCGACCTCAGCGGCGATTTGCAAATGACTTCTGTATAGAAGTCAATGCAAGTCGCCCCGAGCTCGCCCAGAAGTAGTACAGGAACCTTTTTTCTGAGTCGGAGGGACTCGAGTCGCTCCTCTCAGAACGGTTCCATTGTACAGAAAGGGGGCGACTTGTCAGATTGCGGCGAGGCAAGTCGTGTCGCCTCGCATCGCCCGCAGTGTGAACCGGCCCTTACGGTGATCTCTCTCTTACTCCCGCCCCTTTTTTTTGCCTGAGCCCGATCCGATCCAACGATGTGTAAGAGCACAGCAGCTCCAGCCGCTGTCTCTCACCTCATTGGACAGATTGATAGCAGCGGGAGTCATTGGATCTTGCTGCTGTCAATCAAACCCTGTGACGCCATGGCCGAGTCCCACTGTCTGTCAATGAACACAGCAGTAGGGCCCGGGAGCAAGCAGCTTTGCATAGGGACACCTGATGAATAGGAGGGGCCTGGAGTGCCGGCGGGGGACCCTAAAAAAAAAAAAACAGTGCACAGAGCAGGTAAGTATAACATGTTTTTTTTTTTTTTTTTTTTTTTTTTTTATAAAAATAAATAAATAAAGCTTTAGAACCACTTTAAAATGCAAAAAAAGTCCCAGTTGCGTTTCTATACAGGTGCTGGGGCTGCAAATTACAAAGAAGAAGTTTAGATCTCCTGTGGATTAACACTCGTTTTCACTCAGTGCTAGTCTTCATAAATCTCCTTCGCTGTCTGTGGACCCATCCAGTGCTGACTTGTCGTCATTTTGCCCTCTGGAAAGCTTTCAGCTTGGTATATTTCCTGGCAGAGATATAGCTGGATCGTCTCTCGCTGGCAGCGACCTACGCGGTTTACTCACGCTGCTGGCATCCGTCTTCAGCAGATTAACCCCATCACTTGGGGTCAGTTTGTAAGACTGGGAACCGACGTTGTGGTTTTATTAAAGAAACTTTAGTTATATTACTGGAGGTTGCTTACTTTTTCCTGCTTCTGACTGAGTCCTTTCTTCCTTCTGACAGCCGCGCACAGAACGCAGCCCACGCTCGCTTCCTTCCAGCATACACCATAAAAAATGTGTTTTATCCAGAAACTTACTGACCTATCAGGATTTTCCTAATCGCTGTGCGTTACTCAATTTCAAAAGTGTGACTGGATGGGCGGGTGAAATGTTTTCCAGCTATTTGTTTTTAGAATAGTGGGTGGAGCCATGCAGATAATTCCTATATTCCCCTGGGACCAACTTAGATCCAGAACAGTTGGTTATGCCTTTTTTATTCTGATCTTTTTTCTGATATGACATAATGTGCAGGGTCCTTTTCTTCTTGGTGGAAACAGCGGTGCTCGCTGCATCAATAGATTGTGAGGACAGGGTGTCATGCCTGGGAATGGGATGTGGAGCACAACAGTCTTTCCTCTTATGGGTTGAGGTGATTATAGCCGTATTTGTGTACTTGCAACAGAAACAACTGGGACCCAGTCCTTGCTGGGACCTTGAAGAAAGGGACATACCCTGATAGCTTGTCCTGAAAGGTTGTATGTTAGTGCAAATAAAAAAAGTATCACGGACAGTACTCTGGATGTCATTTAGCTTAGAAATCTTAGGACATCTTGTGGCAAAGTAGTGGTACTGCAGGGGACAACTTTTTAAATGTTAAACTTAAAGCGGAGGTCCACCCTAAAGTCGACCTTCCGCTCATCGGAACCCTCCCCCCCTCCGGCGCCACAATTGGCACCTTTCAGGGGGGAGGGGGGTGCAGATACCTGCATGCGCAGTAGGTAACCGGGAAATGAAGCCGAAAGGCTCCATTTCCTGATTCCCATACCCAAGATGGCGGCGGCAGCACCCGAGAGACGATCTAGAGATCGGCTTCGGGTGCCGACATCGCGGGCGCGCTGGACAGGTAAGTGTCACTATTTTAAAAGTCAGCAGCTGCAGTATTTGTAGCTGCTGGCTTTTAAAAAAAAAAAAAAACGCGGAGTCCCGGCGGACTCCCGCTTTAAAGGATTACTAAAACCTCTTTTTTTTTAAAAAAATAACAAACATCACTGACACATAATCACACACATAGGTTGGACTTGATGGACTTGTGTCTTTTTTTCAACCTCACCTACTATGTAAATACTATGTAACTATATCATACCTACCTCCACTGTGCAGTTCGTTTTGCAGAGTGGCCCCATCTTCGTCTTCTGGTGTCTCCCAATGGCGCTCGTGGCTCATCCCCACATCGGGAAACGCGCACTCCTTGAGGGTCCCCGTGCGGGTGCTCTCCCGAGTCCAGCATTTGTCCACAGACACAGAATGCCGGACTCGGCCCTCACCCCTGGCGCCTGCATCATTGGATTTGATTGGGAGCCAATGGCTGCGCTGCTATCAATCTATCCAATCAAGAGCCGAGACAGTGGGTAGAAAGGGTGAGCGTGTCTCCGGTGTGGGAATTACGGGGCTCAGGTGAGTAAAACGGGAAGGGGCTGGTTGGCTGGTCAGTGGCAGATGTTTTTTCACCTTAACCACTTCCCACCCGGCCAATGTATATATACGGCCGGGTGGGAGCCGCCTGCTCCTGATAGGACGTTCAGGAACGTCCTTCAGGAGTAGCGGGATCGCGCGCGCGCACGCCCGCGCAGCGGCGCGATCCCGATGTGCTCGTGTCACCCGGACACGGCACATCTCAGATCGGCAGGAGGGCTCTGTGATTGGCCCTCCTGATCACATGACGGTCGTGTCCAATCACGGCCGTCATGTGATGTAAACAAACAGCCGGTTGCTAGGCAATCGGCTCTCCTCTCCTCACACGGAAGTCATCGCTGAGGAGAGGAGAGCGGATCGCTGCAGCCGGCTGATGATCAGTGAGTATGGGCTGCTTTTCACAGCTTTTTACTCACTGATCATCAGTGTAGTGTCAACACACAACACACCACACAGTACAAACACAGTCCCCACATATGTCCCCAAAACACACATGTCCCAAAACATACATGTCCCCAAATAATAAAAACACATGTCCCTAATAATAAAAACATGTCCCCCACATATGTCCCACTAAAATCACATGTCCCAATGATTATCTGCACACATATGTACGTGATCACCTGCACACATATGTACATGATCATTTGCGTACATATGTCCGTGATCACACAAACCAATTATTATACACTTAACGGAATTTTTTTTACCAAAAACATGTAGCAGAATACATTTTGGCTTAAATTTATGACAAAATTTGATTTTATTGGATTTCTTTTCAAATAGAAAAAAGAAAATATTGTTTTTTTCCCAAATTTCCGCTTTTTTTGCGCTTATATCGGAAAAAAAAAAAAAACGGAGTCGTGAATAAATACCACCAAAATAAAGCTCTATTTGTGCGAACAAAATGATAACAATTTCATTTGGGTACAGTGTAGCATGACCGCGCAATTGTCACTGAAAGCGCTAGAGCGCTGAAAGCTGAAAATTGGGCTGGGAAGGAAGGGGGTGAAAGTGCCCTGTATTGAAGTGGTTAATGCATAGCATGTGTAAATGTAAAAAAATAAATAAAAAGAAAGGGTTTACAACCCCTTTAAAGTGTTTGTAAAGGTGTTTGTTATTTAAAAAAAAAAAAAAAAAAAAAAAAACATGTCATACTTACCTGCTCTGTGCAAGGGTTTTGCACAGAGCAGCCCCAATCCTCTTTTTTTGGGGTCCCCGCTTCTGGCTCCTCCACCTTTGGGTGCCCCAGCTGGAGAGCGGCTTTCCCTGGGGGCACTCGTGCAAGTGTGCTCCCGAGTCCTGCTGCTGCGTCCTTTGACACAGCAGGACTCAGCCTCAGCCCCCGGCTCCTCTGTCACTGGATTTGATTGACAGCAGTGGGAGCCATTGGCTCCTGCTACTATTAATCTATCCAATGAAGACCCAAGACAGCAGCTGGAGCTGCTGAGCTAGTCTTCGATGCTGGAACAATGGGGTAAGAAAAAAGAGGGCTCTGGGGGGCTGCTGCAGCACAGAAGGTTTTTCACCCTAATGCATAGAAGGTGAAAAATCTTGAGACTTTGCAACTCCTTTAAGCAAGGATACTGAAACAACCACAGGCCCATACAGGCCATCCAAGGCAAATGATACAAAGATCAGAAGTAAACCAGGTAAAACAGCTAAAAAAAAAAAAAAAAAGATAAGAGAACATTAAAAAAAAATTAAAAATGGGGCTTTCGGGTGGTCATTAAAAGAGAAGTTTAGGATTTATTTTATGGAAGGCATACTTTATCTAGGTAGATACAGCATCTGGTCCCCCGCTGGCTCTAAGACTGAGAACCGAGTGATTGAACACCGCTGATCTGTTCTCGGCAGGGTGGATAAAAATCGATTATTTATTTTTATTTTTTTATAAACAAAATCTGTTTTATTTATTTTTTATTATTATTTATTTAAATCAGTTTTTTTTTCTTTTATATCAAATATATTTTAATAAAATACTTTTGGAGGAAAAATGTATGTAAAGATAGTTTTTCTATTTAAGATACATTAATAATTTTGTTTATTCAGCATGAAATGGAGCTTAGTTATTTAGCATGAGGCTGTATATTCTACAATATTTACATTTTTTGGTAAATTCATTCAATGAATCCAAGCTCTGCAAGCTGAGATAACACGCACTGCATTGATGCATTCACACAATTTCACAGTAACCATGAGATAAAACAAAGTTCAGGAATATTCCTTTATCCCATTGTTTTGCAAATCTATGTACACTTCAAACTGTATGATTGATTTGGTTCTGATTATCACTGCTAACCTCACAGTGTATTCTTCTGTGAATAGGAAACCTTCATTTTGTTTGCAAATATTAAAGATTCTAACTACCAGCAAGAACAAGTCCTTACACTTAAAGGGCACCTGTCATTTCAGATCCATCATGGCAGCGCCTGTTAGTGGACATCCACTCACCAGCTGCCGCCACGTCCCTCACCTTATTGCGTCACTGCCGCATCACCGGCCATCTCATTAAAGTGAATGGGACTGTCGGAGAGTCAACAGCGCATCAGAGGAGGAGCTGCTGCGGGATAGAGATGACAGTTGCTCTTTAAAAATTATGATTTAAATCGAGTTGATTTAAATCAAGCCTTTACTAGTGATTTAAATCCTGATTTAAATTGTGATTTAAATCAACTTGAAATCGTGATTTAAATCGACTTGATTTAAATCAAATCTACCCTGGTTCTCAGTGCTCTGTGAACTGGTGACTGTCAGTCTCCGGCTCTCTGCTCTGTCCTTCTCCACGCTCACTGGAGCGCTGGGCTGTAGAGGAGGCGGGAGTGGGCTGGCTCAGGCTCTAAGTGGTTTTCTGAGAGGCCGACGCAGGTGCCAGTCCATGCTCATGAGTAGATCCTGACCATATTGTCATCTTTCCCCAGCCTGTGACATCAGCTGACAGCCAGCTTCAGCCCGCTGTCAACTGAAAAACGGTCACAGAACAAACTGCACTCCTGTGATCCACAGGAGAGGTAATGCCAAACAAGCTTTGGCTGTACTTCTTTGGTATACATTGGAACCTTGGGTTATGAGTATAATCCATTCCAGGAGAATGCTTGTAATCCAAACCAACGCACTTGCATACCATAGTGAGTTTCCCCATAGAAGTCAATGGAAACAAAGATATTTCGTTACGCATTGACTTCTATTGCATGCAATACTGCATGTGGCCAGAGGTGGGGGGGGCGGCAGAGAGCCTCGGGGGCAGCTCAGCTGAACTCGGGAACAAAGTATTTCTGAGTATCTCCAAACAGCACCAAACCGCGCCACTGGCGCTCCTTCACCTCTGGCCAAATGTGGTACGGCACGCCCCATTAGCTTGAATTCTGCTAGTTTTGCGAGACAACACTTGCAAACCGAATCAGAATAAAAAAAGTTGTTCATCTTTCAAAACGCTTGTCAACCGCGTTACTCGTAAACCAAGGTTCCACTGTATTCCTTAATATGTAAAACTTGTAAAAAGGTTAGGATTTCCTTCTGATCAGGCTGGTTTCTAGGGAATTCTCCAAACCACACATGGGGCATTGTCACTATTCCTCACATTTTTCCTTGTAACAAACATTTACTAAGCAATGTCGTATTGAAGCTTTTTGGCTGATTTGGGAGAACTAGACCACATATGGAGCCCTTGACATGGCAGTCACTTTGAGGTTTCTGATTGGTCTCCAAATGCCGCGGTATCCCGGTGGCCAGCGGATCATTTGTCTGTGGCAAAAAAATTGGCTTGGTAGGTAATCATTGCATTAGCCAGCCAGAAGCAGTAACCCAACCAGAATGGCACTTGTCAGCACAAAGCTGACGGATTAAGCCCATAATACTCATAACAGATTGGAAAGATTTGGTTACAAACGAGGATTAATGTCTCCATGTTACTTGGCTTTCCTTCTTCCCCCCTGCTTATATTAAATGGCGAGGCATCGTGTTTGGGAGGGGGGTTTGTAGGGCGGACATACCTTTTTTGTAGAGATGGATTACATTGTGATTTAACTCTTCTGCAGCGATTGCTTTGCAGTCGCCGCAATTTTCTCAGGGGAGAAAGGTCACCAGAGTGAAAATGCAATTAGGTGTAAAGGAAATGCGTCTCGATACAGACGCCCTTGAAGGGCCGTTTTTGAAGCACATAATTGTTTTCTATGTTCATTTGCTTTATAGCTGACTTGTGCCGGCGGGATGCAGCATTCGCTAAGCTGCAGCGCATATGTTGTCCTAACTATCATTATTTTATTACTCAGTACAATGATGGTTATGCTGTAACTGAATTGGGCATAGCAAATGGTAATCATCGAACGCTTTCACAGATGAGCAATGCCCCAACACGCCATCTGTTTGTCCTGACAAGTTCTTCCATGGCACAGCCAAAGGTACCTGAGTTATCCATATTGGTCCCCTGAAAGCCAGTGCATAGACATGCCCCCCCGCCCACATTAATGTATCGCAATTCTCTATGCCCGATTTGTTTTATCCAGTGTTCTGGGATTTTCTACATGGAAAGATGCCGTCTTTGGTCTGCATTCCAAGAAAACGCAAGGTACACTGTATATCCAAAAGTTTTCTGAGATCCAAACTTCATACCTATGTAACCTAACCATGGTCATTAAAGCAGCGTTCCACCCAAAAATGGAACTTCCGCTTTTCCGAATTCCCCCCTCCGGTGTCACATTGGGCACCTTTCAGGGGCGAGGGGTGAAGCAGATACCTGCATAATCCAGGTATTTTCTCCCACGGACCAGTGCAAAAAACAAGGTCCATAAAGACATGGATGAACAAGTTTGGGGTGGAGGAACTTGACCTGACCAGCCTTGTGCAGTACCATAAATGCCATACTGTAGCTCTGATGAAGTGAGCTTTGCCCTTGAAATGCATAAGCTGTGCCTCCTGCTGGTGGGCCTCACTGGAGCATTGGTCTTGGATTGTGTTCACTGGTTCTGTTGATGTGCCTGTATTCATTTTACTCTCATGAGTATATTGGAATTTTTCTTATTTAATTTGATCTATGGTAGGCCGAAGCCTTGTGGGCAGCCTGTATGCAGACCATGTGCAGGCTCATTTAAAGCTGGCTGCCAACTTTTGCTGACTAGGCGCCCCTTTGTGGTTCTACTCAGTATTACACACTTTATTCCTCTTGTGCCTCCTTTGGCCACACTGAGGCTTTTTCTGTATTTTCGCTACTGACAAATGTTAAACCATGGGTTTTCAGGATGTTAGCAGTCCCCCCCCCCCCCCCCTGAAGAAGCCCCCACAGGGCAAAACATGTTGAGAGCATTTACGGTTGTACTGCTGCGGCAGTAAGGACAAACAAGACCATGTTAATATGGAATGTTTTGAATAATGTAATCCAGTAAATTGTGAACTTTTTATGAATGAAGATTATTATTGTCTACGTCAAGTGCCTTTTAGGTCCCACTTAGTTCCTTCCTCTATTGTTTTATGTTAATGCACAAGGTTCGTGTGCCCTCTTCTTTTGTGTTTTTGTTACCTTTCTTTCATCTTCAATCCAATCTCAGTGTTCCTGCTCTCCTGAAACCTCTTTGTAGAGACTTCCCGTCTTCATGCACTCTAGCAATGGTTACATGGCATATCTCAGGACGGGTTTTCTGATTGTAGCAGTGGACCACGTCTACATAAAGTGTTTGGAAACAGCCACTTGTTGTCCTTACTGGAAGCCAAGGTGACAATGTATGAGCACATCTGAAAGATGTCAAAATCCAGGGTGACCATGTAGGAGCATATTTTGGGAGACAGGAAAGGAGTATTTGCCAACCTTATAGCAGTAAGTGTCTGAACAAGGAACTTGATGGCAGGATCACCAGGCATTTTATATATATATATATATGAAAGCTGCATATTTAAACAGGTTGAAAATTACTTTATTAAAGAAGAAAGTTATTTTGGCCCTACGTCTCCTGTGCGTCACAGGAATGCACTTCTTTCTGCATCCCTGTGACCCGTATTCAGCTGACAGCAGGCTAAAGTCCACTGTTGGCTGATATCACTCAGCCAGTCTGAGCTCTGTAGAGATCCCAACTTTACTGTCGGGATCCACCCAGATGCCTGAGAGCCTGAACAAGCTGCTCTTGCCCTCTCCACAGCCCAGCGCTCCAGTGAGTGCTGGAGGGGCGGAACGGAGAGCCGCTGACTGTCAGCAGCTCTCTGCTCAGTGAAGACAGTGAGCGATCAGTTCTCAGTCTAGAGGTGGAGGGGGACAGATACAACCCCGGACCGATGCTGCATCCACCTAGGTGAGTCTAAATGTTTGTTTTGTTTAAATCCCGCACTTCCCTTTTTAAATTGCATTAAAATGTTAAATCTTATATTATAGTGAATGGATTTACATATACACTATATTATCAAAAGTATTGGGACACCTGCCTTTACATGAACTTTAATGGCATCCCAGTCTTAGTCTGTAGGGTTCAATATTGGGTTGGCCCCCCCTTTGCAGCTATAACAGCTTCAACTCTTCTGGGAAGGCTGTCCACAAGGTTTAGGAGTGTGTCTATGGGAATGTTTGACCATTCTTCCAGAAATGCATTTGTAAAGGTCAGGCACTGATGTAGATAAGAAAGCATAGCTCGCAGTCTCCGCTCTAATTCATGCCAAAGGTGTTCTATCGGGGTTGAGGTCAGGACTCTGTGCAGGCCAGTCATGTTCCTCCACCTCAAACTCGCTCATCTTTATGGACCTGGCTTTGTGCAGTGGTCCAAATCATTTGGTGGAGGGGCGTTATGATGTGGGGTTGTTTTTCAGAGGTTGTACTTGGCCCCTTAGTTCCAGTGAAGGGAACTCTTAAGGCATCAGCATACCAAGACATTTTGGACAATTTCATGCTCCCAACTTTGTGGGAACAGTTTGGGGATGGCCTCTTCCTGTTTCAACATGACTGCGCACCAGTGCACAAAGAAAGGTCCATAAAGACATGAATGAGCGAGTTTAGGGTGGAGGAACTTTACTGGCCTGTACAGAGTCCTGACCCCAAGCGGATAGAACACCTTGGGGATGAATCGTAGCAGAGACTGCGAGCCAGGCCTTCTCGTCATCAGTGCCTGAGCTCACAAATGCACTTCTGGAAGAATGGTCAAACATTCCCATAGACACACTCCTAAACCTTGTGGACAGTCTTCCCAGAAGAGGTGAAGCTGTTATAGCTGCAAAGGGTGGACCAACTCAATATTGAATCATACAGACTAAGACTGGGATGCCATTAAAGTTCATACTTTTGGTAATCTAGTGTATTTTAAGATTTGTCAGCACAGATGTGTATCCTCTAAACACTTGGGAGCCCCTACAATAGACATGCAGGGTTGGTGATATAAAGACGGGTGCTCTTTAAGCATTCCGCAGTCTGTCCTGCCAGCACTGCATGCCGGAGCTCTTCATGTTATGTATAATATATCATGTGTGTTTGATCTGACAGCAGAGATGAAGGGAGCCTGCAGCATGTCTCCGGTGACAGCAGATTGTCTCTTTCCTGAGATATGCGTAATGCTCAGTAACATTCTGCAGCCTGCCATGACCTCTCACATCCGTAAATGCTCCGCAGACCAAAGCCTAATATTTACACAGCAGGGTGCAGCCCTGGAATAATATCACTCATTTAACGGGAAGGTCTGGAACATTGGGCTGTCTGTTCTTGGCATTTGTACATTTGTACCATTAATAAATTTTATGTCTGTTCATAATAATTTCGGAAACATCCCAGAGTGAATTTTGTGTGATCTAGAGAAAAAGTGAAGAGAAGAATGAAAGATATGTGCCGTAAGGACCAATCCGCTTATTAGAATAAAAGTGTCGGCACCAAAAAAGGGATTTCATTATTTTAAATTTATTTTTTGGTAGACGCTGGAGTATTAAACCACCAAATGTTTGTATGTGTCTCACTGGTAGGGAGACCTCATAGGGTTTCGTTCCCAGGTGGGATTGGCAGGAGGGAGTCCATGTCTACCTGTTGGGTTATTAATTTTATATATATATAATTAGATTTCTGAGAATTCAACAGGAGAGAAAATGTAAAGGGAACACCTACAACAAAAAAAAGTAGGCTAGATCAGAGCTAGAGATTTTTGTCCTAATAAGCACTGGAAGGGGAAGTGAGGGAATCTTTCTGATGGGGGCACACCTGTACACTGGGGCCCAACCAATGGCCTGTGTGCCATATGTGGCCCGTTGGTAAGTGTTGTGTGGTTCATGGACCCCAGCAGTCTATAGTTAGATGATCTCAGGGATCGGAGTAGAAAATTGACAATTTGTGTTTTTGTTTTTTGTTTTTTTCTTAGTGATGTTCCCTAAAGAAAAGCCCCCTATAACAGTTGTCGGTGATGTCGGTGGAAGGATAGCTATTATTGTGGTAAGTACAGAAGGTAAACTAACGCAGGGAGGGTGTGCAGAAAATTGCCATTGCCCCTGATTGCTGCACATTTAGGAAGATTGTGCTGTATATAGCAACGATGATAATGGGGTTCAATTCATTATCTTTAAAGGGTTTCTAAACCCTCTGTTTTTTTGTTTGTTTTGTTTTTAAATAACAGACATGTCATACTTACAGTGCAGACCAAAAGTTTGGACACACCTTCTCATTCAAAGAGTTTTCTTTATTTTCATGACTATGAAAATTGTAGATTCACACTGAAGGCATCAAAACTATGAATTAACACATGTGGAATTATATACTGAACAAAAAAGTGTGAAACACCTGAAAATATGTCTTATATTCTAGGTTCTTCAAAGTAGCCACCTTTTGCTTTGATTACTTCTCCGCACACTCTTGGCATTCTGTTGATGATCTTCAAGAGGTAGTCGCCTGAAATGGCTTTCCAACAGTCTTGAAGGAGTTCCCAGAGATTCTTAGCACCTGTTGGCCCTTTTACCTTCACTCTGCGGTGCAGCTCACCCCAAACCATCTCAATTGAGTTCAGGTCCGGTGACTGTGGAGGCCAGGTCCTCTGGTGCAGCACCCCATCACTCTGCTTCTTGGTTAAATAGCCCTTACACAGCCTGGAGGTGTGTTTGGGGTCATTGTTCTGTTGAAAAATAAATGATGGTCCAACTAAACACAAACCGGATGGAATAGCATGCCGCTGCAAGATGCTGTGGTAGCCATGCTGGTTCAGTATGCCTTCAATTTTGAACCCATTTTGACAGGGCACACCTATGAAGTGAAAACCATTTCAGGCGACTACCTCTTGAAGCTCATCAACAGAATGCCAAGAGTGTGCGGAGAAGTAATCAAAGCAAAAGGTGGCTACTTTGAAGAACCGAGAATATAAGACATATTTTCAGGTGTTTCACACTTTTTTTGTTCAGTATATAATTGGACATGTGTTAATTCATAGTTTTGATGCCTTCAGTGTGAATCTACAATTTTCATAGTCATAAAAATAAAGAAAACTCTTTGAATGAGAAGGTGTGTCCAAACTTTTGGTCTGTACTGTACCTCCGCAGTGTAGTTGGTTTTGAACAGAGGGCCCCCGATCCTCCTCTTCTGGGGTCCATCAGCGGCGCCCGTGACTCCTCTTCCCGAGTTCCCCATCAGAGAAGCGATCTCCTTTGGGACACCTGTGTGGGTGTGCTCCCGCCCCATCAGAAAAGCGATATCATTCGGTACACCCATGCAGGTGCGCTCCCGCCCCATCAGAGACGCGCTCTCCTTCGGGACACCCATGTGGGTGCGCTTCCGAGTCCTGCTGTTGCGTCTATTGACACAGACAGCAGGACTCGGCCCCACCCCTCAGGCACCTTCGTAATTGGATTTGATTGACAGCAGCGGGAGCCAATGGCTGCGCTGCTATCAATCTATCCAATCAGGACACGAGACACCGTCTCAGCTGCATGACAGGTTTTTCACCAGAATGCATTAAAGTGGTTGTAAACCCTTTTGTGTGACATTTACCTATAGGTAAGCCTAGAATAAGGCTTACCTATGGGCAGTGGAACGCACGTTTAGGAGATATTTCACTTGTAGTACGCCAATGTCGTCATTGGCGCATGCACTGTGAAAAAACGAACCACCGTGCATGTGCGGGAGGGCCGTCACGTGGCTCCAACCAGTCACGAGCCAGAGTCCGCGGCCCTGGAAGGAAGAGGGGCAAAGATGGACGTGGCCTGCACAGGGGACAGCGCGGGCTTTGTTTGCAGGTAAGTGTCATATAATGGTCTAGTATGCAATTCTTTCGTTTGCAGGCCTTGCGGGGAGCAAAAGAGAAAGTACAACCCATCGGGGGGTTACTTCTTCTTTAAGGTGAAAAACGAGGGTTTACAACACCTTAAAAAATTGATGTCCAGCTTTAACTTCTGTCTTGCACAGTTGTACAGGCTCCTTTTCTATACTGAAATTGTTTACTTTAATTTCACTGTACACTGTGAGCTTCTCACACTGTGCATTAGCTGCTGCAGCAGCAAGTCAGAGCCAGCCATCAGCATCATCTAGCTCTTTGCACCCCCTCAGCATTACTGCCCCTGGCCCCAACCCTTTCATTTGTTGGATTTCGGCCTTTTCAATCGTGGAGGGTCAGAATCATATAAAGGCATTACCTGGGGTAGGTCCTACATGAATATACAGCCTGACTAGGAACACCCACTGCTCCAGACTGACATCTCAGCCCAACCTGTGGCCTTCCAGCCATTGCAGAATTACAAGCCCATCATGCCTCTGCCTTTGGGAATCATGCTTGTATCTGTCAGCTTTGCAATGAAATCATTGGGACTTGTAGTTCCGCGACAGCTGGAGGGTCACAGGTTGACCACCCATTGATATTTGCTTAACTCCTTCCAAAAGCCATCCCGCTGTTTGCATCAGTGCTGATGGCTCCTGAGAGGAGTACTGAGGCCGGGGCTGTGATGTTTTCAGGAAGATCTGTACAGCACTCTGCTGGCTCCTCCTACCAACTATGATCTACCCCACATTGGTGACTTTTCACCAAAAAAATGTCCCATCTCTTGGCTGGGGGTTTTCTTTTGTGACACGTGTTTCTTGTTGTTCTCGCAGGATGACATCATAGATGATGTAGACAGTTTTGTTGCTGCTGCCGAAACACTTAAAGAACGAGGAGCCTACAAAATCTTTGTCATGGCCACACATGGTCTCCTGTCCTCTGATGCTCCACGGTTAATAGAAGAATCTGCTATAGACGAGGTGAGGACATCCGGTCTTTCTCTGTTTTACTCAATTGTCTCTCTCACTGCTTTTTTTTTTTTTTCTTTTTCAATATATTTCTACACTTTTCCAACATCATATCTTAAAAAATGGATTAAACATATATTATTACTACAGATATAAGGCCTAAAAGCATACTATAGCTATATATATATATATATATATATATATATATATATATATATATTCTGTATCTATAGCTGGATATATGTTCACAGGCCACTTTATTAGGTACACCTTGCTAGTATCAAGTCAGACCACCCTTTGCCTTCAGAACTGCCTTCATTCTTCGTGGCATAGATTCAACAAGGTGTTGGAAACATTCCTCAGAGATTTTGGTCCATAATAACATGATAGCATCACACAGTTGCTGCAGTTTTGTCGGCTGCACATCCATGATGAGAATCTCTCATTCCACCACATCCCGAAGGTGCTCTATTGGAGGAGATCTGGTGACTGTTGAGGCCATTGGAGTACAGTCATCTCATTGTCCTGTTCAATAAACCAGTGGTGAGATGATTGGAGCTTTGTGACATGGGGCATTATCCTGCTGGAAGGAGCCATCAGAAGATGGGTACACTGTAGTCATAAAGGGATGGACATTGTCAGCAACAATACTCAGGTAGGCTGTGGGGTTTAACTGCTTCAGTTCCGCGCGATAGACGAATGACGGCTACAGCGCGGATCTGCTTTGCTGGGAGTATGTCTATTGATGTCCTCCCCTTTTCAGGCTCCCCACGTCCCCCTGAAGGGCACAGGCTGTGATCACCCGAGTTAATGAGATCCCTGCCCCTTACCACGTGATCAGCTGTCAGCTAATGACAGCTGATCATGTGATGTAAACAGAGGATGGGTATTCGTTTTTTGTTTTTTTTTTTCTTCTCGTGCTGACAGCGTGAGGAGAAAAAAAGCCGATCACAGGCTTCTGTTTGAAGGGACATCGGTCCCAAAGAAGAAAAGCCTCTGTGCCCACCAGTGCCAGCAATCAGTGCCCACAAATGCCACTTATCAATGCCCACCAGTGGTGCCAATCAGTGCCACCTAGCAGTGCTGCCTATTAGTGCCACCTACCAGTGCCGATCAGTGACCATCACTGCCACCCATAAGTGCCACCTGTTTGTGCCCTTCAGTGCCGCATATCAGTGCCGTCTTATCGGTGCCCATCAGTGCAGCCTATCACTGCCCGTCAGTGCAGCCTGAAGGAGCAAAATTACCTGTTTTCAAAATGTATTAACAAAATATAAAACAGTTTTGTATTTTATTTATTTTTTATTCGGTCTTTTTATGTTTTTTTTAACAAAAAAAAAACAAAAAACGCAGAGGTGATCAAATACCACCAAAAGAATGCTCTATTTGTGGAAAAAAAAATTATAATTTAATTTGGCTACAGTGTTGTATGACCGCGCAGTTGTCATTCAAAGAGTGACAGCGCTAAAAGCTGAAAATTGGTCTGGGCAGGAAGGGGGTGCCCAGTAAGCAAGTGGTTAAACGATGCTCCGTTGGTACGAAGAGGCCCAAAGTGTGGCAAGAATATATCCCCCACACCATTACACCTCCACCAGCCTGAACCATTGATACAAGGCAGGATGGATCCATGCTTTCATGTTTTTTATGCCAAATTCTAACCCCACCATCTGAATGTCGCAGCTGAAATCCAGACTCATCAGACCAGACAAAGTTTTTCCAGTCTTCTATTGTCCAGGAGTGGCACCCGGTGTGGTTTTCTGCTGCTGCTGTATGCCATCTGCTTCAAGGTTCGAAGTGTTGAGCATTTAGAGATGGTATTCTGCATACCTTGGGTGTAACGAGTGGTTATTTGAGTTTCTGTTGCCTTTCTATAATCTCAAACCAGTCTGCTCATTCTCCTCTGACATCAACAAGGCATTTTCATCCACACAACTGCCGCTCACTGGATATTTTCTTTTTTTCTGACGATTCTCTGTAAACCCGAGAGATGGTTGTGTGTGAAAATTCCAGTAGATCCATTTTTTAAAACCTCAGACCAGCCCGTCTGGCACCAACAACCATGCCACGTTCAAAGTCACCTAAATACCCTTTCCTCCCCATTCTGTTCTCCGTGTGAACTTCAGCAAGTCATCTTCACCTCGTCTAGATGCCTGAATGCATTGAGTTGCTGCCATGTGATTGGCTGATTAATAATATGTGTTACCAAGCAATTGAACAGGTGTATCTAATAAAGTGGGCGGAGAGTGTATATACCAGTGCTATATAAATACCTTTTAAGGCCCCTTTCACACTGGGGCAGTGGGTGCGTCGGCGGTAAAGCGGCGCTATTTTTAGCGGCGCTTTACTGTCAATTTCGCGGCACTATTCAGCTGCTAGCAGGGCGCTTTTACCCCCCACTGGCGGCCGAGAAAGGTTTAAAACCAGCAGTGCTTTGCCAGTGGTATTGCCAAGCTGCCTATTGACTTCAATGGGCAGGAGCAGTATACTCATCGCTCCTTCACCGCTCCAAAGATGTTGCTTGCAAGATTTTTTTTTTTTAGAGCCCTGCCAGCGCGCACCGCTCCAGGCTCAGGCTCACATCTGCATAGAAACCAATGAGGTTCTAACTCCAGATTGTTCAATTAAGTTTTGGTAATAAAACCTGGAAGCTCATTGGTTTCTATGCAGAAGTGAGCCCTTTTGCACTTTCCAGCTTTAGTAAATAAACCCCATTGTGTACTTAAAAGTGGGGTATGCCTGTACAAAGTCACTAATAAAAAATAATTGTTACATTTTCATAACTCAAGGCAACCAATCAGAATTCAGGGTTCGGCCATTGGTAAGATCTATTGGTTTCTGGGGCTTACAGGCTCTTTAGCCAGTCTCTTCATAATGGTGTCACTTCTTCTCTTCTCCCAGGTCATTGTCAGCAACACCATCCCCCACGAGGTCCAGAAACTGCAGTGCCCCAAGATCAAGACGGTGGACATCAGCATGATCCTTGCCGAAGCCATCCGACGGATCCACAATGGAGAATCCATGTCGTACCTTTTCAGAAATATAGGAGTGGATGATTAACCTCTCCCCTCCTCTTTGTCTATATAAATATAGATATATTTTTTAGGAATATACCAAGGGCCAAAACTGGAAGTGTACAGTGTACCTGTGCCGTTACAAGAGCTTACCTTAATATTTCAACCAAGCCGTGTTTTTTCAGGCTGACCTGTCTACCTGTAGATTCACCAGTCAATCAAGATTTTGTTTTTTGGCTTGTCTTATTTTTTGCCACTCCTTTTTTTTTTTTTGTGAACAAAATGTCACACTCAAAGTACATTTGTTCTTTGCATCAGAGGTGTCAGAAGCAGCGTCACTAGTTGGGAGAGCTGGTTCAGAGTGTAGCACAGAGTAGACCTGTGCTAGGAGGGATTTCTGATACTGCCTTGTACAGCCTGCCTATGTCCATTCAGTTAAAAATCTCTGCTTGAACTATAGGGAGTATCACAGTGTCTACAATGACTGCTGTCATCATGGAGGACCAGAGACCTGAGCACTGATGGATGGGTAGAGCTGTGCCATTGCACAGTGGAAGCCACCTTAGTGCAGATTTCCTTCTCTGTGTAGCTGTCATTGTCTCCTGGATAATCAAGAAAGGTAGCTGCTAATAAAGTAAAAGCCTACCAAAACCTTTATAATCACTAGATGGACGTATCATGGGTTAGCACCTCTGTAGGCTTTATTGCTTTCTCTGTCCATATTTGGGAGATATCCCCTAACTTCCCTTTCTGCTGTCACCTGGGAGAGGAAGTGAAATTAACACAGACAGGATGGGAGTTAAAGATTAATTCCAGGCATGGGTATTTTATATGTTGTCATGTTGGTCCAGCTTTGACCAATGTAACTATATATATATATATATATATATATATATACACACACCATACCTGGCCGATGCCCCTGGAATCTGGAAATCTCTCTAGTGGACACCGCTTCTTTAGTGATCGCTACTATCTTCCCGATTCCATGCCGAGCAGCTACATTCTGCCTACTGAACACAGGAGGTCAGCCACTTGGCATGAGCACCATTCAGAGAATGCTTTGTGTTTTCTAAATGAATGCAAAGCATTCTATGATTGGACAAGGTGGAGAGCAGAATGCCACCACCTCGCATCTCCACCTCTTCCCATCACGGAATGTTTTCCGTGATGGGAACTATTCTCTGAATAGGGCAATAAGTGTAAATGAGGTACTGGATTCAGCTTCTCAGTTGGTCATTTGGATTAAAACCGGGCACAGTGTCTCTGGTGAGTCGGCTCTCAACACAAATAGGGTGCCACATAAGGAGGGGGACCCAGAGTTAAAAATCCATCTATGAGAGAGCCAAACCAAAGCTCTACAAGTCCAAACACTTTTACTATTGGTTCATACAAATGAAAGCAAACAGCCAATGAATTTCAGGAGCTCAAAGATCTCCCCCTTTCCCCAGGGCTCAGGTAATATAAGTACAGTAGTACCTTGGATTACGAGCATGATCCATTCCAGAAGCATGCTTGTAATCAAAGCGAGTTTCCCCATAGGAATCGATAGAAACTCAGATAATGGGTTCTACAGTCTCTGCTGGTGTATGCAGTACCGTATTTGGCCAGAACGGAGTGTTTCCGAGTGTCTCCAAACATCACCGGCACCCCCGCATCTCTGGCCAAATGCGGTACAGCACACCCCAGTGGCTTGAATCCGGCTTGTCTTGCAAGACAACGCTCGCAAATCAAGTCAGGATTTTTAATAAAAATAGCTTGTATTGCAAAACGCTCATAAACCGCATAACTCGCAATCCAAGGTTTCACTGTAGTTAGAACTCAGAAACAGCCCAATCACCAGGGTTAATTGTTTGCCTGGATACCATGATTCTGGGCTTTCTTCACCATTCATCCTGCACACAATCCCAATGACCGTGCCATTTATCCTCCTAACCTCTTATAAGGCTGGATTCACATCTATGCGAAACCTGCATCCAATTCGCATGACAGGAGATTGTGACTGACTCTCTATAGAGCCGGTTCATATATCTCCGTTGCGGATGCGGAGCGGCTTGCACAGGAACGCTGTTCGTCTTTGGCTCAGTTTCAGGAACAAATTCGGCCCATATTCATCCCTGAACTCGAGAATGGGGACGCACTGGACCCCTGCTGCAAGCCGCATCCATCGGAGGTGTGAACCCAGCCTAAGACCTGAGCCCTAAAGAAGGGTGAGATCTTTGAGCCCCTGAAACACATTGAATGTTTTTTTTCTGGTTCCTTGTTATGAACCATTGCTAATACCAAAATATTTTGGACACCTAGACCTTTGGTTTGGCACCCTAATTAGACTTTCTATACGGGCAATAAAACAGAGGTCTTATCAGGAGGTCCTCTGTCGGTGTTGTTGAGGTCAGGAATAAAACTGACAGAGGTCGTAACCCTTCCCTAAATGATTCTTGTTGTAAAGCTTGATCTTTGATAGGGGCTTTCAGCTGGTAAATGAAAAGGCAACCTTTGTGTAGTTCAGTGCTGCAGTTTTGTATAGAACTGTTTAAATTGGTGCCTGGCCTTTATTCTGAGTTAGCTGATCTTCAAAACCAGTTCTAGAGATTGAATGGACAAAATGACGGTGCCTCTTTAGAGTCCAGAGACCAAGTTAGTTATACTCGCCTCTCCCACTGCTCCATTGCTTTTGAAAGTCAAGCCCTGTGTAAATCCTGTGTCAGATGGTATCCTGGTTTACGCAAGAATGACATCATCACCCTCCTAACATGACACTGTTCTGGCCTGTTGATTGGCTGCGCAGGTCAAGCACTGCATCATTGGATCAGGTCACATGATTCTCTATACCTGGAAGAACCCGATATTTTGAGGCGCTATGGCAGTGTGGCAAAGGGGAGCACAAGTCTGCTTTTACACTGCCCCACTGAAAAAACACATGCGCTTTTTGCTGCGTTGTGTTTAATTTAGAGCAACTGGGTTGATTTACTAAACTGATTGCAAAATCTGGTGCAGTTGTGCATGATAGCCAATCAGCTTCTAACTTCAGTTTGTTCAATTAAGTTTTGACAATAAGCCCACGTTCACATTGGGCCGATCTGGCATGCAATTTGACATGTCAAATCGCATGCCAAATCAGAACCTATTACCGACAACGGCACCGGCGCCAACTCTGCAGCACTTCACAGATTCCCAAAAGTAGTCTCTGCACTACTTTTGGCGACTTCGGGGGGTGATTTCAGTAGACATCTATGCATGAACCCGCACAGATATCTGTCAAATCGCCCTCAGCCGCACTCAAATGCCGGTTTGAAATTGTGCTAGTTCAGCTGAACTCGTGCGATTTCAAAACCTGCCCTCAGTGTGAACGTGGGCTAAAACCTGAAAGCTGATTGGTTTCTATGCAGAGCTGCACCAGATTTTGCACTGCTCCCCCCCCCCCCCCCCCCATATAATTTGCAATGCGATTTCCGGTGCCACCTGCTTAATCATACTTCAGTGTAACTTTACTAACAGAAGTTGTATCAGCATTAGATAAGTAGCCTTCCTGGGAGACTTTGATACGTTTTTGTTTTAACCCTCACCTCTTATCCCAGGTCACCCCCGCAGCCCCAGTTCACACTATAACCCACATGTGAATCACATTGCATTCCTGTGCAATTCACATGCGATTCAATGCAGTACCATTTGAGTCCATTTAGGTAGAGGCACTTTTTTTTTGGAGCCGCACCGCAACTGCATTACATAGTGGTTTTGTATCATGCGATCCGGCGTAGGCAAACCGCACTGCATTTGTGATGTTGTTGCATTTCTATTGACACCTGCAGCAGATCACAAACACCGTGCGATTGCAATGCGTTGTGGGAAACGCACAGGGATCACTGTTTCCTGCATATGGTTGAACCTAGGCTTAAGTGGTAGGGTTTACATAGACGGTCACTTTGCCCTGAATGGACATCAGGAAAGGTCCTCTCTTATATAACAGCAACTCAGAATCCATTTTATATGAAGGAAATTAATAAAAGATTCATTGTTTCTTAAAGATTTCACATTTATTTCTGCTTGGTAAAGTGTAAAAAAAAAAAATACAAAAATCAGGGTAAAAAGAGGGTAGAATGAAGTTTTGGGGGGGGTTTTATATTTTTATTATACTTTTTTCTGAGATGAAGTAACACGTCTTGTTTTTTTTCCCCCTTCTTCATTGGGTGGGTAGTGTTATTGTATATGAGCTTGTGGGGCTCCAATGAAGTGAAACGTTGTACATGGGGCACTTTTTTTTCTCTGCTGCTCATTGGTCAGGACAACCACAATAGCTGGCGGATCGATCGTTTCTGAAAACGGTCGGCTGTCTCTGGTTCTGCTCTGTGCTTCATCTCTGACTTGTATCTCCCCCCCCCCCCCCCCCTTTTTTTTTTGGCCACCAAAGCCTCAGGAGAGGCAGGTCAAGAGACGTCCATGTGCCTCGGCCCTAATTTATCTCGTTCCCGTGAATCTTTTTTTTTTTTTTTTTTTTTTTTTTGTAACAGATATGATTGCGCTTAATTGTCTAAAGAATATTTTTGTTTAATCAATGGAGCAACCAAAGTGACTTTTTTTTTTTTTTTTTCTTTTTTTGTAATCGTGTTTTTTAATTGTTGCTCTTTTTGAGCGATCAGTGACTTAGCTAAACAGATTGGCACATTTGTAGCAATCAGTGCAAATTTATAGCGCCCTTTATTTATTAAAGTGCCTGAAAGAAGAACTGCACTTTGTTACCCATTGCGGGCCAACAACTCTTCTTCTAGGCACTTTTATAAATAAGAGCAGTAGGTTTATTTACAGAGGCAACTTGCTGCAATCCTATGGTAATCAATCGCAGTTCAGTGTCCTTGTTTCAGTAATCCAAAATTCCATTGGTGGCTGTTGCACTTAGTTTTGCTGTGCCGAGGGGGCTTCCTATGTCCTTGCCAATGGCAGCTGTACATTTGAACGTTGACGATTAATTTTTATTAAAAAAAACTAAGCAGCAGTTGCTCAGCGTTGAGAATTCAGCTATGTGGGGGGTTTTTTTTGTTATGAATATGTCTCTCTCACAAATGGCTGCCTCCACTGGAAGTAAGGAGGTTTTACTTTTGAAGTCATGCCATGATTACTGCACCTTGACAGATGTCAGGCTTTGCTTATTTACTGTCACAATGTGCTTTTACTCTTGGGTGTATCTAGTTGTACAGCTCTTATCCTTACCTGTATCGCTGCAGGCGCCAGGGAGGGCTATCGGGGGGCCGCTACTAGGCCGTTTCAGCCGCTACGGGGTTCATTGCTTTGTTGGGGGGCCTGTGAAGCATTGCTGAGCGATGTAGTAGGTGTGGATTCACTTATTGCAGGCTTCTTCAGCAGCACAAGGATATCGGACAAGAGTCAAACGCTGAACAGTTTTTGTGTCTTATTCTTTTTTTTCTACTCCTGTCCCAAAGTTGACTCCGCCCCCTGTGTCGATCAGGAGAGTCGCAGTAGTTTAAATGCGCAATATGTCTGGGGGGCGGGGCTACATAGTAACGCTTTTTTTTGTAGGAAAGCCTACTGAGAAATATGCACTTGTATTTATTTTCTGCAAATTAAGAGGGAACATGTAATAAAATATTTGTTTGTGTGACACGCATTATTGTCTTGTGTTTTTTTTTTTTTTTATTGTTATATTATGTACACTTCAGCAAATCTCCTGCTGGCAATACCTTATTGGTCACCATTTTTTAGGTAATTCTATAGCCCCATACACACTATCAGATTTTCTGCTGATTTTTTTTTCCTTCAGATTTATCAAAACCATATAATATGAGGTCAAACCTTAGGAGTTTCAATTTGTATGCAATCAGGCAGGTCCTTGCACTACATGCTTTTGGTAAATCTGAAGACATAAATCAGCAGAAAATCTGATAATGTGTATGGAGCTTATTTCTAAGGGCTCATGTACACTGCATCTCAAAGAAACTGCTCTTACGGGCTTTTGAGCTTTTTTTTGAGCTTTCATTATTCCTGCCTGGAAACTCTCTTCAATGTTAGCCAATGGGGGTTATTTATGAAGTGCAAATCCACTTGAAATTGCACTGAAAGTGCACTTAGAAGTGCAGTCGCTGTGAATCTGAGGGGTAGATCTGAAATGAGGGGAAGCTCTGCTGATTTTATTATCCAATAATGTGCAAGCTAAAATGCTGTTTTTTATTTTCCTAGCATGCCCCCCTCGGATCTACAGCGACTGCACTTCCAAGTGCACTTTCAGTACAATTTCAAGTGCAGTTTGCACTTGTAGTGCAAAGTGGATTTGCCTTTAGTAAATAACCCCTAATGTGTCCATGCATAATATGGCGTTTTCAGGCAGAAAAAAAACCCCCACCAAACTCGCGTTTTTTGAGAGGAGCTTTCAAGCAGAAAAGATGCCAAAGTGCCCTGAAATGCACAAAATAGCGTGAAAAAGTGCAAAGAAGCTTGAAAAAAATAGCAAAAATGAGAAGGGTTTGTGACAAAAAAAACGCTAATGCTCAATAAAACATGCAAAAGTGCACAAAAAAGCACAAGTTTTTAGGCAGAGAAAAAAAAGGCTCAAACGCCTGTAAAAAATTGTATTTATTTTTTTGGAGCTGTTGTGTGCATGAGTCCTAAAGGTGCTATTCACATGACATTTTCACACGTATCAGTAGCGACCCATGCAATCTGTACATAACAAACGAAAACAAAGGTTTTGAGAGAGCTCTTTGCTTTTTCCCATTATGAGATGTTTCTTGTGTGACACTTTGGTAATGAGACACCTTTTTATAGACCATCAGTTGAGACTGAACCAGCTGATATTAATTTGCACTGACAATGGGCAAGATTGCTTTCTAATTACTGATAGATTTCAGCCGGTGTCTTGGCTTTCTATGCCCTATTGCACCTCCCTTTCTTCACGTGTTCAATACTTTTTCCCTTTTGCCATTACATTTTAGTACACTTAATTTCTTAACTTATTTGTTTTGGTTTCTTTGTATGTATGGGTTGCATTGCTTCTTAATTTTTCATGTCAATATCACTTTTAGAAACATATTTACCTAGGAAAATAGTAATGTGTTCAATTCTCCTTTTACCCGCTGTATAAGAAGACCCTGTGGCTAAAAGTGTGGACTCCTTACCATCATGCCTATATGAGCTTGTTGGACTTTTCATTCCAAAACCATGGCCATTAATATGGGGTTGAGACCCACTTTGCTACTTAAACAGCCTCCACTCTTCTGGGAAGGGTTTCCACAAGGTTTTGTTTTCTGTCTATGGGAATTTGTGCACATTCAGTCAAAAAGAGCATCAGGTACTGATGTTGCGTGAGAAGATCTGGCTCGCAATCAACGCTCCAGTTCATCCCAAAGGCATACATACCAACTTTCTTTCTGGATAGATTTTATTAAAACAGGAAACCAATTTTGTAATACAACATAGAAACAAGCAAGAAGCAGGCCAGGTAAAATTAAGTCACAATGGTATCTGTCTATGGCCATAGGTTTTGTGTGCATTATAATTTTGGAGATCTAGTCTATCAGTAAGTGTGGAAAAAATGTGTACATTTCCAATGTCTGTGGTTTTCTTGTCACGGGGCCAAAAATAAGGGGAGGAGATGTGCCCCGGGCACCGCATTGAGAGGTGTGCACCCAGTGGATGAAATTACTGGAACTGATCTTCTGTGTTGCTCCCCCTGCAGCAGCTGAAAGCTGGTGTCTCCTCCTTCCTCCTGCCAGCTTTCAGCTGCTGCAGGGAGAGCCGCACAGTAATTTCCCCCACCTGCTGCACTGATCACCCTCTTTGTCCATGTGCAATTCCTCTTGCTGTCTGGACCCTCACTGTGTGCCCCCTACCATGCAAAGCACTGCCAGCTTCCCTCTCCTCCTGCTGGCTGCTGTGGGGCACAGGGGAACTTCAGATGGGGAGTGGGGGAAGAGGGGGGGGGCGACATATAATTACTGGCCCCATGCTTTCCCTTATGAACACAGCGAATGATCAGTACCGAAACTGGGTTTACTATGCTTCAATTTGTGAATGAACAGGAAGCCTCAGAGTGTTTCCTATTCATTAATCTTCAGTGCAGCTGAGGCTGCAGGGAATGGGGAATCTTATGTTCCTTTTCTCTGCCCCAAAAGTGAGACATCAGGAGTTTGTTTAGACACCTGATATCTCACTAAAGACCCCCCAACAGCATTGTGAAAAATAATATTAAAAATAATAAAATTGTAAAAAAAATATAAATAATAACATGAAAAAGTATAAATAGCGGAAAAAATTATTACAGGGAAAAGCGGGTCAGTGCATATAGGGCGAGAGTGCGGACAATGTGTTCAGGGTGAATGTATTTGGTATAATTCCCAGGTTGTGTTTATTTGTTTCTAATCAGAATAAAAAGTCATGCCCAATATTTAGTATAATTTAGCCACACCCACTATTTGCCATGTCACCATCTCCCTGGTAGGTACCCAGTGCATTACTTTGCCAAGGGGCCCGTGATGCTATTAAGATGGCACTGAGCGAAGATGAGGCTTGAAATTGCTTCAATTATACCTTGCCTCCGAGGCAGATCAGATCGGGCACCCCTACAAAAAAACAAAACAAAAAAACAGCCCTGGCCTTTAATAAGCCACGACTGTAGAATGAGGCAGGCTAAATAGATGAATTGATGATGGACTTTGTAAGCACCACAGTAACAATGTTTATAAAATTCAAATGTCTTACACCACTTTGTTGTACCAACATTGGTAAGCTGTCTATATTTGGTCACAAAACCATTCTGATAGACATGATTGATAGTATTACAACAAACTTGGTGTTGAGTGGTTGGAGGTGTGCTGTACATGTTACGTGTGGAAACGCTTCTTCAGGAGCTTAGGCATGTATTCTACATGGATAGAAAATGAAAGTAAATCTCACAAGCATACATCTTTAAAAACGTGTGTGTATATATATATATATATATATATATAAATGTAATAAACATAACATGCTGATTGTCTGTCACCCAACAAACAAAGGGTCAACGCAAACACCCCAAGTGTAGAACAAACACACCATGGCTATGGGGGCACATGCAACATTGGTGTACTGATGCATAATTGAACAGATAGTACATAAAATAAGCCACTAGAACCACCCATAAAAGGAAATAAACCAAACTAAATCCAAACCGATTGTACATACAGGTAGACTATTTATTATAGAAAAAGGGCAAGAGACTTGCATCATTTTGATCATTGATAATTCACCAAAGTTTAACTATCGGGACATGGCACTTTCGTATGTTTTTTTTTTTTGTATCCACAGTACCACTCTGCGATGATAGAACTAAAACTTTCTATGTAGAATGAGGCAATTTCAAGCCTCGCCTCCACGCCGAATTATGATGGGTGTTGCCGGGAAGGAAGAATACTGCACAGAAGTAGGCCTTTTTAAGGACTCACTTTTTTTTCCCCAGCGGTGCCTTTGTCCTTATCCACTAAGGGAGTGAGGCTTGAAATCGCCTCGTTCAAACCTCACCTACGCAGTGATCGGGGAGGTCCTCACACTACATGTTTCAGCCCCTCTTCACATGCCAATCAGTTATATTACCGCTCCCCCCAGATGGAGAATTTCTCTCTCTGGTGAGAATGTGGGTCAGTTTGGGGAGACCCCAAACTGAGTCTTTGCCCTAGGTGAAAGAATGTCCAGCTTCAACACTGGCTTTTCGTGCTGCAGATAAGAAGAACCCGAAAATGTATTTCTTGATGGAGGATAGAGTGATGTAAAATAGATATAGAGTGCCAATATAGGGCAATTGTTAACATGGTCTTGATAAATCTCATGAATTGGTGTACATTCCCACCAGGTAAGTAGGTAGGACCACATGGCTCCCCTACAACACCACCGTGTATCAAGGTGAGAGAGATAGAGGGTGTCAGATACCATCTGGTGAGAATTTTGAAATTTTTCTCTTCTATTTTGCTGGGACTGGAAGGTTTTACATTTAAAAGTCCCAATCTGAGGGGAAGATGGCACGGTCAAAATTCCGATATCTTTTTGTGAGTATATGCTGGAAGTTGGCTGTATGCCTTAGAAGAGCATCATATACAAAGCAAAGAGATGGTATGTTGTAGAGATTGGAAAGATGCACAAAGGTCTTCGAAGGTTGTGACCGTTGTGAACTCCTGATATTCTGAGATGGCAGAACACCCTTAAGCAGCAGGTAGGCAAATCACACACCCCTGTCGTGCCCCAGGGTACACCATGGAGAACTAATATGCTAGAAATGATTGGAGAAACACAAAATTGCTTCTTTTTTTACCACTATTTTCTTTATAATGGTTTTTCAAATTAACAAATGCAATAATTTACAGGTTAGAGGAAAGGTTTAGTGCAGTATAACATGTCTTATCAGTACATGTTTAAAGGCTCATACATTAGACCAAAACCTAGGAGAGACAGAGGGATTTGGTTGCATAGATGGACAGTTCCACCATATGAGGTACAGTTGGGAGCCATGCCAAAGATGTTCAGTAGGGTTAAAGGCATGGCTTTGTGCTTGCCACCTAACCAAACTCATTAATCCATGTCTATGGAGCTGGCTTTGTGCCCAGGGCACAGTCATGCTGGAGGTGAAGAGGACCTTCCCTAAATTGTTCTCACATGGTTGGAAGCGCAGAATTGTGTAAAATATCTTTGTGTCTTGTAGCAATAAAGCTACCCTTTACTGGAAATGCAGTCATTTGGGGGCGTTCACACACACGTTTGGTCATATTCGTGTATTTGTAATCCTGGAAGGCGCTAGAGATGCCTTTTGAAAATCGACCACAACACCATTTGTAAAGTAAATGCAGCTGGACAGAAGGCCAGGTGTGTGTGCCCAGGTTGTAGATGATGGCCGTGCAATGGTCAGTGCACAGATGTCCACCCTTTGTGCTGAGTGCACAGCTCCATCTGTTTTCCTGACCTCTGCTCCATTACACCAATTTGCAGCATTCAGCAGATGCATGTTCTCTGGCCCTAATGTCACCGTGCCTCATTAGAGGTGACTCACTGTCTCTGCAACGTAAGACATGTTATCTTTTGTGTGTTTGTGGTTCTGTCAGCAAATTCTGTTATTTCCCTTAAATGGATTCCCCACGTTCATTTTGGCATGTTCCTAGCATTGATGCAACCTCTTTTTTTTAAGGAGGCAATGAATGGAGTCTGCCATTTCTGAACTTTCCTGAATGTGCTAGCTCCATGGCTCTTATGCTGAAACATAACAACAAAGAGCAAAAATTAAATATATTGCAACATACCTGTCCGTGTGGCTGCATTAGTTTTCTAATTTCATGATTTTTTTCCCCTTAATTTTCACCTGGTGCTCCTGCCAGTAGCACACTTCCTGTCCTAGGGTGACAGTGCTTACCCTCCTTTATGTATCTGTGGAGGGACAATGTGGACACCCTTGTCTCAAAGTTGGATGCACCCCCTTCTTGCACCTCTCTCTACTTTTTTCCCCCTTCTTGCACCTCTACCATACACTCCCATCTTGCACCTCTCTCTATTCTTCACCCCATTTAAACCTCTCTCTACTCTGCACCCAATTCTTGTGCCGCTCTTTACTCTGCATGCCCTGCTTGCTCTCTACTCTGTACACTCTTCTTGCACCTCTCTCTACTCTGCACACCCTTCTCTCTTTACTCTCCATCCCCTGCTTGCACCTCTGTACTCTGCACCACCTTGTTGCCTCACTCTCTACTCTGCATCCCCTCCTTTTATCACTGTACCCCCTCCTTCACTTCAAGCTGCCTTTCTATAGCACAATCTACTGTATATAACTTTCTCTGTATCTCTTAACTGAGTATTCCTATGCCTCTCTGCACCCCCTACCTTCACCTATCTTGAAGCCTCTCCATCTATCTGAACTTAATTTCTTCCATGCTTTCCTTCTATCCCTGTAGTATAAAAAAAATACTTTATGTCCATAATACATTCATTTCTACCAAGAAAATTTAGCCTCATAACTCATATGATCAAAGATAATTATAATTTTGGTTGGTGGTAAAATGATCTCCTTTGAAGTGTAACTGCACATTAGCTACATCAGGGAAGCTAATGAGAGGAATAATGAAAGATTTGTACATCATGCAAAACTACTGAGTGAGAGAAGTGAAAAGTGGGTGACTTCAGGCTTTTATAAACAAGCCCCGTGCAGCCAACTGGGCCTATCATATGCAGCCTCTGTCCTTATCAAATGCAGCCAACTTTGCCCATCGTATGCAGACTCTGTGCCCCATCAATTGTAGCCTTTGTGCCCATAATATGCAGCCACTGTGCCCCGTCTGCCTGGAACTTACCCCATCGTGGTGGCGTGTCAGGCGGCGAGCTGTAGGATGGAAGCGCAGCAATGGATGCTGTGTCCTTCAACTCCTCCACGTGTGTCTTCTTCCTGTATTCCTTGTGCCAATGGGATCACCTCTGCCTTCACGCAATCAGGTGCCTGGTATTACATCTGGGCCTCCTGATTGGCTGAGAGGCAGTTCTGTGTTAGCAAAGAAAATATTCATTTGCTTTGCTAACAAACCTGTGCGCACTGCGAGCGCAATGGTTTGCACACACAGTGCACCTTTTTTTAAGCCTATTAGAGCCTATGGCTCTAATCAGGTGCTTCAAAAACACCCCGCCTCTGTAATTCAGGTGCCCGGCGCCCGAAAAGGGGGTGGACTCAAGAATTAGGGGGTGGCTACAGCGGCCGTGGATAGATTCATGCAATGCCTGAATCTATGCATAGTACACAGAGGGGGTTGCCGGAGAGAGGGGGCAGTGCCCGAGCGCCCCTAATGGATGCACCACCACTGCATCTTAGTCAAGAAATGTATGACTGCTTAAAGCGGAACTCCAGTATACAGCAATCATCATTTTATAATTTCCCCTGTGTACTGCTCAGCTTTATACCCGGATTTTAACATTTATCTGATGTTCTCTACCTTAAAGCTGAATTCTGAGAAACATTAGAATTATCCCTGGTAGTGGGCCTGTGCTGCAAGGATTACTTGCTTGTTTAGGTCTAGGGCAGTGATGATGAACCTTGGCACCCCAGGTGTTTTGGAACTACATTTCCCATGATGCTCAACTACACTGCACAGTGCATGAGCATCATGGGAAATGTAGTTCAAAAACATCTGGGGTGCCAAGGTTCACCATCACTGGTCTAGGGGGACACAAAAATAAGTAGATTTACTTACTCAATCTTTTGCTCCTGTGTGCTGCTAGACCAGTCCCGGTAGTGCCTTTTCCTCTAAGCTCCAATGGTCCAAGGTCCTGACATCATCAAGACCCATATAGGGGCAGTCCACCACCAGAGCACGGGGGAGCATCATCTCTGGGCTTTAAGGCTGGGTTCACACTATCGCCGCATGCAGCTCACAGCAGGGGTCCGGTGCATCCTGGTTCATTGTTTCAGGTCTGATTTCAGCCTGAATTTTTGGCTGAATTCGGACCTGAAACTGACCAAATGACGCACAGGACTCCTGTGCAAATTTGCACTGGAGCGGCAGCAGAGATATGTGAACCGGCTCGATAGAGAGCGGATCAAAATCTCCTGCCATTGCAAATTGAATGTGGAGGATCAGCATCCAATTCGCAATAGTGTAAAACCAGCTTCAAACTGGAGAGAACAAAGAGGTTGCGTGACCATCTTTGGCTATATAATCCTGGTCTGCAGGAGAGGTGCAGTGGAGCCAGCACATCCTGCAGTAACACCCATTGCAATGGTGAATGACATTTAGCAAACATCTTGCCTATCGATACCAATACACATGGCTTTGCCGAAATGTGAACAGTAGAAGACCAGATGCTGTGTGTTACCTGTATTTGCAGTCCGGATCATACGGCAAAGCAGTGCTCCCCTTCCATACTCCTATAATAAGTGGATTATCCATTTGCCCTCTGGAAGATTTACCCCCCTTCATGACCAGGCCATGTTTTGCTATACGGCACTGCGTTATTTTAACTGAAAATTGCGCGGGTGTGCAACACTGTACCCAAATTAAATTTATATCATTTTTTCCCCACAAATAGAGCTTTCATTTGGTGGCATTTGATCATCACTGAGTTTTAAATTTTTTGCACTATAAATAAAAAATGACGGAAAATGTATTAAAAAATAATAATTTTTAAATCCCAATAAGCGTATATTGATTGGTTTGCACAAAAGTTATAGCATCTACAAACTATAGTATATTTACTGGAATTTTTATTTATAATTTTCAGCGACGTATAGCGGGACTGCAAAAGTATAGCGGGCACTCTAACACGTTGGACACTTTGTGGGAACCAGTTACACTAATATAGTAATTAGTGCTAAATATATGCACGGTCACTGTACTAATGACACTGGCTATTAAAGTGTTAAACATCTAGCACAATCAAAGAGTTAAATGTGTTCTTAAGCAGTGTTTTTGTGTGTACTGTGCTTTCACTAAGGGATGTGCTGGCTTTTATTGACTGCTTTGCAGAGAAACAAAAACTAGCACACCCCCACTGACAGGACAGAGCTGTATCCTGTCTTTCTCCCCGCCGATTAGCGAGTGCCAGCTGTCATCTATTGGCTGGCACTGTGATCAATCACAGCACAGCTGACACATGCACGTCCCCTACCCTGAAGAGCAGAATCAAGTACAGTTGTATAAAAAAAGTAATTGCCCCCTCCCATGCTGAATCATGAATGAACTGTGATTAACCACTATTTTTTGGAAAGCTGAGTTAAATTTCACTTGCCACACCCAGGCCTGATTACTGCCAGACCTGTTGAATCAAGAAATCACATAAATAGAAGCTGTCTGACAAGGTGAAGCATGCTAGCAGATCACAAAAAGCCAGACATCATACCACTAGTTAAAAAAAAAAAAAGATTAGAAACAAACATGTATCGGTCTAGGAAGGGTTTCAAAGCCATTTCTAAGGCTTTGGAACTCATGTGAACCACGGGAAGAGCCATTATCCACAAATGGAGATCATTTGGAACAGTAGTGAACTTTCCCAGGAGTGGCCGGCCTTCAAAAATTACTCCAAGAGCGCGAAGACGACTCATCCAGGAGGTCATAAAAGAACCCAGAACAACATCTAAAGAACTGCAGGCCTCACTTGCCTCAGGTAAGATCAGTGTTCATGATTCAACAATAAGAAAGAGACTGGGTAAAAATGGCCTCCATGGGAGACTTCCAAGGCCAAAGCCACTACTGACCAAAGGGAACACAAAGGCTCATCTCACATTTACCAAAAAACATCTTGATTATCCCCAAGACTTTTAGGCAAATATTCTGTGGACTGATGAGACAAAAATGTAACTTTTTGGAAGGTGTGCGTCCCGTTACATCTGGCATAAAACGAATACAGCATTTCGTAACAAGAACATCATACCAACAGTCAGACATGGTGGTGGTAGGATGATGGTCTGGGGCTGCTTTGCAGCTTTAAGATCTGGATGACTTACCATAATTGATGGAACCATGTATTCTGAGCTCAACCAGAAAATCCTAAAGGAGAATGTCCGGCCATCAATTCGTGACCTCAAGCTCAAGTACACTTGGGTTATGCAGCAGGACAATGATCCGAAACACAACAGCAAGTCCACCTCCAAATGGTTCAAACAAAGCAAAATGTAGGTTTTGGAGTGGCCTCGTCAAAGCCCGGACTTAAATCCAATTGAGATGCTGTATCATGACCTTACACAGGCCGTTCATGTTGGAAAACCCTCCAATGTGGCTGAATTAAAACAATTCTGCAAAGAAGAGTTGGCCACAATTGCTCCACAGAAATGTGAAAGACTCATTGCCAGTTATCGCAAATGCTTGATTGCAGTTGTTGTCGCCAAGGGTGACACAACCAGTAATTAGGTTTAGGGGGCAATTACTTTTTCACATAAAGCCAGGCAGGTTTGGACAGCTTTTTTGCCTTAATAAATGAAACCATCATTTAAATACTGCATTTTGTATTTACTCGGGTTATCTTTGTGTAATAATAAAATGTGTTTGATGGTCTGAACTGAAGACCTGCCCAAAGCTGAATGGTTTAGCAACATACCATAAATATTTGAACTATAATTTGGAGAAATCGGACTTGGACTGGGTTTTGTCTGCTAATAGCATGCATGGATGATCTGTTAACTGTCATCGGAGTTGGTTTGGTTACTGTTTAATTTCACACACCTTGCTGTGACACTTTCCTCTTCTAAAAACCTCTTGGTTTACTTATTTTATAGAAAATTAGAGATGTCTTCTTTTAATTTACAAGGTCAGAAATACAACCTTTTACAGTTGTCTCCGGAACTGTAAGCGAGGGGACGTCCTCCAATGGGAATGCCCACCTTTCCTCAACATTTACCATTACAAAAAGTCACAGGGAACCTCTGCTAATAATTACTATATCTACAGTTCTCTGTACATTAGAGTAAAGGGCAGTGGGAAGAATCACCTGTAGCACAGACCCCACACTGGTCCAGCTGTTTGTCGCAGGTACTTTTGCCTCTTGTGCACAGCAGCCAGGCACACGGTATTGTCTCTCCACACAATAACCAAGCAGATAGTGTCTTTTTTGTGGTTTTATTGTGTGAAGAACTGGGATAGAGATTAGGGTGAGCCTTGGCATACCCAGAACTAATGCAAACTTTGTCTGAGGACACTATCTTGCAACAGTTAACTTCTTCAATACGGCCCCCAGAGCAGGAGAATGTGAATATACAGCTCAGGGTGGGTCCCAGACTGGAAACAGTCCTGGCCAGCAAATCTGGAACAGTCTCTTTTCAAAAAAGCACAACTCAACAATAGTCTCTCTCTAGGATCTTGCTCAGGCCTCTACACACTGTGTCCCTGTATATATGGATGCCTATTTCCAGTATCAGCCAGACCCTGTACTGTGAGCTTTCAGGCCAAATCTTCTGCAGATTTTGCTCCAAACTGTTCCTGCAGCTTTGGTAGTTGGTCCCCCAGTTCACCCTGAGCTGGGACCCTGCAGAACCACCTGCAGACTCAACTGGATCACCTTGGAGGGCAGACAGCCTCTCCAAACTGAATTACTCTCTGACAGGCAAAGGACCCTGCTGTTTTAGGCCCCATCTTATTTATACACACTTTAATCCCCTGCTGATCACTCTCTCAACCAGGGATTGGCTGAGACTGTATGAATAAACAATAAACATCCCAGGATCTGCCTATCCAGTCCATTATGTTCCAAAGCTTACTGGAATACAGGGAAAGGTAGGTGAGCCTGCAGCTGCAGAACCAAGAACAACCTGTAACAATCAAATTCCAACTGCACTGATTAAGGTGAAGCCTGACAGATATGCTATATTACCAAAAGTATTAGGACACCTGTCTTTACATGCACTTGAACTTTAATGGCATCCCAGTCTTAGGCTGTAGGGTTCAATATTGAGTTGGCCCACCCTTTACAGCTCTAACGGCTTCAACTCCTAGCCGTCAGCAAACAAAGATATATTGGATAATTTCATGCTCCCAACTTTGTGGGAACCGTTTGGGGATAGCTCCTTCCTGTTCCAACTGCGCACCAGTACACAAAGCAAGGTCCATAAAGACATGGATGAGTGAGTTTTGGGGTGGAGGAACTTAACTGGCCTGCACAGATTCCTGACCTCAACCCGATAGAAGACCTTTGGGGTGAATTAGAGAGGAGACTGCGAGCCAGGCCTTCTTGTCCAGATAAGTGCCTGACTTCACAAATACACTTCTGGAAGAATGGTCAAACATTCCCATAGACAAACTCCTAAACCTTGTGGACAGCCTTCCCAGAAGAGTTGAAGCTGTTATAGCTGCAAAGGGTGGGCCAACCCAACATTAAACCCTACGGACTAAGACTGGGATGGCATTAAATTTCATGTGAGTTTAAAGGGCAGGCGTTCTAATACTTTTGGTAATATAGTGTAGCTAAAAAGAAGACTGGTGTCAGTGGAAACATATCTAAGAGGAAGAAATCGCTCTTTGTTCTAGGAACCTCTAGCAATGGTTTGCTGGTTGGGAAAGACTGGGGACACCTCTTCCAGTGACTTCCTTTCTCTTTGTCCAGATATCCTCTGTGTCTCAAATGTATCCAAATTCTGGGGCTGTACTGTACTGCCATCTGTTGGGTCACCTTAGCAGTGGGGCTTTCACTTGAATGTGAGGTCCCTCCGTGAACAAGGAACTCATTGGCATCTCACAAACTGTATACTAATTCCAGGGCAATAACATGCTAATGCCAAGTAACTGAGGAAGTCCCATATGATGAGGATGACCTCTCTTTTACTTTCATCCTGGGTATCCCTGGATAGTGGGAGAGGTGGTGTGAGCAGGGTTGCCACCTCATCCCTTTAAACCTGAACACATATTAATTACACAGGTTCTGTGGCTGATTAAGGTGGTAATTAAACACACTTGGTGCCTTATCTGCATTACATTTGCATCAGAACCCGTGTAATCAATGTGTTTGGGTTTAAAGGGATGAGATGGCAACCCTAGGTGTGAGGGTGTTGGAGTGGCACAAGTGTCTGTTATATGTATCTGAATCCTTGAGAACTTGCGCACAGGTCACAATACAGAAAAAAAAAAAATCATAATACAGGCTAAGATTAGCAAGGATTGGGCAAGAGGTACACGAAAATCAGACAGGATTATGGTCAGGAGAACAGGTTGAGGTCAGTAAGCATCCAAAACAGGTCATAGAAGAATTTGGGTACTTGGAGAAAACAGTAGACTTGGAAACAGATCACAGGTCATTGTTGCAGATTATTAATTCAAGATTGGGCATGCAGGCACACATATGCATGCGCCAAGTAGTAGCCCTATGTGAAGGGCCATGTACCAGAACATGTGCATGCAGGCAGCCACCAGCTTCCCAACCGCTGAAGCTGAATATGTTCAAATAACGCACCCTTGGCTTGTGCCAAGGGGTATGGTAGCTTTAATTGGAGACTTCTGATATTTGGTTTCATAAACTGAGCACAGCGGAAGCGCAGGACAATGTACAGGAAAGGGCATGGGGGGAAGGAGACCTGACAGGTGGGACCTGATTTAGATAACACCATGTTTGTTTAGATGCTGCTGTGGCTCAGCCTATAAATTTGGAGGTTTGTACTTTGTGTCACTTATATCTGCCTGAATGCCTCCAACACCAACAACCAGATTAATGATCAATTACCCCAACCTGCTGCTCGTAGTCAGCACTTCTGCCGCTGACCCTCCACATCGTGCTGCTTCTGCCGTCAGTGCAGGGAAGAAACAGATCCAGAACCATGGAACAAAACACCACCATAACCCAAAGTCCTCTGCAACAGTTCAACATCTCCGACATAATCGTCATCGTGGCCTATTTCATGCTGAACGTGGCGGTTGGGATTTGGGTAAGAAAAAAGGATTTTAGCCAATGGAACAATCCACAATGCCTGCCAGAACTATTCCACCTCGATCTGCATTATCTGTGCTGCCTAGAAAAGTTAAAATTTGTCATTATTTTAAAATCTTAATTTTCTTCTGCTTACATGTATTTGATTGTGCAGTGATTGCAAAGAATGTGGGGGTGTCTTTATTCATCACGTGCATAACATGCAATCTTTATTCATGAATGCAAAATAGATGAACCTAAACTCTTTCCATTTTACTCAACAAAATTCTGCCAAATAATGCCAAGGTGGCCAACTTTTTTGATGTAGTGGGCAAGCCCTGGACTGGGACAAAAAATAGGCCCAGGCATTTTAGACTGAGCAGCCCATTTTGTTCTTTAAAGTAAATTACAAATAATGACAACTAGCGGTTTCCCGATGTCATTTAGTTATATTTAGCCTGCTCCAGTCTCAGAGTCACTAAGGCCGCGTACACACGCGGGGACTGTTCGCCCAACTTTGTCCGCTGAACAGTGTTTCGGCAAACAGTCCGCTCGTGTGTGGGCTTTCAGCGGACAGTTTCAGCGAACAGTCCGCTGAACAAGGTTTTTCGGAAATTCCGAAAAACTGTCCGCTGAAACAAAGTTTCAGCGAACAGTCCTCTCGTGTGTAGGCTTGTTCGTCAAACTAAGTTCCGCGCATGCTCAGAAAGGATTTACACGCCGAAAGTTATAATGCAGTGTATAGGACGTCGTATTTTTCGTCCCGTCGTACGTGCCGTTCACGTCATCGCGCACGGTTTCAGCAAACTGTTCATCCATCGTGTGTGGCCATGTCCGTCCATGCTAATTTTGAGCGGACTGTTTGCCGAAACTGTTTGACGGACAAAGTTGGGCGAACAGTCCCCGCGTGTGTACGCGGCCTAAGCCACTTAGTCTCCTGCTCGTTCGGCGTCACTCCCTAGAGGTCCACATGGCTTGTGGCAGACAGAGACCCACAGGTGAGAGCCAGGTGCATGATATAAGTGATATAATCGCATATTGTATGTTGTGGTTCTTACCCTTTGTAGCTCTCACATTTAGGGCCATCTTCAATATTAATTGGACCCTGGGAAAACATTTTCTTGCCCCCCCCCCATTGCAATTTCCCTCTCCACCTGCTCTGAGACATACAATAAATAGCAGCTAAACTCAAAATCAGTTTACTGTGGCAGATCAGGCAGTGATTGTGGTTGGTTGCCAGAGGTTACATCATATTACTATTCACTGACTGGTTGCTAGATGTTACAGCATACATTACGGCTCACTGATTAGATGCTAGAGGTTACAGTACATCATTTCTGCTTGCTGATTGGTTGTTAGAGGTTTCTGCACATCATTACCATTTACTGATTTGTTGCTAAAGGTTACAGCACAGATTACGGCTCACTGATAGTTGCTAGAGGTTATTGCACATGATTTCTGCTGGCTGATTGGTTGTTAGAGGTTACTGCACACTGACTCTTTGCTGGGGGGGGGGGGCGGAATGAGTGGCAGTACTGAGGAGAGGGGGCAATGTGCCCTATGGCCAGTCTGGGCCTGTGTATAGGTATGTCAGTTAAATCATGTTTCCCTGAAGGACTATAGGAAACAGCTGCCACTATATTGTGTTCATCATTTGAGTTTTATTCCTTTGCAGTAGGTATTATAAAAAGCAAGTAGTACGTTACTTATTTGGTTACTGTATGTATGCTGTTACTACTTGTGAACTTCTATTATATTTTGAGGTTCATCAACTATGCATTTAAACATACCACTTTCAACCAATCAGATTGTATTCAAAGTTTAAGCTGAACTTACTTATCTTGCAAAGGATTTGAATTTGTATCCATCCACTCCAGTTATTTACATACATTCAGCCTGATCTTTCTCTGCTGCCGTTAAGCAACACATCATGGTCACCTCAATTCTTCCAGCTTATGATTGGACAATGAAAGACCAGCAGCAGCCTGGTCAGGTAAACTCTCTCCTACTGTCAGCTTGACCCTTTCCAGTCCAGGCCAATTCTGGCATTTCTCTTCTACATGTAAAAATGTTTTTTTGTTGTTTTTTGTATATAATATGTTTGTGGATTATAAGTTATTTTCTAGCAAAAAACAACAAAAAAACATTTTTACATGTAGAAGAGAAATGCCAGAATTGGCCTGGACTGGAAAGGATATTTTTTTTTTTTTTTTTTTTTTTTTTTTTTTTAGAGGAGGCCCTAAAGATCAAAATGGTGGTCGTTGCATATTTTTATGTTACACGATATTTGTGCAGTGGTTTTTCAAATGTAAATGTTTGGAAAACAAAATACACGTTAATTCATTTAATGCATAAAAACATAATATAATATCCAATTGTTTGGTAAAATATAAAAGATGATGTTACGCCGAGTAAATAGATATCAAACATGTTATGCTTTAAAATTGCGTCTGCTGATGGAACACCGCCAAATTACAATACCTAAAAATCTCCATAGGCAACGTTTTAAAAGTCTTTACAGGTTACTAGTTTAGAGTTATACAGGTGGCCTGGTGCTAAAATTTTTGCTCTCTCTCTGTTCCCGGCAATACCTAACATGTGTGGTGCGATCGCCATTTGCGCATGTGTGCGGAACCTACCTACCTTTGCATTTGCACGGGGGGGGGGGGGTGTGCGTTAATTTTTTTTTATTATTATCCCCTTCCCGCCGAGCGTACGCAGATGTGCGTACTCGGCTTCTGGGGGGTATACCAGGATGATGCCCACACCTGCAGGCATCATCCCAGTACCGTTTTTTACAGCGGGCAATTGGCTATCCAGCCATAACAACCAAAGCGACTGAAAGCCGCTTGGCTGTTATGCCGGAGGAGCGGGAGGGGACGTCCCCCCTCCCGCCGCCTCCCGCCGCTGTTACCGGTGCTCCCGCTCAATCGGGAGCACCGATTCACGCTCCGATGCCTCCGGCTGCTGGGGAGGAACTGGAACGAAGCCATAATCGACATGGTTCCAGTCTCCTAATAGTAAACACGGAAGCGACGTCATGACGTCACTTCCTGTTTACTCGGCTGCCAATGGCGCCAGTTTTTAAAAAATATACAGTATTCAGAATCGCCGTTTTCGGCGATCTGAATACATTGAAGTGTAAAGGAGGAATCGGGGGTCTTTTGACCCCCGATCCCTCCATAAAGAGTACCTGTCACCACCTATTACTGTCACAAAGGATGTTTACATTCCTTGTGACAGCAATAAAAGTGATCAAAATTTTTATTTATTTTTTTAAACAATTTATTCATTTTAAAATAAATTTTAAAAAAATTATAATTTTTTAAAGCGCCCGCCGTCCCCGCGAGCTCACGAAGCAAAGAAAAGCATACGGAAGTCATGCCCGCATATGTAAACGGTGTTCAAATCACACATGTGAGGTATCGTCACGATCGTCAGAGCGAGAGCAATAATTCTAGCACTAGAACTCCTCTGTAACGCTAACCTGGTAACCGTAAAAAATTTTTAAAGCATTGTCTATTGAGATTTTTAGGTACCGTACTTTGTCGTCATTCCACTAGTGTGTGCAATTATAAAGTGTGACATGTTTGGTATCTATTTACTCGGCGTAACATTGTCTTTCACATTATGCAAAAAAATTGGGCTAATTTTCCTTTTTCGTTTCTTTTGTATTTTTTTTAATTCATGAAAGTGTCCCTTTTTCCAAAAAGTTGTGTTTAAAACACCACTGCGCAAATACCGTGAGACATAAAATATTGCAACAATCGCCGTTTTATTCTCTAGAGTCTCTGCTAAAAATATATATATATATATATATATATATATATTTATATATATAATGTTTGGGGGTTCCAAGTAATTTTCTAGCAAAAAATATGGATTTGAACTTGTAAACACCAAATGCCAAAAATAGGCTTAGTCATGAAAGGGTTATTATTTTTTTTTAACACTGTACCTTTAACTTTTTTTTTTTTAATCCATTTTATTTCTATTCCAAGGGATGTAATAGCATGAGCCAAGACAGGACCTCTACCTGTGCAATATTTTTTTTGTTTAAGTTTAACCTTTTGCCAACCATCTCAGGTATGAGTACGGCAGCAGCGTGGCTCTTCTGTACCTGATCACGTACCTAGTATGTGATCTGGTACTTCTGGCTAGCGGCCTGGGCCACGGGCGCCGCAGCTGTGCTGTGATTAGATACAGCAGAAGTTGGTCAGTGGGTGTTGGCTAAAGTATGTCCGCCGGCAACCACTGATTGGCGAGGAGAAACACAGAACAGAGCTCTTTGTATGTAAACAAGGCAGAGCTCTGCTCTGTCAAAGTGGATGTGCTGGATTTTGTTTCGCTGCAAAGCGAAATAAAATCCAGCACATTCCTTAGTAAAAACAGCATGTAATATACACAAAACCACTGGTTAGGCACATAGTAAACCTTTTGATCACTTAGATATTTAACCCCTTCCCAGCCAGTACCATTAGTATAGCGACAGTGCATATTTTTAGCACTGATCACTGTATTAGTGTCACTGATTCTCACAAAGTGTCAGTTGGTGTCAGATTGTCTGCCGCAGTCCCACTATAAGTTGCAGTATATATATATATATATATATATATATATATATATATATATATATATATATATATATATATATATATATATATATATATATATATTATATACACCATGGTTTGTAGACGCTATAACTTTTGTGAAAACCGATCAATATACGCTTGTTGGGATATTATTATATAGGGCCACAGTTTCCGCAGTGCTTTACAACATGAGGGCAGAGAGTACAGTTGCAATACGACACAGGAGGAATTAGAGATGTAGCAGAATACATACTGGCCTAAATTTATAAAGAAATTTAGGAAAAACCCAGTGGTGACCAAATACCCACAAAATAAATAGGTGTGAATGGGGGCTTATGGTGAATGGAAGCAGGGCTCCCCTAGAAAGGTGGTCAGTGGGAGCAAGAATGCCCCCTTACATTGGTTCTCAGTGTAAAGAATACCTTGCTTCATTGGCCCAAGAGATAATGGTAGTGGGGCGCTGGACACAAATTTTCAGTTTATGAAAGTGTGGACAAAGTCATTACTTGAGCCTGATTGGCCTGTATTCAGCATTTCACCACAAACTTGGGGACCCCCCCCCCCCCGCAGAGGACATTCATCTGGGTCAAGAAATTCAAGTACAATAGGTCCAAGAGAACACCAAATGAAAAATCATTGCAAGTCCAAAGTCTTCATTGTTCAACTGGTTACAACAAGCAGGTCAAAAAGACATCAAATGTGTTTCAGGGCCTCACAAAGCCCTTTCATCAGGGCTCCGGTGGAGGATGTTATGGACAACAGTAAGCACTGTTGTTGGCAGTAAAATTAGCAAGAGCAGCAGCCCTGATGAAGAGGGATTGTGTGGCCCCCGAAACACGTTGGATGTGCTTTGCCATGCTTGCTGTAACCAGTTGGACAATAAAAACTTTGGATTACCAATGTTTTTCATAGGCGCTCTCTTTAACCTATTACACTTAGCTACATTCATGAACAGTGGCAAGAATGCTGCCTCATAGACAGCTATCAAGTTTCAGTGGAGAGAAAAAGAGAGGCGACACTGGTCCCTCTATGTTGGCTCTGCTAAGTAACGTTGATGCCAAAGGTAGGTACCACCAGATCCAATTGTCACAGCTCAAAGGACCCCAAGCTACCTCTGGAGGAACTTGTGATTGGGAAAGTTTAGTAAATAGCAAATGTAAAGTTTAGTAAATAGCAAATGTTACAACAAAAAAATGATCAGTTATTGCTGATTTGAAAAGCTTAAGTGAAAAAAAGGAATTGGGAGATAAATATGCACACTGTAGAGGGTAATGAAAAACATTGATAGTTTCAAGAGACTATTAGATAAGCACCTGGGCGACCACAACATACAGGGATATACAATGTAATACTGACATATAATCACACAATAGGTTGGACTTGATGGACTTGTGTCTTTTTTCGACCTCACCTACTATGCAACTATGTAACTATATCATAGTAAGTTTTCCTATGATAAGAGCCAGATAATATAAAAATGCTGAGAAATACTAAATTTCATTCTGTTTGGTAGCTACAAGGCAGTAAAATAATTAGGGATTAAATAAGATTAGGTAACTAACTCCTTCATCTTTTGTTTTGTCCCTTGTTAGCCACAGTAAACTTATCAGGGGTCGGCAACTGCGGCCCTCCAGCTGTTGTGGAACTACATGTCCCACGAAGCATTGCAAGACTGACAGTTACAAGCATGACTCCCAGAGGCATGATGGGAAAACTGACAGTTACTCCCAAAGCTGGAGTCCCACAGTTTGTCCACCCATGACTTAGGTTGTTCCATCCAATGCCTATAACAGAGAGAGTCAGTGTGACTATAAAGTGGAGCTTTGCTCCATTAAAGATCCCAAGAATGAACACCACAAAGTGACTGCAATTACCATTATCTAAAAGAAAAGCCTCTTATGTGCTCTTCTCGCATTTAGTTTCACTTTATTACTTTTATCAACTTCTCTTATTTGCTCATCTTTATAAAGGACCTTGTTGATCCTGCCAGAAATCCAGTGAGTCTGTACATTCTTTTTCTTTGCCTCTGTTGCACTGTTAGACATTCCTCCCAACATTTTGAGATGGGAATGAGGGACACCTACTAGCAAACGTATGCAGGCATAGGACACGACCCCTGCCACAGCCACTTAAAGGTGAATTAACCAAAACAAAAGTTTTTTTTTTTAACTACTTGGGTACCGCGCTATTGCCGAATGACGGCATTAGCGCGGACCTAGATTTCCGGGACTACGTCTATTGACGTCGTCCCGGTTACGAGCGGCCTGCGCGCCCCCTGAGGGGCGCGCGCGGCGCGCTCTGTGATCGGCGAGTCCGTGAGACTCGCCTGATCACCGATCCGTGTAAGGGGTCGATCCCGACCCCTTATCACGTGATCAGCTGTCAGCCAATGACAGCTGATCATGTAATAGAACGGAGCCGGTAATCGGCTATTATTCCTCCTCGCGCTGACAGCGCGAGGAGAAAAAAAAAAAGCTGATCACCGGCGGCCGTGATCGGGACATCAGTCCCGATCACGGCCAGCAATGCAAGGCACCACATGCCACCTGCCAGTGCCCACCTGCCTCCCGCAGTGCCATCCTGAAGTATAACAAAGTAAAAGTAAGTGCCCCCCGTCTGTGCCCATAGTGCCCACAGTGCCACCCACAGTGCCACCCCACAGTGCCACCCACAGTGCCACCCACAGTGCCACCCACAGTGCCACCCAATCTGCCTCAAAGGTGCTGCACCCCAGTGCCGCCCATCAGTGCCCAGCAGTGCCGCCCATCAGTGCCCAGCAGTGCCACCTATCAGAGCCACCTATCAGTGCCACCTATCAGTGCCCATCAGTCCCATCTATCTGTGGTACCTATCAGTGCCCATCCGTGCCACCCATCCGTGCCACTTATCTGTGCCACCCATCCGTGCCATCTTATCTGTGCCCATCTTTGCCCATCAGTGCCGCCTTATCTGTGCCCATCGGTGCCGCCTTATCTGTGCCTATTAGTGCCGCCTTAACTATGCCTATCAGTGCCCACCAGTGCAGCCTATCAGTGCCCACCAATGCAGCCTATCAGTGCCCACCAATGCAGCCCATCAGTGCCCACCAATGCAGCCTATCAGTGCCGCCTTATCAGCGCACTTCAATGAAGGAGAAAAATGACCCGTTTGCAAAATTTTATAACAAACTATTAAAACATGATTTTTTTTTTTTTTGCATCTTTTTTTGTTTGTTTAGCATAAAATAAAACTCCGAGCTGTAACTAAATACCACCAAAAGAAAGCTCTATTTGTGGGAAAAAAATGATAAAAATTTCATTTGGGCACAGTGTTGTATGCCCGCGCAATTGTCATTCAAAGTGCATCAGCGCTGAAAGCTGAAAATTGGTCTGGGACTGAGGGGGGTTTAAGTGCCCAGTAAGCAAGTGGTTAAACATGTTATACTTACCTCCACTGTGAAGCAGCTCGTTTTGCACAGAGTGAAGCGAAGCATTGCTCCAAATTAGGGACAGTCCCTTAAAATCAGGTACAGTTACGAGATATGCTGTTAGGCTCCATGCACACTGGGCATTTAGCCATGTTGCACTTTTATGCCAGCAGCCTCTCAAACTCTACATATGAGAGATTCACAGTTGCTGTAGCTGAATAGGGCACCTAGCGGTACGAATGTTTAGGGTAGTATGTGCCCAGGGACGAATAGCTGGAAAAAACACAGACTTCTTGTGATCCAGGCATTTTGTCCCTGGGTGCATGTTGCCCTAAACGTTCGTACCACTAGGTGCAACATACAGTACTGTCCAGCACTGATGCCACCCCAGTTCTCTCTGTAGACTACAAAACACAATGTAATGGAGAAGAGGGGGTGGTTTGTTCTGTAGTCTGGTCCTAAGGTGACAACAATGCTCCTCCAGTTCAGTGACAACTGTGCAAGACTGAACAGAAGGCTGGAGTTCCACTGTAATTTTATATATTCTGAATCACTTTCTTTTTCCTCTCCAGTCTTCATGTCGCGTGAACAGGAACACCCTGAATGGATACTTCCTAGCAGGGCGCAATATGGCTTGGTGGCCTGTAAGTATATCGTATGTATGTGTGGCCTGCAAAGGCTTGTCATGTCACAAAATGTTTTTAAGTCTGTTCCTGCCATTTGTACGCATAACCCTGTCCTGTTACCATAGCAACACTAGGGTTGCTGGGGTTAGGTTTGATGGGAAAACTGACCATCTTCTTAACCACTTGACCTGGCTTTTTTTATGACACTTTTTTTTACATATCAGTATTTTTTTTCTTGTTAGAAAAATAGTTAGAACCCCCAAACGTTATTCTTTTTTTTTTTTAAGCAGAGGCCCTAGAGCAGGGGTCTCCAAACTGCAGCCCTGGGGCCAGATGCGGCCCTTTACTTGGCTTTATCAGGCCCTTGGGGCACTATTCATTCCACTAATATGAGACACTATTCTGCCCTCTGACTCCAAAAAATGGGGCATAATTCCTGCCACTGATATCAACAACGAGGCTCCATTTCTTTCACTGACACCAACAATGGGGTGAAATTCCTCCCCCTAATACAAAAGATGGGGCACTGTTTACTCCCACTAATGCCAAAAAAAATTTTTATTCCCACTGGCCACAGTCTGGACCCCCTTAAAGTCTATAGGACAGTAAACTGGCCCTTTGTTTACAAAGTTTGGAGACCCCTGCCCTAGAGAACAACATGGTGGGTTTCACAATCTTTAATGCTAAAAAACACATTACATAACCCAAGTGTTGGTAAAATATAAAAGATGATGTTACGCCGAGTAATAGATACCAAGCATGTCACGCTTTAAATTTGCCCACCTCAGTGCAATGGCGATCAATTATGTAAATGTTAATAATACTATTATTTATTTTTATTTATATATATTATATTTATTTTTACACTGTCACTTTCATGTTTTTTTTTTTTCACTTTTATTGCTGTTACAAGGAATGTAAACATCCCTTGTGACAGCAAAAGGCATGTGACAGGTACTCTTTATGGAGAGATCCAGGGTCTATAAGACCCCAAATCCCTCCTCTGCCCTTTAAAGAATTTGATCACACCAAGATTGGTGTGTTTGAATGCTTTTTATTTTTGTGATATCAGGTCATCGGTTTCGGAGTTACTATAGCAAAGAGCCGAACAAAGCTGATCCGTTCTTTGTTCGGCTCTCTCATCAGCCGGTAGAAGCGCCGGCTGGTCGAATGAGTGTCCTGGTGAGACGGGAGATCACAATAAAGCTGCAAAAGGTGGCTGGGGTGGGGGGGGGGGGGTGCCTCCCACTGCTTGTAAAAGCAATCCTTTGGCTTGTTAGCCACTAGGATTGCTTTTACAAGAGAGCGGATTGCGGGCTCTAAAAAACAAGCCTGGGATAATGCCTGCAGCTGTAGGCATCATCCCGGTATATCCACTTGAAATATAACAAGGTACGGAAGTGAAGGGAAATTTCCCCAACAAAACAGAGGACAGCAATAAATAAACTCAGGAAGTAAAAGAAGGGTGTCGGATGGTTGATCTTATAAAGCAGTAGATGCCCTCTTATAAAGCAGTAGATGTCCTCTTATAAAGCAGTAGATGTCCTCTTATAAAGCAGTAGATGTCCTCTTATAAAGCAGTAGATGTTCTCTTATAAAGCAGTAGATGTTCTCTTATAAAGCAGTAGATGTCCTCTTATAAAGCAGTAGATGTCCTCTTATAAAGCAGTAGATGTCAGGTCTTAGAGGGAATTATTCTCCTCAAAGTAATCATCCAGGAAGTGGTGAATGATGTTCAGCTCTGTGAACAAGTAGAGATTGGGTGTGCAAGTGCCAAAAGCAGAACATATAAAATGAAGTTTCATTTTTATTCAGACTCTCATTTCATTAAAAATCCAACGCGTTTCATGGGTTCAAAGGGTCCATCTTCATCAGGTCTTGGTACTGTTGAACAAAGTGTTTATTGGACTGAAAAATTAGAGGAATCCTCAGGGGGGTATGATCACTCCAGATGCCGATTAAACAAGGACCCCTCCAACTTTATCCCTCGGCGGATATGAATATGCATTCTTATGCCCAGATCTTCTATAATTGTTGCTTGGTCTGATCTTCTGGGCACCTCCTTTCTTTATCGGCACCTTCACTCAATCCATCTTGTCCAGTGTTGCCGAGCCTCTGAACATGGATCAAAGAAAACATTAGCTAGCTGTAACAAACTGCAGCAGTAACCGCCTGATGAAAGGGTTAAACGTCTAGCTCCGGGGATTACAGCTGTAAGGATTCACTGGGATTTGTAAAATGGATTAGTCGGAGCTTTTTGGCTTTTGAACTTATTCAGCCTCTTGGCACAGATACCCGGGCTTCTGTTCCTGAGAGATGCAATCAGACGTGAAAGTGGGCGCCCGAAATCGCCCCACCAGTCTGATTACTGCTCACAGGTCATAGATTATCCAATCAAATCGCAGAGGTCAATATTTCCTAATTAGGAAAGTTCAGTGGGGAAGGAAGGATTCAGGGCTCCTACAAATGGGAGCAAATTAATCTGCTTTCAGATCCATATTGCATACATTTTTCAGTATCTAGATGCAGTCGTATTCAATCCTTTGGGCTCATACACACAGCTGCGTAAAAAAAAAAAAAGGAAAATCCGTGGTCCAGCATATTCTGTATTTTATTATGAATTCATGTAAATGCCAGTGCTGTTTACATGTGTACAGGGCAAATGTACCCTATTTACCTAGTGTCCTAACAATAAAGGACACTAGGTAGCAATGGTGGCCTGTGTCCTAACAACCAAGGATGCTAGGCAGAAAAAGCTTTCTGCATACTGGCAACAAAAGATGTTAGGCAGAAATGACTGCTTGCATCCTAGGAACCAAAGTCCCTAGACAGAAAAATCCTCCTGCATCCTAGCAACCAGGAACGCTAGGCGTCAATGGCTGTCTGCATCCTAGCAACCAAAAGTGCTAAGCAGCAGAAGCTGCCTGCGTCCTAGCAACAAAGGATGCTCATGCTAGACAGCAATGGCTACCTGAGTCCTAACAAAAAAGTTGCTACTGCATCCTAGAAACAAAAGAATACTAGGCAGCATTGGCCACCTACATCCTAGCAACAAAGGAAGCTAGACAGCAGTAGCTTCCTGCGTTCAAGCAACCAAGGATGCCAGGCGGCAATGACTGCCTGCATCCTAGCAAACAAGAATGCTATGCAGTAGTAGCTGCCTGTGTCCTAGCAAAAAAATAATGCTAGGTGGCAAGACCTGCCTGCATCCTAGCAACAAAGGATGTTAAGCAGTAATGGCCACCTGCATTCTAGCAACCAAGCATGCTAGGCAGCAGTAGTTTCCTGTGTACAAGCAACCAAGAACACCAGGCAGCAATGGCTGACTGTATCCTAGAAACAAGAATGCTAGGAATTAGGAGCTGCCTGTGTCCTAGCAAAAAAGGATGCTTGGTGGCAAGACCTGCCTGCATCCTAGCAACAAAGGATGTTGGGCAGTTAAGGCCACCTGCATCCTAGCAACCAAGGATGCTAGGCAGCAGAAGCCACTTGTGTTCTAGCAATGAAGGGCACTAGGTGACAATGGCCACCTGAGTCTTAGCAACCAATAGACTGTATGCTTGTGTGCACAGCGCTTGAAAAATGTGAACGCTGGATCTTGCAATATTTTGTTGCAGTTTATGTTGTAGACCTCAAATAGTCCATTTAAATGAGCCTGAAAATGCTCACTATGTTCAAGCCAGGGATTGCAAATTCTGTGAAATAGAACAGTATTAATCTTTTGGATATATAATTTATTTATTACAGGCGTTTATATAGTATAATCTTTACAGTTTAATGTAATCAGACATTTTATCTTTTTCTTTCCATTCATGAAGTGCGAGTAGTTTAGTTTGTCTGTTCTCCAGTATTTGGGTATCAGTGACCTAGTCATTGTCAAAGCTTTTTTTCTGATGTGCGGTTATTTACTTATTTAAAATACAGGAAAAAGACTTTTAGTTTTAATAAGCACTTCTTTTTCTAATCTTAATCTTAAAGAATATTCATAAACAAAGTTCCAAAATGTTTTAAAGTGGTTGTAAACTCATACATATACCTAGTAAGGGACTGGTCTCAGGTGATACACAAAGATGAGCCAAATCCTCCTACATACGTCGTACCTGTTTATCTGCAGTCTTCTCTTCTCTACATCCATTTAAAGTCCAGAATGTATGAAGCCTGTCTGAGCTTTCAGAAAACAGCTGACGTTACATTCACTGAGGAGAGCTAAGAGCTTACAGGAAGGAAGGGACACATCACTTTCACACAAGGACGAGTTCAGAAGGTGGTGATAAATGGGGAGTACTCGGAAAGGTCAGGGGTGGGTAGTGGGGTCCCTCTGGGTTCTCTGCTGGGACCAATACTATTTAATTTGTTCATAAATGACCTGGAGGATGGGGTAAACAGTTCAATCTCTGTATTTGCGGACGATACTAAGCTAAGCACGGCAATAACTTCTCCGCAGGATGTGGAAACCTTGCAAAAAGATCTGAACAAATTAATGGGGTGGGCAACTACATGAGGTTCAATGTAGAAAAATGTAAAATAATGCATTTGGGTGGCAAAAATATGAATGCAATCTATCTATACTATGCCAAGCTGCTGCAAGCAAAGCAAATAGAATATTGGCATTAAAAAGGGGATTAAGTCCAGAGATAATTCTCCTTCTCTACAAGACTCTGGTCCGGCCGTACCTGGAGTATGCTGTCCAGTTCTGGGTACCAGTCCTCAGGAAGGATGTACTGGAAATGGAGCGAGTACAAAGAAGGGCAACAAAGCTAATAAAGGGTCTGGAGGATATTAGTTATGAGGAAAGGTTATGAGCACTGAACTTATTCTCTCTGGAGAAGAGACGGTTGAGAGGGAATATGATTTAAATTTACAAATACCATACTAATGACCCCACAAACTTTTTCATGGAAGGGAGTTTAACAAGACTCGTGGTCACTCATTAAAATTAGAAGAAAAGCAGTTTAACCTTAAACTACGTAGAGAGTTCTTTACTGTTAGAGCGACAAGGATGTGGAATTCCCTTCCACAGGTGGTGGTTTCAGCCGGGAGCATCAATAGTTTCAAAAAACTATTAGATAAGCACCTGAACGACCGCAACATACAGGAATATACAATGTAATACTGACATATAATGACACACATAGGTTGGACTTTTTTCAACCTCACCTACTATGTAATTATGTAACATAGGAACAGAGCTGAGGCTGTCAATCACAGACTGTGTGCTGGAGATGCCTCCTCTGTCACCTTTTTTCTCTTGGTGTCAGGAAAACTTGTCAGAAGTGATTCATGACGATATCAGAAGAATGAAACAGCAGACAGAAATGACGTTTGGTTCTCTGGATTGAGACAAGTACACACTATAGAATATGTTTTGTTCATATTTCATGTCAGAGGTTTATAACCACTTTAATTTTAGCACAAGTGAACTATACATGTTTGTCGGTTCCCTGGTGTAAATAACAGTCATTTCATGAGTGCCAAAAGTGAAAGAAAACCTAATCCTGAGAACATTGAGAGCAGTTTATACAGAAATCATGATCTGGGATTGGAACGAGGAAGGCTTATACCTGTCTTTCTGTCTTTTTTACACCATGTCAGATTGGCGCGTCCCTCTTTGCCAGCAGCGAGGGCTCCGGGCTGTTTATCGGACTGGCGGGTACTGGAGCAGCAGGCGGCATCGCGGTGGCTGGATTTGAATGGAATGTAAGAGAACAGAGGGAGAAGTACCATGATGGGATGGCGCTCACCCTGCAAAATATGCCAATATTCTTATCTCTGTTCTAATCATAACAATAGTAGTCAATGTTGTTTTTACTGGCCCGGGCTGATAAAATGCCTGGTAACATGCAAGCCAAGATGGCACTGAGCTGCCTGTGAATGTTGGATGAGTGAGCAGCAAAAAATAACTAAAAATCTGGAACGATACCTCCCTTGTAGCAGCCAAGGATCTCAGTCTTGGCCCTGCTGTAGAACAAATTAGAGAAAGCAGCCGTAAATTATAGAATGGCTTTTTTGAGTTTTGCACATCCACTGAAGTGCGAAACGTGTCAAGGCCCTTTGTAGTAGAGTGCTGTTTCCTGCAGATGCCTTTCACAGCTTGAGTCCTTGGTGCTGTTTTAAAATGGTGCCCGGTTTCACTGTCTCCTAGGGGCCTCCCTAGCACTATGTTGGAACCCCTGGCTGTCAATGTCTCCAGCACTAAGTCCAGGAGCTGAAACGAACAGATGTTCCTACATATACTCTGTTTCCCCGAAAATAAAACTTAGCATGATTGTCGGTGATGGCTGCAATATAAGCCCTACCCCCCAAATAAGCCCTACCCTGTTTCCCCAAAAATAAGCCCTACCCTGAAAATAAGACCTACAAGGACTTTAACTAGGACTTATATTGCAGCCATCACCGACAATCACTCTAGGTCTTATTTTCAGGGAAACAGGGTAGCTCCATAGAAGGATGCTATAGAACACAGTAGCAGTAGTAGTGTAATACTGCGTACACACGATCGCACATTCCGACAACAAAATCCATGGGCTTTTTTCCGACGGATGTTGGCTGAAACTTGTTTTGCATACACACGGTCATACAAAGTTGTTGGAATTTCGAACGTGGTGACGTACAAGACGTAAAACGAGCTGAGAAAAATGAAGTTCAATAGCCAGTGCGGCTCTTCTGCTTGATTCAGAGCATGTGTGGCACTTTGTGTGGCAGAATTATTCAACTTTAGTCAGAGCTGCACATTTTGTTTTTATCTACAGACACCCCTTATCTACATAGGGAGTTTTGTGGTAAAAGTGAACTATCCCTTTAACCACTTGCCTACAGCGTACTTACACCCCCTAGTAGAGCTTTATTTTGGTGGTATTTAATCACTGCTGTTTTTTTTTTATTTTTTACAAAAAAAAAGAAAATCAATCATTTGGAAATTTTAATTTTTTTACTTAGTTTCTGTCAGTAAATTTTGCAACTAAGTAATTTTTCTCCTTCACTGATGTGTGCTGATGAGGCGCCACTTATGGGCACTGATTAGGTGGCACTGAGGAGGAGGCACTAATATGCCGCACTTATGGGCACTGATTAGGTGGCACTGATGAGGAGGCACTAATATGCCACACTTATGGGCACTGATAGGTGGCACTGATATGTGGCACTGATTAGCACTGTTAGGTGGCACTGATGGGCACTAATAGACGGCACTGGTGGGCACTGATAGGCGACACAGATGGGCACTGATAGATAGCATTGATAGATGGCATGGATAGGCGGTACTGATGGGCACTGATGGGCATTTATGGGTGGCACTGATGGGCATTGATCCACAGCAATGATGGGCAGCACTGATAGGCGGCACTAATAGCCAGCACTGACTGGCATCGCTAATGGGCACTGATTGGTAGCACTTGTGGGCACTGATTGCTGCCACTGGCGGGTACTGATTTCTGCCAAAGGTGGGAACTGATTGGTGACACTGTTGGCACTATATTGTAACCAGGGCACTGATGATCAGTGCCCTGATTACATGTGTAGATGTCCCCCTGCGTGGAGATGCCGCTGATCGCCTCTGCTCGCCACATACTCTGTCAGTGTGAGGCGGGGAGCGACGATTACCGGCATCTCCATGTTTACATGTGACCGGCTGTGATTGGACCCGGCCTATAACATGGTTAAAGAGCCGCGGACGTGGCTCTTTACAGAGATCGGGGTTGCGCCGTGTCCTAGCAACACGGCGTGGCCGCGATCGCTACACTGCGTGCCCCCGCATATGACGTCGCCCAGAACGAGGGCGGCAACTACTTAAGCATCAAATGCTTGCATAATTGAACACAATATCATTAAAAGTTTTAGCAATCGCAAACCTGTGAAAAAGTTGCTGTCATGCTAATTTGTGCCCTCATCAACCCGACTTAAAGGATTACTTCACCTTTACAAAAAAAAACAAAAAAAAACTGTCTATGCAGATAAGGGGTGTCTGTAGATAAAAACAAACTGTGCATCTCTGACTAAAGTTTGACAATGCCCTTGTAATAGTTGTAGACGAGCAAACACACCTCCCAAAGCCTGACTGGAATACTCCTAGGATGTTGCTAACTAAGTGAGGCCTAGTCATTACTGCTCAGCTCCACCCAGTGGCGTAACTAGAACCTTCAGGGCCCCGAAGCAAGAAACCATGAAGGGCCCCCCTGAACCCCAGCCAGGGCCCTTCCCTCCAAGTCCGGCGGTGGAACTCCAGGGCGTGGTCAAAGGTATGACCTTTGTGAGCCCTGTAGTTCCACCACTGGTATCAGTAGTTTTTATTTATTTTTTTTTTAAACATTTTTAGGTGCCCCATTGGGGGACTGTCCCTAGGCAAGATTGGGTCCCCGTCCCCAGAAGAGATGAGGTCCTTTTCTCCAGGGCAGATGAAGTTACTGCCCCCAGGTGAGAAGGGATCCCTGTCCCCAGGGGGATATGAAGGGGGTATGTAATAGTGTGTGCTAGCTGCCTATGCTGCTGCCTGCCATATGTAGAGGGGGTTGCATGGGCCCCCTGCATCACAGGGCCCAGTTGCGGTCGCGACTGCTGCACCCCCTATAGTTACGCCCCTGGCTCCACCATCACAGTAGCAAGCTTTCTCTGATTCAGACTCTCTCACATGCTCTTTCTTTCCCCTGATATAGTAGCTCTGAGCTCAGTGTTTGGGAGCTCACCCCTGCTATGGAGGAGGTAAAAAGTCATGACTTGGCTAGTTAGGTGTATTCCACTTTAACAGAGTCCGAGAGCTCATTTACATGGGTGGCTGAAGTTTTACTGCCCCCTGACCAGTGACCACAAACTTAAGCACAGCATGGCAGCCCGGGGCTGTGCCCATGCCACAGACTCAGCAAAAGTTAAACAGCATGTCACATTTGGCAGGTGGTACCACCACCTAACGTGGCTCATTCAAGTGAACCACTCTGCAACCTCGCACCACGGATCCATTATAAGAGGGGCGACAAGCACTGCCACATGTATAAATGGGCCCTGACTGACTGGAACCAAGGAAACAGGTCTGTTGCCTGTAGCAACCAAAGAAGGTTCATGCTTCTGCTTTTGGGAAAAAATAAACATGAATGGTTGCTATGGGCAACAGGCTATACATGTTATGTTACTATAAAAAGAATGGGTCTTATTTACACAGTTGTGTTGCAGTAATGCAAACGTCATAAGCAACGTGCATTTATAGGCATTACATGTGTCAGCATGTTTTCAATGACACCCCAAAGCACTAATGGAAAGTGCATGCAATGCAGCACACCAGAATGCACGGTAACGTTCCGCCTTATATGTCGCTGTCTTAATGCAAAACCTGTTAATGCACGACATGCGCTTATGCGATATATCAGGGCACCAAGCTGTGAATGGGCCCAAAGGGATGCTCATAAAATGTAAACAGGTTCCAGCTTTCATATTTGTATGCCAGACAGTTAGGCAAATGAAAGGAAGCATGTGATTGGCTGATCTAGACAACAGAACAGTCCCTCCTTCAGGCCGATGTTTCCTTTGTATATCTTTTCTAATAATGGAATATTCTGTCTTTTCAGGCCACATATATTTTACTAGCGTTGGCGTGGATTTTTGTGCCGGTTTATATCTCCTCTGGGGTAAGTACTCATACATAGCTGGTAGTGGAGAAGAGCTGCGATTTATATCAGGTATCTGTTTCTGTTTGTGATCTTATTGGGGGATTTTACTTCCGTTCCTGTCCTCGTGACACGAGGGCGAGAAATGTGGGGGTAACTTGGTGTCACTTCCTGCCTGTTCTGACAGGAAATGAAGGAAAATCTCTGTATTAGCATTTGTTTAGACTTGCAGTGGTGGTAGGGACAGGGGATAAAAGCAGCCACATTGTTACCCATAGCTCCCAACTGTCCCTGATTTTGAGTCCCTTATTTGGAGCAAAGTCCCTCATTCCTCCTCATTTGTCGATCATTTTGGTCTGATCTATATAGATGTATATAAAATGCACTTTTTATCTATCAAAAAGTGTTTTCCAGTGCTAAACCTTTCATCTGATTTCTAAATTGCTGCTTTTGTAAATTCCAAAAGCCAATATAAAGGAATAGTAGTGGTAAAAAAAACAATCGTGGGTTTAACTAATCTTGTTTTTTTGTAAAATTCTCCTTTAAGGGGGTGTGGCAGAGGGTGTGTCCTATGCCTGCATACTTTTGCTGATAGGTGTCCCTCATTTCCATCTCAAAAAGTTGGGAGGTATGTTGTTACCACCCCCAATGCAGCCAGATGAGGGTGTACGCATGCCATGGCTGGGATGATTTGCTTCACGGCCACGGCAAAAATAATTCCCCCTTTCTCATTTGGGAGTACTGCCACTGACCAGGATCCCTTCAATCGGGCAAGGTTTGCGGTGCGGTAGTGGTTATTGCTGTTCCTCAAGACCATGTTTAGACATGCAACTATTATTGTTGCACCCCTGAAAAGCGATCTGTGATGGTGCGCCATTTAGGACGTCTTTACACTTGCAGATGGGGTGGGGGGTATATGATTGAGCTGCGTTTTTACCACCCATATGTTAAAACATATGGTTGAGCTGCATTTTTTACCACCACCCCTAACCGCATAGTGAATGGGGCCATGAAGCACAGGATTGTGGTGCAGGTTTTTAAGGGTTAAAGCAAGTGGTGAAAAGACAACATACTGCCTTATTACTGCATGTAGGACTCTGAAAATCTATCACTTTTCAGAGGTGTGATAATAACAGCTGCACATCTAAACATAGGCTTATGCCGCGTAAACACGATCGGAGTTTCCGTTGGAAAAAACTTGGATGGTTTTTCCGACGGAATTCCGCTCAAGCTTGGTTTGCATACACACGGTCACACAAAAGTTCTCTGAACTTTCGACCATCAAGAACGCAGTGATATACAACACTACGACGAGCCAAGAAAATTAAGTTCAATGCTTCCGAGCATGCGTTGAATTGTTTCCAAGCATGCATCGAATTGTTTTCGAGCATGCGTCGAATTGTTTCCGAGCATGCGTAGGAAATTTTGCGCATCGGAATTGGTACAGACGATTGGAATTTCCAATCGAAACTTTTTCCGGCAGAAAAATAGAGAACCTGCCCTCAATCTTTTGCTGGCGGAAATTCCGCCAGCAAAAGTCCGATGGAGCATACACACGGGTGGAATTTCCAACCAAAAGCTCTCATCCGACTTTTGCTAGTGGGATTTCCAATCATATGTGTACGGGTCTTAAGGAACACAGGTGACAACAATAAAAACCTGGCAGAGGCTTTAATCCTTCACTGCTCCGGCCAACGCTAATTTCAAAGTTTTGGCTGGGGTTTTAGAGTAAACTGGTCATGAGAGGAATACAAGGGCTGCTATAATTGAGCTCCTACTGAAAATGCTAACTGACTGGTTATTACTGTGTGCTGCACTCCTGGCTTCAGACCTTACAAACGTCATTAGGTCACAAGGTTTTGTCCATGACAGCTGCCACCACTCAGATGGTTGTTCATTTTTCTAGTGCATTATAAAAAATTTAAAAAAAACTGTTAAAGAAAATGTAAAAAAAAGCTTGCTTGCTCTGAGCAAGAATAATTCTGTCCTAATAAAGTATATATGCCTTGTTTAATAATCTGGTTTCTGACGACAGATTGCTAGTAATTAGTGGTAGGACACTGCCACCTAGTGGCAGATCTATGGTAAAGCAACTTGAAAAGCAATTTGTGGGGCCTATACTGTATGTACTGTATATGAAGGTTCAAATTGGTTAGTTATCTGTTATTTCCCCCTATTTCATAAGTTTATTTCACCTATTTATAAATTCTATCCTTGAGGATCAAATTAGCCAATATCATTAATAAGTGAACTTCCATTTTTCCGCCATTCTAGGAAACTATTTAAATAGGATGTTTATTTTACAAATGTAACATTTATTATAGGGTGCACCTGTAACAGAGGATTCACAGAGCATTATTATTTTCTAAAGAGAGAGTACAGGCGATGCATTTTGCCATCAGGCTTTCTCTCTTCGACTAAACCTGTGTACGGCCCCTCTGAAAAAATTGTGGGGGCTTTGGGGGGGATTTGAGAAGTCACTTCTCTTCAGTTATGCAATGTACACATGACCGGTTTTCCAGTCGGAATAAACTCTGAAGGTTTTCCCGACGGAGTTCTGACGGAATTCCGCTGTCTTGCGTACACGCGATCACACCAAAGTCTGACCGTCAAGAACGCGGTGACGTACAACACATACGACGGGACTAGAAAAATGAAGTTTAATAGCCAGTCGCCAATAGTTTCCGTCTCGTACTTGCTTCAGAGCATGCGTTGTTTTTGGTACGTCGGAACAGCATACAGACGAGCGGTTTTCCCGATAGGAATTGATTCCATCAGAAATTACAACTAGAACTACTGTTCTATTTCTAGGTCTGTCAGAATTTTAGACGTAAAAAGTCAGATGGGGCGCACACGCGTTCAGAATATACGATGAAAAGCTCCCGTCTGACTTTTTCTGTCGGACATTCCGCTCGTGTGTACACGGCATTACAGTATCTCACAAAAGTGAGTACACCCCTTACCTCTTTGTAAATATTTTATTATATCTTTTAATGTGACAACACTGAAGAAATTACACTTTGCTACAATGTAAAATAGCCATTAATGTCTAAACTGCTGGCAACAAAAGTGAGTACACCCCAAAGTGAAAATGTCCAAATTAGGCCCAATTAGCCATTTTCCCTCTCCGGTGTCATGTGACTCGTTAGTGTTACAAGGTGACAGGTGTGAATGGGGAGCAAGTGTGTTAAATTTGGTGTTATCGCTCTCACTCTCTCATACTGGTCACTGGAAGTTCAACATGGCACATCATGGCAAAGAACTCTCTGAGGATCTGAAAAAAAAGAATTGTTGCTCCACATAAAGATGGCCTAGGCTATAAGAAGATTGCCGAGACCCTGAAACTGAGCTGCAGCACAGTGGCCAAGTCCATACAGCGGTTTAACAGGACAGATCCACTCAGAACAGGCCTCGCCATGATCGACCAAAGAAGTTGTTGAGCGCACATGCTCAGCGTCATATCTAGAGGTTGTTTTTGGGAAATAGACATATGAGTGCTGCCAGCATTGCTGCAGAGATTGAAGGGGTGGGGGGGTCAGCCTGTCAGTGCTTAGACCATACGCCGCACACTGCATCAAATTGGTCTGCATGGCTGTCATCCCAGAAGGAAGCCTCTTCTAAAGATGATGAACAAGAAAGCCTGCATACAGTTTGCTGAAGACAAGCAGACTAAGGACATGGATTGTTGGAACTGTGGGGGTTAATTACGAAAGGAAAATCCACTTTCCACTGAAAGTGCACTTGGAAGTGCAGTCACTCTAAATTTAATGCCTCATACACACGATCAAATAATCCGGTGGAAAACTCCGGCAGACTCAAGTTCACTGGAAATCCCGCCGTGTGTGGGCTCCAGCAGACTTTTTTTTACCCAAAAGTCCGGCAGACTAAGAAAGTATTTTTGCACTCCAATCTGTCCGCCGGACTCGCATTTCGGCGGACAATCCGGCCGTGTGTGTGCCAGTCCGCCGTACTTTTGAAATGAACGGACTTTTTCCGCCCGGAGAAAAGTCCGCTCATTTTGAGCGTGTCTCCAGGTAGCCAGGGCCAGCGAAGGAGGCGTCGCTGGCCCCGTCATCTGGTATGGACTTAAAGGGGAACCCCTACGCCGAAAAATCGGCGTGGGGGTCCCCCCCAGGTCCATATCAGACCCTTATCCGAGCACGCTACCTGGCCGGCCAGGAAAGGGGGTGGGAACGAGCGAGCACCCCCCCACCCTCCTGAGCCGTACCAGGCCGCATGCCCTCAACATGGGGGGGTGCCTTGGGGAAGGGGGAGCTGCGCGGCCCTCCCCACCCCAAAGCACCTAGTCCCCATGTTGATGAGGACAAGGGCCTCTTCCCGACAACCCTGGCCATTGGTTGTCGGGGTCTGCGGGCGGGGGGCTTATCGGAATCCGGGAGCCCCCTTTAATAAAAAGAGCTAGCAAAAGAGCAGAAGATAGCGGAGGAGTCCGGCGAGAAGATCCCCGAAGACGGAAGAAGACCCCTGGAGCTGTGCAATAAACTATTTTAACCCTTGTATGTTGTGTTTTTTTTTACTTTTTTTCACAGGTGAATGGGTAGGGGTACATTGTACCTCATACTCATTCACATAGGGTGGGGTGCCGGTATCCGGGGGCCCCCTTATTAAAGCGGGCTCCCAGATTCCGATAAGCCGCCCGCAGACCCCATCAACCAACGGCCAGGGTTGTCCGGAAGAGGCCCTTGTCCTCATCAACATGGGGACAAGGTGCTTTGGGGTGGGGGGGCCGCGTGGCCCCCCCTTCCCCAAGGCACCCCCCCATGTTGAGGGCACGCGCTCAGGAGGGGGGGAGCGCTCGCTCGTCCCCACCCCCTTTCCTGGCCGGCCAGGTAGCGTGCTCGGATAAGGGTCTGATATGGACCTGGGGGGGGGTTCCCCTTTAAGTCCATACCAGGTGACGGGGCCAGCGACGCCTCCTTCGCTGGGCCCGGCTACCTGGAGACGCGCTCAAAATGAGCGGACTTTCCTCCGCGTGTGTGGGCGAGTCTGTTCATTTCAAAAGTACGGCGGATAGGCCGTTGGACTTAGTACGCTGTATTAGTCCGCTGAAAAAGTGCCCTGTGTGGGCAAGTAGCTCGTTCGGAAAGTCCGGCGGACAGTCCGGCGGAAAGTCCGCCAGACTAAGTCCGCCAGATAGTCTGCTACGTGTGTACGCGGCATAAGGGGTAGATCTGAAATGAGTGGAAGCTCTGCTAATTTTATCATCCAATCATGTGCAAGCTAAAATGCTGTTTTTTATTTTCCTTGCATGTCCCCCTCGAATCTACAGTGACTTTACTTTCAAGTGCACTTTCAGTGCAAAGTGGATTTTCCTTTAGTAATTAACCCCCTATGTCCTGTGGTCTGATGAGACCAAGGTAAATTAATTTGGTTCAGATAGTGTCAAGCGTGTGTGGTGGCAACCAGGTGAGGAGTACAAAGACAAGTGTATACACTTAGTGAATCCTGGTGTATAGCTTGAGCCACTGACCTTTGTAAACATCAAAAAAAATTTCCACCAGAAGAATTAGGAATAACCAGGTTAATGGTTGTGAAAATGTCCCTAGAGCTACACTTTTGAATACAAAATATTAATATGTCCCTGAAGCCACTGATGGTCCACGAGAAAATGTTGGTGGTCCCCAGGGGTTCCCGCCCGCAAATTAACATTGTGGCGAATGTATACGGCCCAATGTTGTTTCCAGTGTTGTTTTCAATGACAGTCAATGCTCTCAGCACGCATTGATACCTGATGCCCCCTCTGTAGTTCTGGCTCCTGTGAACTCAGAGGGAGGCACTGGGAGTAGTGCAGAGATTGGGAGTTGAAGCAGGGGACCTCCAATGGCAATGCTGAACTGACTGTGACTGGGAGCATGGAGCTTGAGCACATGGATGGATACGAAGGTGAGATCCAATGATGAGGGGGGGCAGAGAGCAGAAGCATTGTGTATGAGGCAGCAATGTGATCCAGGGGGAGGGGGGCAGAGAGCTGGAGCATTGTGTGTATAAGGCAAATGAAATTCATGGTAGTGGTCTGCGGGATTCAATATTGTGAGTTTAGTGGTCTGTCAGGTCCGAAAGGCTGGCAAATATGATTTTATATGTGTATAGCACTGTTTACTTAGTGCAGCAGATTAAAGAATGTAAAATATGGCATAGTGTGCACAATGCAGGGGTCTGAGTTACATAATGTATAGCACAGAGTTCATAGAGCAGCCATATGAGAAATGGAATGTATATAGAAAATTGTATCTAGTGCGGAAATTCTGGGGATGTTATTTATGTCACAGCGTACACAGTGCAACAGTCTGAGTTATATATTGTATAGCACAGGGTACACAGTGCAGCAGTCTGGGTTATATAATGTATAGCACAGGGTATGCAGCGCAGCAGTCTGGGTTATATAATGTATAGAACATGGTACACAGTGCAGCAGTCTGGGTTATATAATGTATAGCACAGGGTACGCAGTGCAGCAGTCTGGGTTATATAATGTATAGCACAGGGTATGCAGTGCAGCAGTCTGGGTTATATAATGTATAGCACAGGGTATGCAGTGCAGCAGTCTGGGTTATATAATATATAGCACGGGTTACGTAGTGCAGCAGTCTGGGTTTCACAATGTATAGCACATCGTACAAAGTGCAGCAGTCTGGGTTATATAATGTATAGCACATCGTACAAAGTGTAGCAGTCTGGGTTATATAATGTATAGCACAGTTTACAAAGTGCAGCAGTCTGGGTTATGTAATGTATAGCACAGTGTATGCAGTGCAGCAGTCTGTTTTATATAATGTATAGCACAGGGTATGCAGTGCAGTAGTCTGGCTTACATAATGTATAGCGCATCATACAAAGTGCAACAGTCTGGGTTGTATAATGTATAGCACATCATACAAAATGCAGCAGTTTGGGTTATATAACATATAGCACAGGGTACACAGTGCAGTAGTCTGGCTTACATAATGTATAGCACATCATACAAAGTGCAGCAGTCTGGGTTATATAATGTAATGTATAGCACATTGTACAAAGTGCAGCAGTCTAGGTTATATAATGTATAGCACAGGGTACGCAGTGCAGCAGTTTGGGAATCTAATGTATAGCATAGTGTAAACTATGCAGTAGACTGTGGAATGTAATGTATAGCATAGTGTAAGCAGTTTGTGGTACATGATGTGTTGTACACTGGCAGCAGTAAGTGGAGAAATGTGCTGGTATAGTCACTACTTTATAAACACATAGGAAAACTATCAGAGATTTATGTCAAGGACCTGATTCAGTTGCCATGTTTTTATGAATAGATCAAATGTTTCTCTTTTTCTGTGTATGGGGAAATGACCAGTTTATTGTGAAGCATACTGCCAGTATGATTATATAATATAAATTTGTTGCGATAAACAGCTGATGACGTTATCCTTTCCTTTCCATAGATTGTTACCATGCCAGAGTATTTGCAAAGGAGGTTTGGTGGAGAGAGGATACAGATGTACCTATCCGCACTGTCTCTGTTACTGTCTGTCTTCACCAAAATTTCAGTAAGTATCCCCCCCACCCGCCAACAGCAAGTCATTTAAAGGGATAGTCCATGTGTAAAGGACATTTACACCTATCTCTTCAGAAGAGATCTGGAGTAGTGATTAGTGAATTAAAGGTTCATGAGAAATGTTTTTAAAATGGCAACACTTTGTTGCAGATGATTGGAGCCTCCGTCACTATTTCCTGTTACCTTCTGTGATAAGGGGTTGGAAGGACAGGAAGTGAAGGGAAATCTTTCTAATGGGGTCATAGCATCAAAAAAGTTTTTTTTTTAGGGTGCAGAAAGGTTAGATCCTCTGAGGGGTTTTTCTTTAACTATCTGAGCCTTCCTGTCATGGTAATTGCTGTTCCCTTAATCTCTTGTCCTGGTGTCACAGGAATAAAAAAAACTTGGTAGAGCCACAGGTGGAAAAAAACCTAATAGAAATTCTATTTATTCCTTACTCTACTTTAATGTTATGTGTTTTGGAACACGCAAACGCACATATGTTAGAATGATGTGTGGAGGTGCCATAAGGAATTAATGGCACTGTCCCACATCTGCAAAAGAGCTGTGCTTTTTCATGCATTGGGGAAAAGTGTATGAATTTGCATGCGTTCCCGAAACACACAAGTATGATTGTAGCCTAATACATAATGCTGATGTAAAATACACAAATTAATTCAGCTCTGTAATAATCATATCATTAAATGTATATTAGTGTAAGTACCTGGATTTCAGCCGCTATCAACTTGCTGTCCCAGTACAGCAGCAGTCCCCAACATTTTGGTACCAGGGAACACTTTCGTGTCAGCCAATATCTCCAGGGACTGGTGATGGCTGTTTGGGCGGGCGACTGGATGTTCATGGAGTCTGCCCTTAGCCCTCCTTCACACCGCAACCCACCTCTACAGTGTTCACAGTCCCCTTTTACATCCCAGTTCCCCCTTTAAAGCAGTCCCACAGTGTCCTCTCTAACCTTTCACATAACAGTCCCCCTTTATATTAGAGTGCCCCATTACAGTTCAGTCCCCTTCACATTAATGTAATGGGGGCTGCCCTGTAAAGGGGCACATTAATGTAACGGGGACTGCACTGTAAAGTGGCACAGTGAAGTAACGGGGACTGCACAGTAAAGGGGCACTGTGATGTAACAGGGACTGCACAATAAAGGGGGTACTGTGCTGTAACGGGGACTGCACATTAAAGGGGGTACTGTGATGTAATCAGGGCTGCACAGTAAAGGGGCACAGTGCTGTAACAGGGACTGCACAGTAAAGGGGCACTGTGATGTAATGGGGGCTGCACAGTAAAAGGGCACTGTGATGTAACAGGGAATGCACAATAAAGGGGGTACTGTGCTGTAACAGGGACTGCACAGTAAAGGGGGTACTGTGATGTAATGGGGACTGCACAGTAAAGGGGGTACTGTGATATAATGGGGACTGCACTGTAAAGAGACACTGTAATGATTGCAGTGTCACTTTACACTGCAGCCCCCCGTCACAGTGCCCCTTGCAATCACAGCCCCCCGTCACAGCGCCCCTTGCAATCACAGCCCCTGTCACAGCGCCCCTTGCAATCACAGCCCCCCGTCACAGCGCCCCTTGCAATCACAGCCCCCCGTCACAGCGCCCCTTGCAATCACAGCCCCCCGTCACAGCGCCCCTTGCAATCACAGCCCCCGTCACAGTGCCCATTGCAATCACAGCCCCCCCCCCCCGTCACAATGCCCCTTGAAGCCATGCCTCCCTCCCCCCTTTCCTCTCTCATTTACTCATTCCAGCATCTGCCTCCCCTGTACAGTCCTACCTGTGGCAGGGTAGGGGCAGATTCAGCCACGTGTCTTCTCCCACCCCCCCGCCACTGATGTTAAATTATCACCAGGGCAGGGTTTGGGAGGAGCTGTAGATCTGGAGGGAACGTGGAATTGCCCACTTCTTAATATGAAAGTCTCCTGCTCTGTAGCTCCTCCCACCCCCTGCTGACATTTTAACATTGGCAGGAGGGGGGGGGGGGACCCAGGAGAAGACACACTCAGTGACACAGCCACACACCGGTCAGACCACAGTCACTGCTCACCTCCGGCTGCGCAGCCCGGCCACCAACAGGCCACGTGCCGGTACTGGACCACGGTCCAGGGGTTGGGGACCTCTGCTGTACAGAGCCCATAGTGTGAGAGGAAAAAAAAAAACGGCACAATGAGCCAATCAGTTCATGTTTTGACAAAAAGCATGCTGATAGGATGTGAAAACAGAGTGACAGAGAAATGAGCTCATCACTGTGCTGCTTCTCCAATCATTGGCAATGCACAGGTTGGAGGTGGGCCCATGACAGCCTGAAACCATCATTCAACCTGGAAGACTGAGGACATCTAGTGGTGGAAAAGTATCTAAGTGAAAACTATTTCAAACTAAAGTAAAGTATTGCAGTAAAAGTTACACTTTAATTTATTTTATTTTTTTTACTACCATTCTGCTTTAAATAGCACGTTTATTTATAAAGGTTTTTGCATTAGTCCAAACAGGACAGTTGTGAAGGATTTGGTTAAAAAAAAAAGAGCTAAAATGTGATAGCTAGGTAGCTATCGTAGTTATTCAAATAGTTTTTAGTACTTTCCAGTGGTTGAAATGTCAAGGTTTCATATGGTTACGAGAAATGCAGTACTTTGCCTGACCACTGTAGGGAGCTGTAGGACAAACTATAAAAAATAACTGACATTGGTGAGTGAAACTGCTGCACAGGGATAAACTTATAAAATGTTAATGATGTTCAAAACACTCATTGGATTGCAGTTAACATCTCTTTGACAACATTTTCTTATTGTAACAAAAACTGGAAAGCCCTTCCTAAAATCTAACATTGCATTATCTTTCTAACCGTATTCATTTATTGATGGGTTTATGTCTAATCAAAAATTTTTATTCCCATTCTACTTAATCAAAGCCATTATAAACCACATATGGTTCCAGTGCTACGCAATTGCCATTGGTCTCATAGCCACTAAATCCCAAGAAAGCTCATACTTCTTTGCCAGTACACATTTATTAACCACTTCAGCCCTGGAAGGATTTACCCCCCTTCCTGACCAAAGCACATTTTGCGATTCGGCACTGCGTCGCTTTAACTGACAATTGCGCGGTCGCGCGACAAAGGTAATCCCAGCACTTACACTAAAGGTAACCCCAGCCCTAAAAATAACCCTAATGCTTGCACCAACCCTAAATCTAACCCAAATCCTAGTGCTAATTAAAAAAATTAAAGGTAACCTACAATTCTAGTACTAATCCTAAAATTAACCCTAACCCTAAAGGTAATCCTGTTCATAAGCATGTGCAGAGGGTGTGCCTAGGCACACCCCAATCACTATGTGCGGTGGTGATTTCTCCTACTGCCCGGGCCTCCCCTTCCCTCTTGTTGGCCCTGCAGTCCTGCTGGCTTCCCTCCTCTCCTCTCCCCCCAGCTGCTGTGGGGGATGTTTCTGGATGGAGAGCAGGGGAAGGGGCTAATAAATATGCAAGTTACCAGCCCTTTCCTTTTCTAAATGAACACACTTGCTCACTGTGGCCATTCATAGCGGAAGTATAGGCAGTCAAACTCCTCCAGGATGGCACATCAATACGTTCCATTGCCAGAAGGTTTGCTGTGTCTCCCAGCACAGTCTCAAGAGAATGGAGGAGATTCAAGGAGACAGGCAGTTACTCTAGGAAAGCTGGACAGGGCCGTAGAAGGTCCTTAGGCTATCAGCAGGACCCATATCTGCTCCACTGTTCAAGGAGGAACAGGATGAGCACTACCAGAGCCCTACAAAATGACCTCCAGCAGGCCACTGGTGTGAATGTCTCTGACCAAACAATCAGAAACACTCTTCATGAGGGTGGCATGAGGGCCCAACATTCTCTAGTGGGCCCTGTGCTTACTGCCTGGCACCGTGAAGCTCAATTGGCATTTGCCATTGAACACCAGAATTGGCAGGTCCGTCACTAGCGCACTGAGCTTTTCATAGATGAGAGAAGGTTCACCCTGAGCACATGTGGCAGACGTGAAAGGGTCTGGAGAAGCCGTGGAAAACATTATGCTGCCTGTAACATTATTCAGCATAACCGGTTTGGTGGTGGGTCAGGGATGGTCTGGGGAGGCATATCCATGGAGGAATGCACAGACCTCTACAGGCTAGACAATGGCACCCTGACTGCCATTAGGTACCGGGATGAAATCCTTGGACCCATTGTCAGACCCTACGCTGGTGCAGTGGGTCCTGGGTTCATCCTAGTGCATGACAATGCCCGGTCTCATGTGGTGAGGAGTATGCAGCCAGTTCCTGGAGGATGAGGGAATTGATACCATTGAATTGCCCCATGCCCGTCCAGCCTAAATCCAATATAATACCACTGGGACATTATGCATTGGTCCATCCAACACCAATGTTGCACCTCAGTCTGTTCAAGAGCTCAGTGATGTCCTTGTCCAGATCTGGGAGGAAATACCCTAGGACACCATCTCTCATTAAGAGCATGCCCCGAAGTTGTCAGGCATGCATACAAGCACGTGACGAGCATACAAACCACTGAGTACCATTTTGAGTTGCTGCAATGACATTTCAGCAATATGGACTAGCCTGCTGCATAATTTTTTTCACTTTGATTATTTATATATCTATATATATATATATATATATATATATATATATATATATATATATATATATATATATATATATATATATATATATATGTGTATGATGTATGTGTGTTAGGTTTAGTTCCACTTTAACTGCTTCCCGACCGCTGCACGACGAGATACATCGGCAGAATGGCACGAGTGGGCAAGAGGGCGTACAGCTACGTCCCCTTTAAGAAGTGGCACTGCGGGTGCACGTGTGCCACGTTGTCCATGACCGTGGGTCCCACGGACTCGATGTCCGCCGGGTCATCGTGTCACGGAGGTAGAATGCGGAGATGCCTTTGTAAACAAAGCATTTCCCCGTTCTGCCTAGTGTCATAATGACAGAGATCACTGCTCTCTGTCATCGAGAGCGGTGATCGCTGTCATGTATGTTGAAGCCCATCCCCCCACAGTTAGAATCACTCCCTAGAACACACTTAACCCCTTCATCGCCCCCTAGTGGTTAACCCCTTCACTGACAGTGTCATTTTTATAGCACCGATCGCTGTATAAATGACAATGGTCTCAAAATTGTGTCAAAAGTGTCCGATGTGTCCGCCATAATTTCGCAGTCATGATAAAAATCACAGATCGCCGCCATTACTAATAAAAAAAAAAATAATAATAGAAATGCCATAAAACTATCCCCTATTTTTGTAAATGCTATAAATTTTGCACAAACCAATATACGCTTATTGCAATTTTTTTTTAACCAAAAATATGCAGAAGAATACATATCGCCCTAAACTGAGGAAAAAAATGTTTTTTTTATATATTTTTAGGGGATATTTATTATAGCACAATGTAAAAAATATTGTGTTTTTTTTTTTTCCAAAATTGTCGCTCTTTTTTTATTTATAGAGCAAAAAATAGGCGATCAAATACCATCAAAAGAAAGCTCTATTTGTGGGAAAAAAAGGACATAAATTTTGTTTGGGTACAATGTCGCACGACCGCACAATTGTCAGTTAAAGCGACACAGTGCCGAATCGCAAAAAGTGCTCTGGTCAGGAAGGGGGCAAATCCTTCCGGGGCTGAAGTAGTTAAGCTTCTTTTGCCTCCTGTTGTAAACCATTAGACCTGGGCCATTCTACTTATATATTATGTTGAACAATGCCTGTGTGCTGTCAGCCATATTGGGTCAGGTTGTACAGTACAGACATCTGCTGACCTAACTATGACACTGCCTATAACACTGTGTGACCTGTCACTGTTTACATCTCATCCTCGCACAAAGTGATCATCTCTTTATTCCCTCTTTGTGTTATTTCGGGGTGTCCTCTCACGCCCTGCTGCGGAATTCAGATGCCTTTTATTGCCTGCTGGAGGCCAGGGCACGCCTGTCATCTATCTGTATGCGGAACATAATATTGTCACATGTTGTGTCTGCAGAGCTGAGAGCTGATTGAAGTATTCAGAGGCTGTAAACAAAAGCTCTGGCGGTGGCCATTGTCCAATGAAGTGCACAAATACAAAGAGGAGCACAAAACACTTCACATGAGTTCACTGTCCCATACCAGAGTACTGCGCCATTTAGGAAACCAGATCTAGAGCAGGCAGGAAACTGCACAAACGTGCAATGCTGGCAGAAAAAAGTCTGACAAAAAGAAGTGATTTGCATTTTAGTGGTTTAAAGTTTATGTCTGTGTGAAAAAACTCTATACAGCATGTTGTATACTTTTACAGCCCAACACCAGAAATTACATAAAAAACTAAATTTTCAGTGCACTGCAAGGGTTTAACCAGGGACATCAAACTCAATTTCATTAATGTGACACGAGCACATCGGGATCGCGCCGCTGCGCGAGCGCGCGCGTGCGATCCCGCTACTCCTGAAGGACGTTCCTGAACGGCCTGTCAGGAGTAGACGGCTCCCACCCGGCCGTATATATGCATTGGCCGGGTGGGAAGTGGTTAAACAGCACAGTGCTTGTGCTGTGTAATCTGCCCCCCTCTAAACTATAAAAAAAACCTCCCTGAACCTGCCACTTCCTGTATGCCCTCTCTATACTGACCACGATAACCATGGCTACTGAGCACTGACCACCGTGGTCAGAGTGCGTCCCTCCGTCATACGCTTCCCTGCTCTACTCTTCTCTCTCCCCCTCACCCCCTCCTTCCTGCCTGTCAGCTCCCTCTCTGTCTCTGTCTCCGCTCTTCCTCCCGCCGCTTATTATAAAAAAAAAACTACAATGGTCACTGCCAGCCCCTCTAATAGAGGCTGGCATACCACACTATGTAAATCCTTTCTAAAAACGGGCATTGGAAATAGCTATTTAGAGCAGTCTTCAGGCCGGTCAGGTGACTCACGGCTGCTTTACAGCTCCGAGACAGGTCTTCTGTGGGAGGAGCCAAGCAGCAACGTGATCTCCCCGGCTCATGTCAGAGGGAGATCATGGTCCATCCTGCAGTAGCTATGTATCGGAGCTGAAGAATAGCCGCGGGTCATGTGATGGGCCTGAAGACAGCTCTAAATAGCTATTTACAATGCTCATTTTTAGAAAGGATCATGTGGTAAGCCAGCCTCTAATAGAGAGGCTGGCAGTTTTAAATAACAGGCTTAACAAACACTTTAGGGGCCGCATCAGCATTATGGTTCCCTTCAAAGGGCCGACTGTATCTACTCTTTCTGATGCAAGTGGTGTGCGACCCAATTTAATAATTATATGCAGATATCCAGAGCACCCCACCTCCCCTTACATCAGATGTCAAGAACCGTCCCACCATCAGAAGTCAAGAGCCTTAAAGAGGAAGTAAAGCCTTGGGGAAAAAAAATTAAAAATAGACCCTGCAAGGCAAAGGCATAATGAGCTAATATGCATAGCATACTAGCTCATTATGAATAACTTACCTGAGATCGAAGAGCCTCGTTCTCCTCCGACGCCGTCATCTATCCCGGAGTGACTTCCGGGACTTCCGGGTATCGCGGTTCTGGCTATGTGACTGGCCGCCACTAACGGCATGATCTCCTAAACATTTTAGGTTTGTGATATTTTTCTTGCACCTACAGGTAAGCCTTAATCTAGGCTTACCTGTAGGTTAAAGCGGTTGTAAAGGGTTTAAAACCACTTTAATGATGTATATAACTATTGTTGACATTCTGTAGTACAGACATTTATATAACCAAGTAACAAAGTCCTGTACACCTGAGAATAATCTATGGAATTTGCACAGAAAACACATAAACACTGAGCTCATGCTGACAATGCAGATGCAATACTACCTGGCTGCTAGATAGCTGTGACCAGATTTGGAAGGCTTAAAAGAGAAGTATGGTATTTTTTTTTTATCTTATATTCATACTTGATCAAGAATGGGGGGAGAGCAAGGGGGCGGGACTTTAAATGAGGCACGTGGTAGCAAAAAAAAATATAATTTGGTGAACATAATTGGAATTTTATTCATATATTATATATTATTCATATATTCATACTTATCTAGGTGGATGCAGCATCGGACCGATGCTGCATCTGTCCCCCGCCACCTCTTCACTGAGAACCGAGCTACCGAACACCGCCGATGTCTTGGTTCTCACAGTTCCCCGATGCAGAGAGTTGATGCCTTATCAGCAGCTCTCCTGCTTTGCTCCTCCATGCTCATTGGAGCGCTGAGCTGTGGAGGGGCGGGTGTCTCAGTGGCTCGCTGAGAGGCTGAGACTGCCATCAGTTCAGGCACCTGGCGGATCCAGACCTCCGAGGTTGGGATGATGAGGTGCCTGGACTGAACTTGGTGACCTCAGCAGAGAGCTGACTTCAGACCACTCTTTGCTGTAAACGGGTCACAGGAGTGCAAAACAAATTACATTCCTGAGACCCTTAGAAGAAGCCCAGCCAAATGAGCCCAAGCTGGACTTCTCCTTTAAAGTTTATGTAGTCTTAAACCTTCTCCTATCTGCCCCCTTCTGGCCTGTTAAATATACCACTGAAAGGGTTTAGTTACATTTGTTTGATAAAGTGCAAAAAATACTGGTTGATCCTGCCGAAAATCCAGTGATGCAATATGCACTCTGCAGTGTTATCTCAAACCATAATATCAGGAATTGAGTTAGGACTAAGGATGAGCTCAGGCGTGTTTGCAAACAGCACATGCAGAGCCCGCCGGAAACTGGGGAGCGCTAATCATAAGCAGTTAGACATTTCCCAGATCTCTGCAGCTGCGCATCGGGGCAATGTCTCACTGCTTGTGATTAGCCCTCCACGGTGCCGACTTCCTGGCGGGCTCTGCACGTGCTGTTTGCGAACACACCTGAGCTCATCCTTAGTTAGGACTATAGAGCACTTCCGCCCTATGTTATGTAGGTGAAGAGAGGAGGAGGAGGTGTTCTGTAGTTCTAGCACTTCCCTCCCTGTCCTAGAGTCATAACACTGCTCCTCAATAGATCGTGAGTTAGGCTGGATTCACACCTATGCATTTTTAGTGCTTTTTTGCATTTTACAGATTTGCACTACAGAACATAGGAAACCATGTTAAATGGACTGTAGTGCAAATCTGCAGAATGCAAAAAGCACTAAAAATGCATAGGTGTGAATCAGGCCTCAGGCTGCATTCACACAGGCATTTAGCCATGGGTGAATTCCTGCTGCTGGGTTTGATAGCTGAGACCAGCTGTTTGCACAACCAGTGATTACCTGTGGTAATCGCAGCTGGATACTCATTGTACTGGCTGTTTGAACAGGCACAAATAGCTGCTGCCACTATCATTACAGTGTACAGGTTCAGTGGCTGCTGCTATCTGCACTCAACTGTCAAGCCCGTCAGGAGAAATCGGTAGATTCTTGCCGTTTGGCTTCGCACTGTGGCTATACACCCATGCTTATGTAGCCTTAGAGCTGCTTTTGAAGGACAAGTAGTGTGTTTCTGGCAGGATCACTAGGTACGGTAAATACCTGCTCCCCAATGCATGCTCTAGTTAGTTCCCCTTACTGGCTACTACGTTACTACAAGGAGTGTGAGCTGAGGAAGAAACCACAGTGGGCAGCAGGGGGAGCAAGCATTTGACACACCTGGAAGTGTTGAACACCTGCAGTTGCCAGGTAGGAGAGAGGTGTCAGCATTTCAACACATGGGTTGTCAGAAAGGTAAGTATAAAGTGTTTTCTTTAACAGCCTGAGCTTTATTTACAGGTGACCCTTTGAGACTCTCCCTCTTGATACAAACTAGCAAACAATAATTGGCGCTAGGCCTAGGCTTTCATTTAGGTAACAGCACATACATTATATATTAGTTTTACCACTTCTTGTGTATGATATGATATAAGCCTTTGTGCACCTGTATTAAAGAGGACCTCTTTTTACCATCCAATTCATCGCATTGGGGGTTATTTACAAAAAGGCAAATCCACTTTGCACTGCAAGTGCACTTGGAAGTGCAGTCGCTCTAAATCTAAGGCTGCTTTCACACTGGGGCGGGAGGGCGTCGGCGGTAAAGCGCCGCTATTTTTAGCCGCGCTTTACCGTCGTTTTAGCGGCGGTCTGCGGGCGCTAGCGGGGTGGTTTTAACCCCCGCTAGCGGCCGAAAAAGGGTTAAACCCGCCCGCAAAGCGCCGCTGCAGCGGTGCTTTGCCGGCGGTATTGCCGCGGTGTCCCATTGATTTCAATGGGTAGGAGCGGTATAGGAGCGGTGAATACACCGCTCCTTCACTGCTCCAAAGATGCGGCTAGCAGGACTTTTTTCACCGTCCTGCCAGCGCATCGCTCCAGTGTGAAAGCCCTCCGGCTTTCACACTGGAGGGAAAGGGGCCGGTTTTTTTCAGGCGCTACACAGGCGCTATTTTTAGCGCTGTAACGCCTGAATACCGCCCCAGTGTGAAAACAGCCTAAGGGGTAGATCTGAAATGAGTGGAAACACTGCTGATTTTATCATCCAATCATGTGCAAGCTAAAATACTGTTTTTTATTTTCCTTGCATGTCCCCCTCGGATCTACAGTGGCATTACTTCCAAGTGCACTTGCAGTGCAAAGTGGATTTTCCTTTAGTAAATAACCCCCATAGTGTGATGCACAATTTGAAGGTTCTGGTTAGGGTTGCACTGATAGCACTTTTTTAACACCGAGTACGAGTACCGATACTTTTTTGTAAGTACTCGCTGATACCAATTACCGATACCTATCACGTAGGTGGGGGTGGTTTGGGAGGGGGGTTGTTAGGGAGTTGGGCGAGGCTGGGGTGAGGACATGGTAGGAAGTAGAGGGGTAATTGAGGGCAGGGTAGTTGAGGGTGGGGTGAAATAGGGATTGTGGGGGTGGGAGAATTGAGAAGAAAAAGACTGTGATTGCTGGGGGAGGGTCATTGAGAGACATAGGGGCAGAGGTGGCAGCTGGTGGGGGGAAGGAGGAGGCAACACAGGGAGGGCACAGTACAGGGCGTTAGGAGGGCGCAGTACAGGGCGTTAGGAGGGTGTAGTACAGGGCGTTAAGAGGGTGTTAGGAGGGCGCAGTACCATTACCAGTATAGGTATAGGTATTGGTGCATCCCTAGTTCTGGTATACAAAGAATAAGACCAATTTTTTTATATATAGAGCAATGTACCTTTTTTTGGGGGGTAAAAATTTGATTTCATGATTAGATGGTTGAAGAGTACATTTCAGAAGGAACTTTAGAACCAGGAGCTGTTTTTAGTCTTATATTCACAAACAGGAAAATGAGTGACACCTGGGATGGATTTAGTAGGCAGATGTCTATGGGCTCCCGAAGCTGAGAAGTTCCTTACAATCCATGTTCCTTTTGTGTTTCTTTACAGACAGACCTGTATTCTGGGGCACTCTTCGTCCAGGTGTGCCTGGGATGGAACCTCTACCTCTCCACAGTCTTGATGCTGGTGGTGACGGCACTATACACCATTGCAGGTGGGACGGTGACCTTATTTGTCATAAAAGCACAATTGTAGTCATATACAACATCTGGCGGAACAGAAACACATCTGTGCCATTTTCATAGGTTAGAGGAGGAAGCACAACACCTGATTGGCCTTCTAGGACATCTCAGACATTTCTTCTAGGTTCTGGGGCATATTAGTTGAAGGTTAGCCTTATACTGGTCATATCAAGCACATATTTACCATGGTTATGTATTAATATGAGTTACAAAAAAGACAAATAGAAGCCAACTACTTTTGGCAACATTTTGGGCAATTAATTGAGCATATAATTAGTTAAAGCGTCACCTTTAGTGAAAACAACAAGTGGCGTTGATCTATAGTAGGGATCCTAGTCGAACCCCTACTGAGTGAGCTTACCAGAAAGTTGTCACTGTAACGAGCCAATCGTAAGTGGGCAAGACATTCCTGCCCATTTAGTCACATGCATATACATGCCCCGCCTTGTATATGTGTGGCTGTGAGGCAAATGCCCCAGCTGCAGATAATTTGCCAGTACAAGGTGGCAGCTTCCTGTGGGCTTGCTCAGGTAGGTTCAGACTAGGATCCAATCACACCTGAGCTCATTACTAATCTGTAGATCCAGAGATACAGGCAGTTGAAGTTATAAGCAAATCAAGACTTAACCAAAACCTCTGTCCCACCCCTTTCACCTACTGAGCATCCCTACTTAGTGAGGCTGCCCATCACATTCCATTGGACCATTTTAAAGAAAAAATTGAGACTTCCATTGCTGACCTCCCCCTTAAACTGGTTATATTGATACAATGGATCCAATATTTTATGTTACTGCCCTAGAACAATTATGTATATCAGGGAAGTCAGAGTAAAGTCAGAAGCTACACTAAATGACCAAAAGTATTGTTACGCCTGCCTTTACACGCACATAAACTTTAATTTGCATTGCATTCTTAGTCCATAGGGTTCATAACTGAGTTGGCCCACCTTTTGCAGCTATAACAGCTTCAACTCTTCTGGGAAGGTTGTCCACATGTTTGACTATTCTTCCAGAAGCGCATTTGTGAGGTCAGGCACTAATGATGGACATGAAGGCCTGGCTTGCAGTCTCCACCCTAATTCAACCCAAAGGTGTTCTATCGGGTTGAGGTCAGGTCCAACCCAAACTCGCTCATACATGTCTTCATGGACCTCGCTTTATGTACTGGTGCTCAAGTCATGTTGGAACAGGAAGGGGCCATCCCCAAACTGTTCCCACAAAGTTGGGAGCATGAAATTGTCCAAAATGTCTTGGTATGCTGACGCCTCAAGAGTTCCCTTCACTGGAACCAAGAGGCCAAGCCCAACCCCTTAAAAACAAACCCGCATCACAATTCCTGCTACACCAAATGACTGTGCACCAGTGCACAAAGCAAGGTCCATAAAGACATGGATGAGTGAGTTTGGGGTGGAGGAACTTGACCGGCCTGTACAGAGTCCTGACCTCAACCTGATAGAATTAGAATGAATTAGAGCGGAGACTGCGAGCCAGGCCTTCTCATCCAACATTAGTGCCTGACCTCACAAATGCGCTTCTGGAAGAATGGTCAAACATTCCCATAGACACACTCCTAAACAATGTGCACAGCCTTCCCAGTAGAGTTGAAGCTGTTATAGCTGCAAAGGGTGGGCCAACTCAATAATAAACCTTATGGACTAAAGCTCAGATTTTCTGCTGGTCTTTGTCTTCAGCTTTACCAAAACCATGTAGTGCAAGGGCCTGCCTGATTGTATACAAATTGAAACTCCTAAGGTTTGACCTCATATTATATGGTTTTGGTAAATTTGAAGACAAAGATCAGCAGAAAATCTGATGTGTGTATGGGGCTTAAGACTGGGATGCCATTAAAGTTCATGTGTGTGTGTAAAGGCAGGTGTCCCAATATTTTTGGTAATATAGTGTACATGAAAAAACTCCAGATACACTATAAATGGCCTCCCCTCTAGTATATCATCACAGCGCTCAAAAACCCCCCTCTCTCCCTAGCTGCCACTTAAATAATTAAATATATCTCTCAGAAGGTGAAGAAAAAAAACAAGGAAAATTGCCCAAAACACTACAAAAATCACCTTGTGGCGCTACAAACAAAACACTGCTAAATATCAGTGTACTACAATGTCCAAAACTAAACTACGTGAAAATTATAAACGCATGTGCATAAATACAATACAATAAACATTAAAGTAAATTGTGATTAAATAGCAACAAAAAAAAAATCGCATATAAGTGATAAGAATCAAAGAATCACATAATAAAGTGAATGAGTGACAAAACATAAATAGAGCAAATAAATAAAACAAAATATTTTCTGCTACAAATGGTGCTCTAATAACGATGTGCAGTCCCAAAGAAATTTGGTCTCAAAAATACGATACTTAATCAGACACACTCAATGTCTAATAAAAAAAATGATAGCATTAGTTCAAAAACTCCTTCTCCAGTGAAACTTCTATAGCAGAGTGTCCATAAAACGCAAAGCCTCCACCGCACCCTAGGTGTTCGTGCCCCCCTCGTTTAGAACACTCACCAACAGTATTGCCCAGCACTCTCGTGTCGGGCAAAAATCGCTTATAGTGAATACAGATGATAACTGTTTCTCCAGCCAACTCTTGTGACAGACTCCGGGGCAGAGGTTAGTGGGTTAATATCTCAGTTACCTCAAGGAGACAAAAGAGACTTCCCATAGTGCAAAATTGCAAAGCTATTTTTAATCTCACTAAAACAATCGATTAAAATCACACTCACATGGATCAAATTAAAAGCAGGCACTTCAAATAGACTTTCCACTAATCAATCAGGAGATCCTTCACTCTTAGGCATTGGTGAGCACACTGGAAGCAAGCTAAGTTGATATCAAAAAGCACCGTCTCTATATAAGGTAGCTGTGCGGTACCTGACAGCAGACAACCCAATTTGAAAGCAGCGCCAAATAGTGATATCCAGTCCTTCAACTTGTGTCTATACTTGTCTAGTGTACATACTTGTTTGGGGTCAGTACTCAAAATATTAGGGCAAGAGAGGTGACATGATAGCCAGGCAACATGCAATTGCAGAACGTTAGTGATGGTAGCCTCCAGTGGCATCGCTAGGGGGTGGTTTTTGGGGCTATAGCCCCGAATCTGGGGCCCATCGCCCCAAGTCTCTACAGGGGTCCCCAAGGGGAGGGGAGGCTCTCTGGGGACCCTGATGTAAGTGGGCAGCTCTCTGGGGACCCTGACTTAAGGGGGAGGCTCTCTGGGGACCTTAATGTAAGGGGGGCTCTCCGGGAACCCAGATGCAAGGGGGAGGCTCTCTGGGGACTCTGATGTAAGGAGGATGCTCTCTGGGGACCCTGATGTAAGGGGGGGGGGCTCTTTGGGGACCCTGATATAAGTGGGGGCTCTCTGGGGATATATACACACACGTACATTACTGTCTATACATGTGTATTCCCACCCAAGCGTATGACTTTCTTTACTACCCTGCTATGGGCTCTAGCCCCAGATCTTTTGTAGACCTAGTAACACCCCTGGTAGCCTCCATGTTTTGATCAATTTCCTTTGAGGGGCCTATAACAAGAATCTGAAATCAGGAGGGGGAGAGGCCAAACATTTTTATTTTATTTTTACAAGAAAAAGTTAAAAATAGGCATATTATTGCAGCAATATCTATCATTAATCTTCTCGTTGTTTTCACTGAAGTTAATCTCTTAGTGCTCACTAAGTTTGTGACAGGTTTGCTTTAAGACCCCTTTCACACCACACCACCCATAGCGTGGGTGGTAAAACACTGCTATTTTTAGCGGCGTTTTACCTCTGGATTTTTGGAGCATTTCAGCCGCTAGCGGGGCGCTTTTACCCCCCGCTAGTGGCCGAGAAAGGGTTAAGGCGGTATTACAGCGCTGCCCCATTGATTTCAATAGGGAGCAGCGGTGGAGGAGCTCCAAAGAAGCTGCTGGCAGGACTTTTCCCTGACGTCCTGCCAGTGCACCGCTGTAGTATGAAAGCCCTCGGGCTTTCACATTACAAACAATGGTGCAGCTTTTTTAGGGCGGATTGCAGGCGCTATTTCTAACGATATAGCGCCTGCAAAACGCGCTGGTGTGAAAGGGGTCTAATATAGCCTTTGTTGTCCCCCTCGTAGGTTTGGACTGATATTGCAGCCCAAAAAATGTATTTGTACGAATATCTTCTGACTCTTGCATTATCAAGTGAAAATCTTTCTAGTGTTCCTAAATTTATTTCTACAATAAATCCCATTTATTTTACAATGTTCTTTTAGGAGGTCTGGCCGCTGTGATTTACACCGATGCTCTACAAACTGTCATCATGATTGTGGGTGCCATTATCCTGACTATTACAGGTAATTATCAGTGTTCCTACCCACTGTACAACTGAGGTATCCATGTAAGTTACAGATCTAGAAGAGACGCAAAAGCAATGATAAACCAGTCATATTATTTGAAAATGAAAGCCAAGACTTTTTTTTTTTTTTAGGTGGGACAGAGTAGAAAGGGATAAGAAATTCTTCTTCCTTGCTTACCAACATGCTAATGACATTTTTAAATAAAACATCTGTTTTCATTACATACCTTATTTTAGAAATGGGGATGTCATCACTAAGTCACTGTGCTTCTCTATGCAATGCAGGTAGATCAGTGTTTCTCAAATTTTTTTGTCTTGCGGCGCACCCAAAAGACGTAAAAATGTTCGTGGCACACCTGAAAAGATTTGCAATGCAGCCTCACCAGTGCCCATCGATGCAGCCTCACCAGTGCCCATCGATGCAGCCTCACCAGTGCCCATCGATGCAGCCTCACCGGTGTCAATAAATGCAGCCTCATCAGTGTCCATAAATGCAGCTTGAGCACTGGGGCAGGGCAAATGGGGTGTATGGGGGGGGGGGGGGTGGGATGTGGGGGTCAGCTGGGGGTGTCAGGGTCTCTCACCCGGCAGCTCAGCAGGTCCTTGCACGCCACAGCCTCCGGGGGGGTGATGCTCCTGGTCCTGGGGTAAAGTTTCTTCCAAGGCCCAGCTCCAGAGCCCGAGCCAGTCAAGCGATGCATACTAACACATTATGATATTGTCTTGAAGGGTTTAAAACAAAAAATAAAGGCATCGGTATACTACCACTTTAAGAGCAATCTGCATTCGGATCTCTCTTTCAGGCTGGGTTCACACCGCTGCGGGGGGAGAACCGGATGTGATTCGCACAGCAAATCACATCCGATCTCCGTAGCACTGCGAGTTCAGCCATACAGATAGTATGGCTGAACTCGCAGCTGTCCCGCAGCAAACTCGCACAGGACCCTTTTTTGGGTCCGCAACGGAATCGGATCGCATGGGGGTTCACACCATGCGATCCGATTCCTGTGCGAGTCGGCAGATCGCACTGCGATATGCCGACGGATCTGGGGGTGTCATTAACATAACATTGACACCCCCAGCCGTCCGCATAGGGCAGTGTGAACTGCCGGCGGGAGGTGAGCGATGCGGGAAAACGCCGCGGATTCGCGGCGTTCCCGCATCGCAATAGTGTGAACCTAGCCTAAAGAACATTTGACAGGTGGTGAGGAGGCGCTGTAATTGCCTCTTCACCCCTTGTATTAACCTCTTGATCCCTGCACCAGTGCACTGCAACTGCATTAATTGCAGGGCACTTGCAGAGTGCATTGGACTCAATTGAACTCATGCACTCAATTCACTGTTCACCTGCCAAAAGCAACAGGGGACACAATTCCTTCACTTCATGTCCTATACACTCCCAGCTGCTACCTCTGCAGCTACAGGGGGCAGTGGTTGGGGAGCACTTAGTGGTTCCTACGTCACTTCGGCAGAAGGAACCACTGAGCATGGTTACACAAGAAGTCAGGATTGTAGCTTTCATCTGTGTCTTCTCAAACATCCTCCCTTTATGAGTGATTTTTGTTTAAAACAGAACCTGTCAGCCCTTTTGTTTTGCTGTATGTCAATGAGCACCATTAACAGCAAATATGGTGTAATCTGATATCATTACATAGCTATAAATTAGAAATCATCTGCTCTGTTATTTCAGAGTTGGGGTGTGTGTTGTGATATGACATGGTGTTTCCTGTTCTTCAGTGCTATGGTTACATTATTCATGCAGGAGGTTCTTTGTTTTCTATTTTTTTAGTCAAATACTCCACCCAGCTGATGTGTTCTGACACAAATGGACCAGCAGGACTATGACAATATGATTTGAAAATGTAAATAGTGTTTGTATGTTCTGAAATAGAGCAGGTGCCTGTGAACAAATCTCCCAGTGTTGAAGTGTAAAAGAAAAAAACATTAATTGAAAGGCCTGAGAAAATCCTGGGGTCTACAGAGGACAGACATTCATTGAAAGGCCTGAGAGAACCCTGAGACCAGTGTTCAGGCTGTAAGGAGGACAGACATTCATTGAAAGGCCTGAGAGAACCCTGAGACCAGTGTTCAGGCTGTAAGGAGGACAGACATTCATTGAAAGGCCTGAGAGAACCCAGAGACCAGTGCTCAGGCTGTAAGGAGGACAGACATTCATTGAAAGGCCTGAGAGAACCCTGAGACCAGGCCCCGGGTTCTAGGGATGACAGACATTTTTGAAAGGCCTGAGAGAATTATGAGATCAGCCCCTGGGCTGTACAGAGGTAAGATATACATTAAAAGGCCTGAAAGAACCCCCGAGGCCAGGCCCGGGCTGTAGGGAGGACAACTCTTCATTGAAAGGCCTAAGAGAACCCTGAGACCAAGCCCCAGACTGTGCAGAAGACAGACATTCATTAAAAGGCCTAATGAAATCCTGACACCAGGCCCTGGCCTGCAGGGAGGACAGACATTCACTGACGGACTTAGAGAACCCTGAGACTAGGCCCCCAGCTGTACAGGGAAGATATTACGGTAATTAAAAGGCCTGAAAGAACCCTGCTGCTCAGTTGGCAAAAAAAGTGTAATATCTCTTAGCTTTCAGTCTCATCAGAGAAATATATTATTTATTGAGTTCAAAAAATGGCCCCTGACCTTTACTTCTCAGCATGTTATCAGTCTGCACCATAAAAATACAGCGCTCCCACATTGCCATAAGTTTTCCCTGTTCTGCCTCATGCTGTAGCTTGGGTACAACATGTTTCAGTGTGCCATGTTCTAGACCAGTGGTCCTCAACTTTATTGATACTAGGGCCCAGTAAATTCTTCCAAAAGCGTAATTGCCCCAACAGTAAACCAAATTTATGCTCACACAATAAAAGTGTGGCGGTGCAAAATACAGAATGAAAAGCTGGAGGGGTCAGGATGGACAGGGGTCACTGTTGGGGGATGGGAATTCTGTAAGGAGTTAGGGGACTAGGTGGCCCTGTAGGGGATTGAGGTTTCTGGAAGGGTCTGGGGGGAACTGTGGGGCATGCCATCTCTGGTGGGGGCTGAGGGTCTCTTCAGGAGGCTGGGGACTTTGCAGGGGCACTGTGGAAGACTGGAAGGTACTACTGGGGCTACTGTAGGAGGCCGGGGAACAATGTGGGACACTGTTGGTTTAAGGCACTATGAAGGGGCTGGAGGCTCTGCAGTAGGTTGGGGGCAATGTAGGGGCTGGGTGACTCTGTGGTAGGTTGGAGAGCACAATGGGAATTTAGGGTTACTGCAGTCCACTATGAAAGGTTCAGGGGCCCTGTAGGAGTGAGGTAGTGGCCACAGCTCAATGGTTGAGAACCATTGTTATAAATTCAGTGAGAGGTGCTCTGCCATTACAAATAGGTAAAATCATGGTTATATTTTGTGACTTCAGTGGCTTGCCAATCCAATAGAACATTCAGCTTTTCTACACTACAGTTTTTACTAAAAGCGACTGCATATGACATAGTAAATACGTATCTCTCCTCCTAGAATGAACTTGGCTGTAAAGATGAGAACGCACCAGCTGAATTCGCTTCAAAAACCTGACACCCCCAGGAGAGATGCAGGATTAATCGTTAAAAAAAAAGTGATTCCAATTCACTACCCTGACTATCTCTCCCGCTGAGAGTAGGCGATTCTTTCATATAAACAAGTAGAGAGATTATCTGCTCACTCAGCTGTTCAAAAGAAAGCATCCCGGGCAATCTGCCAAGTTTAGAACTTGAAACATTGTAACTAACTTACTTCTTAGATCAAAGGGATAGAACTTCTTGTGTAAACAAATAATCTGGGCAGTCTGCCAAGCTTTCAACCATGTGTAAATGCAGGAAGTTTAACCACTTAGGTGTCCGTTTATGAAGCAGTGATCAGTGGAGATCCAGAGGATCGCCGCTGATCACAGCCCATAAACAGTTTATAAACCAGAGATAATCGGGGGAGAAGTGTTTGAACTTGTTCTCCCGCCGATTATCTCCACACACTGAGAATCCTCATTGAATGACACAGTAACGGCCAGTTTATGAAGCTGGGACCTCCACTGGTGATCTGTGTCAGAATTCACACTCCCCGTTTCACCAGCTCAGAGGTGGAGAATCGGGGAGTGAAGAGGGAATGTGGGGGGATCTGAGGAGGAAAGAGGAAGATAATTGACTTCCTTATGCCTCGTTCAGACCCCCCAACACTGTAACCATGTCCCCCTGTCATATGTATGTATGTAAGTGTATATATATATATATATATATATATATATAATGTGTGTGTATATACATGTGTATATATAATGTCTGTGTGTGTATACATGTATATGTAGGGGGACTTTTTATTTTGCTAACATTAATCACACCGCGTGTCAGTGTATTGAGCTGTGATAATTTATCACTGCTTAATAAATTGACATCTCTGTGTATCGGTGAATTTCTAGTACTGTAATCTCGTAAAGTCTCATGAGATTCCAGTATTAGGAACCGTTATCCAGTGTTAGAAGCATTTGTAGATCGGTTCACTCCTCCAAGGGTGAAGCGATCTACTCCGCTTTATAAACTGGCATACAGAGGAGAAAGATCTCCTCTGTGAATGCCGGAGAATGAAGCAGTGAATAGATTTCACTGCTTCATAAAAGGACACCTTAAAGTCTAAATCTTTTTCTGACACTTCTTTCTTAAGATAAAATCAATATTTTTTGCTAGAAAATTACTTGGAACCCCCAAACATATTATATATATATATATATATATATATATATATATATATATATATATATATGCTAAAATTATATATATATATATATATATATATATATATATATATATATATATATATATATATATATATATATATATGAGACCCTAGGGAATAAAATGGCAATTGCTGCAATATTTTATGTCACACTGTGTTTGCCCAGCAGTCTTTCAAATGCAATTGTTTGTGAAAAAATACACTTCAATATATAAAATAAAAAAACGAAACAGTAAAGTTAGCACAATTTTTTTGTTTTAATGTGAAAGATGATGTTACGCCGCGAGAATTGTGGGAGAATCGTGATCTCTCTTCTAAGCAAAAAAAATCACGATTCCTATTTTAGCCAGAATCGTGCAGCTCTAACCCCCGGGAGTCTGCTGAAGTTGTTTATAATTGGTGTCTATACCGATGCCATCATTATCCATTCGGTACACAGCCTCAGAGTTATGGACAGGATGGGGTTAAAAAAAGCTAATAGGTGAATACTACCAGCATGCTGGAAAAAAAAAACATTCTTTTTAGTGCTCATTAACTTAAAGCTCAACTCTGAGCTAATCATATTTATGGCTTAAAGAGCTTAGCAAACTCTTCCCTGTCTGTCTGAATGTTCATAAAACAAAGCCTGTGATGACACTGCAGATCATTTTTTTTTTTTTTTTTTTTTCCGTCGGGTACAAAGGTAAGTACAACACAACAGTTTTGAGCATCCCAACTCTTCCTCAGGTGTGGTGTTATTACAAGATAATGAGACATATTTAAATACAAGGATTACTTACCTTTGTACTTACCAAATACATGTCTCGAAAGACGGCAGCAGCAAATTGGCGTGTAAAAATTTGCAGTGTTTATAAGCGACAGTCTGAAGTCTTTTTCCTGCAATTTCTCCATCATCCTTATTGGATTGTGTTGACTACATGCACCCCATTATATTGGCTATATTTATGGCTTTTTTTTTTTTTTTTGTCTTAGCTGGTACGCAGTTCACACACCTCCAACACTGCCTGTATGTGTTGGCAAGGGGTGCTGGATTGTGCTGGAAAGTCGATTGATGCTAGCTACTGGGGAATGTATTGTTTGCTCCTCTAAATTTTCTCATTGCGTTTGAAAATGAATGGCTTCAAATAGCTAACGATTAGAAAATCGGACAAAGGTTCTTAAAATATAAATTTTTCAACAAAATTCTTCTAGCGCATTGGCCCACTTTACCATTGGTATAAACACTGCGGTTCTGCATATGCATTGTTTGGTATCTTTCATCTTACATGGTAGAGTGGAGCCTTTGAGCAACATCCACCCTGATCCCATAGAAATTAAAAATTGCGTGCAGTTAACTTCAACCAACGTGGTTCACTCCAACCAATGAGTACATACAGTATACACAGACGCAGCATGGGATCATTACCCAAACTGAACTGAAAACTGATCTAATGAGGACATTATGTATTTGCCTGGAGATGTTCTCATGTTAATAATTCAGCTATTCTGATTTATGTTGTCTAGTCTTGCACCCTTGAGGGGTTATCATTATAATTCACAATTATTCCATAACTGTTTAAAGTTCATGTAAACCCCAACGGACTTCTTTTTTTTGTTGCCTGTTCATCTGCCAAACACACAACTGAAAGTGTTTTATTATATCTGTTTGATAAGTGCAAAGAATACTATATTTTGCCAGAATTATTGTGCAGTGACAACTTCCTGTGCTCTCTGTCAGTGTAGTGGGAGGAGCTAAAGGGTCAAGTAAGGGGGAAGGAGGGGTTATGGAGATGAGCAGAAATCTATGTTCTTTGTAATCCAACAGAAATAAAGTAGGCAGGGCTGACACCATGTGCTTTGGAATTTAGATGTGTGTCATCACATTAGGATGAAGGTAGAAAGCACATTATATTTCTGGCACATCAAGTTCTTTTTCTATACTCACAGCATTTTTACCAACCTTAACTTCAGTCACAGAGCCAGGAACCATTTTGTCCATGTGTTAAAACGCACATTTTAGGCCTGATGATAATTTAAACCACCAAACATTATATATTTTTAGAAAAAACAGACACCCTAGAGCAGCCATTCTCAACCAGGGTTCCTCTAGAGCAGGGGTCTCAAACTGGCAGCCCTCCAGCTGTTGCGGAACTACAAGTCCCATGAGGCATTGCAAGGCTGACAGTTACAAGCATGACTCCCACCTGCTGAGGCATGATGGGACTTGTAGTTCCGCAACAGCTGGAGGGCCACCAGTTTGAGACCCCTGCTCTAGAGGTTGTTAGGGGTTCCTTGAGCTGTGGCTGATGAACCACCTTTTTGATGGTGCCTACAGAGTTCGAGGTTCAGCATCACTTAGCAAAGCCAACAGTATGACACCAAATATATTTTTAGCTGTCTTTAAGGGTGGCATTCTGAGCACCACATTAAGGGGGACATTCTTCCTATTGGCCACCAGTATAAGGAGCATTATTCCTATTGACCCCTGATAAATTGGTTTTAGTAAGGGTTCCTCGAGACCTGAAAATTTTTGGGGTTCCTCCAGGGTTAAAAGGTTGAGAAAGGCTGCCCTAGAGAATAAAATATTGGCAGCTGCATTTTATTTATTTTTTTATGTTGTCTCAGTGCAATGGATTATCAAACCCATATTTTGGGTAAAAGAAAAAATACTCTAAAATTAAGTTTAGTACAGAGAATCAAATACTTATTTTTGTTTGTAAAATACAAAAGAGGAGGTTGTGCTGAGTAAAAAGATACCCAACATGTCAAACCTTAAAATTGCGTGCATCAGTAAATTGGCAACGCACTTACCAAAATTATCTATGGGTGACACTTTAACCTCCTCCTGCCCACGCTATAGCCGAAATATAGGCTACAGTGCAGGCCTTAATTGCTGAGAGGGCATCCATGTTCGTCCTCCGGAGATCAGGGCAAGTGGTTAAACGTCCCTATAGGTCATCAGGTTAAAGGTATCTGTGAGTAATTTACCTAGAATTATTGCTGTCACTGCATACACAGCAATATAAAACCAGTGCAGTTCTACTGCCGATTTCACATGTAGGTGCCCAAACATATGCGGTTGTATGTATGTGGGTGGATGTGGGGAAGGGAAGGCTTTACATTTTTTTAATATAACTTTATCACCATCACATAGGGGACCCAGCGCCCCCTGTGGCGACATATAGGTTGTGACAGCTTATCTTTATGCATCAGGGGTCTCCCCTGTACTCTACTGCAGTAAATGGAGCGCAGATCATGCTCCATTAGCTGCTTCCCCAGCCGGTGTTCTGCTGTAAAATGCAACTCGCCAAAATCTCCAACCACGTAATCTCCAGCAGCAATAATTGGAGATTTCCATGAGTTGCCTGTTTTCAAAGAACAGCATATACAGTACGCTACAGGACGAGTTGGCCCTTTTAAAAAGAAAAAAAGTTGTTGCCGCCTTGGAGGCGGCCGTGTTGTTGGTTAGTACCGGGCATACTAACAATATCCACTCATATGGTGTACTGTAGTGTATACGCTGCTGCTGTTCTGTCATAACAGCCATTCTTTCCAAATCTCCAAGTATTGGTGTTGCAGAGTCACTGGAAGTGGCGTGGTTGGAGATTTTGACAAGCTGGAGTTTTTCGGCAGAACTCCGGCCCTCGCAGGGAATGACAGCTCTGGACCAGGAAGTGATGTAATATTTGTAACTTCCTGGTTCATTCACCAGAGAGAGGTTCAGTGAACAGATTCTCTATGTCCAGCTCTCTTTGCCCTACACCCAGTAACATCTTCCCAGGGTGTGGATCGTTCTTCAGAGCAAATCAGCCCTAAAAGAATTGTCTAGGATGCACGTAGCAACCAATCACATTCATCCTTTTTTTTACTCTATACTCGAATTATGAACTACAGATTCTTGTTGTTATGGGCAACACAATTTGCTGAACGAGGCCAAACATTTCACCCAGCAGTGACATACACAGAAACAAAAATCACAATGACACCAGGAAAGATTTTAAATACTGCATATATTTAAAAACAGCTCAAAATTTATAATACACCGTACAAAAATAGTCTCAGTACTTTGCAGGATTTTCATGGCTGGAACACGAGAAACAAAAAAAAAAAAAAAAAAAAAAAAAGGGAACATTGAGATTTTTATTATTTTGTAGAGAACAAATAAGATTTTCTATCATCTCTCATAACTCCCACATACATGGACTTAATCCATATGGTAGTGCAAAGCACAGTGGCAATGTGTTAAGCACAGTAACCCATAGCAACCACATATTGTTTAACTAGACTCACCTGTGTGAAAGATAACTTCTGATTGGTCGCTTGGGATAACTGCACTGAGCATGCCCTGCTTGATTACGGTAAGCCAATGAATCTCCTAAAATGGCAGACCAGGTGGCTTTAAAGGGCATACAATCCAAATTGTCACACAGTTTATCATATTGCTTGACAGCTCCACAATACAGCCACCTGTTTCCATGTACAATACGCCCAACAAGTCGTCTTATTGCTATTGTACACCGAGCCCCTGAGGACACGTCGCCAAAGTGTTCCTAGACAATCACGCAGTTTGGATACGGTTACAGATAGAATGGACGCTTGCCAAGAGCTCACCTGACTAAAATGGGATTACTAGTGTCAAACAGAGTCGTCTCGATGCAGCCTATTTGTTACCAAAGCTGCAAAAGACACCTAATGTGATATTTACAAAAAGGATTTATCTGCTATAAAACAAAGGTTTGGAAAAAGTGTGCAAAATGCTAGCCGTTAACGCCTTTTAAAGAACGACATTCTCCCCCCTGCCGCTAACGTGATATGATAAAAACAGCTGCTGCCTCTGGAGTGTTGCTAAAACCATAGGGATGTAAAAATCGTGTGTACATTTTTTCTGTGTAGTTAAGGCCAAAAACAAATGTAATTTGGCTATTGTCTCTCCAGGTCGAATGCCATTCATTCACAATAACATGAATCAGGTAAATAGCACATTATGGCCACTAGATAGTGCTGATGAGCATTGCCCCCATTTGCAGCGATCGAATGTACATGCAATTTCACAGGAAAAATATCTCTCTCAAACTTTTTATAAGCTGCATCCCATAGTGTTGATTTTGAGCTGCTGAACAACAAAAACGGATTTGCATTTACGATTTGTGCTTATTTTCCTCTTTATACAGCTTTTAATAAAATTGGGGGCTACCAAAATCTACAGAAGGCTTATACTGAAGCTGTACCAATGCTAGTGGTCCCAAACACCACATGCCACCTTCCTCGGTCAGACGCTATGCACTTATTCCGAGATCCAGTCTCCGGCGACCTTCCTTGGACAGGAATGACCTTTGGCTTGACCATCATAGCAGCTTGGTACTGGTGTACCGATCAGGTAACAAATGTTGGAAGATAGTTGTTTACCAATTGCCAAACCAATGTGATAAGGAGCGTTCTAACTAGAGTTCATGTTGGCTAGTCAGATTTCAAAGTGACAAAACAGCAGATATAAAATGGCTAGGCACGTGTCACTTCAAAAGCAGGATCACTTTAAGGGCCAATAGTTTAGTTTGGCTTTACTGCCCAATTTCTGTGATGTGTCTACAATAAATAAACCAAGCCCCCCCCCACCCACTGTTAAAGTGCATGAATATTTTATACACATAGCAGCACCTTAAAAACTATACAAAGAATGTAAGCCAGATTCGGTTTAAAGAGACCCTGTTACCAGAGCATTCATTTCAACAAAAACTATCCCATGGCATTATGGGCCTTTGAAATTGTAGCCATGTTATTTACTTGTGAAAGCCTCCTATTTGTAGATATCCAAAAGCCCCAAGACTGCTGCTGGGTGCCACCATCTTGGATGTGATGTTGGCACCACCAGCAGACTTAGAGCTGTCACTCTATAGCAATCTTTTTACTCCACAAGAACTCTGAAAATATCTATCAGGTCTAGAAGAACCCCTGCTAAAAACAATGTATTGGGGTCAGTGAGAAACACACCCTCTTTACAGTAGAGGTCACAATACCATCCTTACAGACCGCTAAAAAGACCATTGATGGTATGTTGCTGGCTCTTCAAAGTGATATTGGTCTAAAACTTTACAGTCACTATTAAATATGGGGTCAACCAACCACAGCTCAAGGAGCCCTCAGCTCCATAGGGTTCCAAGGACCATTGATTAAGAATGCTGCTCTATAGTATTCCCCTTCATTCTCTTGTGTAGATAACCAAAAGCCCTGAGCCTGTTGATGGGCAACCACCATCTTGGATGTGCTATCAGCACCCTCAGCTACCCTTAAATTAATTATCAGGTTCAGGCGAACCCCTGTTTAAGACCAATTTATTGGGGTCAGTGGGAAACACACCCGCCTTAGAGTGGTGGTCACAATACCATCCTTACAGACAGCTAAAAAAGACCATTTGGCTCTTCCAAGTAATATTCGTAACTGGAGTTTTGCAGCCACCATTAAATGGTAGGTCAACCCACCAAAGCTCAAGAAACCCTTAGCAACCTCTGGTGGAGCACTAGGGTTCCAAGGAACCTTGGTTGAGAATGGCTGCTCTATTGTATTCCCCTTCATTCCCTTGTGTAGATAACCCAAAGCCATGAGACTGCTGCTGGTCAAATGCCATTTTGAATGCGATATCAGCACCCCCAGCAGACTCAAAGCTGTTACTCTATAAGAAGAGTTTCTCAAACTATTTACTCTAGAGAAACCCATAAATTAATTATCAGGACCAGGGGAAACCCTGCTAACAATTTATTGGGGGCAGTGGGAAACATGCCCTCTTTACAGTGGTGGTCACAATACCATCTTTACAGACCGCTAAAAAAAAAAAAAAAAAAAAAAAGAGATGGTATGCCGCTCTTCTAAGGGATATTGGTCCCTGGAATTTGCAGCTACCATTAAATGGGAGGTCAACTCACCACAGCTCAAGGAACCCTCAGCAACCTCTAGGAGAACCCTAGGGTTCCAAAGGATTTTGATTGAGAATGGCTGCACTATAGTATTTTCCTTCTCTCCTCCACTGGCAGCTGGTTATGTAGGAAAGTGAAGGGAGAGGTGAAGGGTCTGGGCCAGCATAGAGAGTAATTAGGCGGTCCCAGAAGAGGTGAGGACTATGATGTGGAAGGAGGGATTGGGCTGTGCTAGGCAATGGCTTTATGGAATAATCACATTTTCTAGCAAGTTCAAAGGCACAATGCAAGGGAATACATAATTATTCATGGAAAGGGGAATTAAAAAAAAAATAAAAAAAAAACACACACTGCCAGTTAGCATGTAAAATATTTAATCTTTAACTTTGGTGACAGGGTCTCTTTAAAGATGTAAAGGTAACCTGCACTGGGAGAAAGCTGTAAGCTATTGTTACTAATTGCCTGTCTGATATGATCTACTGGCTTAATGGCCAGGAACAAGTAGATCAGAAGTTCTATTTGACTAGGACTCAACATACTGCCCAGGTCACTGTCTCAATGTTTGGAAACCAGACAAGCCAAGTAACTAGCATTTTTCAAGAGGTCAGCAGTGGCAGCCTTATATTTGTTATAGTACAACTTTTCTTTAAGTTGGGACAAGGGGTACTTGTCACATGTCCGCTGCCATCTCCCAGATGTCAGGAAGGACAGAGGATATGGAGCCAATTGACTCAATTCCCTTTCCAAGGCAACAGTGCCTACTACACAAGAACTTGCCTAACTCTGCAAGCTGATATGCTTGTATTGTCCCCTCCAGTAGGCATGATGCACTTTTAAATTCAATGCCCTTGCTATAGGTGTAGGCCATTTACGTACCTACAAAGCCTGGCCAAAACACTTCCAGAGATGACCTCATCCTATCCTGCCTTGCTGCTAGGATGTTGCCAAGACACTCCCAGACGATTCAAACCTCCTTGCATGAACTTCCCCCCCATGTTTCAGTAGCAGCGAAGGAGAAGATAGTGGATCACATGTGCATGGGGTTTAAGAATTCGCTCATGTGATGGTGGAGGCAGGCACTAATGGCTGGGAGTGTCTTAACATACTAGCAACAAGGCAGGACAAAATGATGCCCATCTGCGTGTTTTTGGGAGGTACTTGCGTAGATAATCTACACCTATAGCAAAGGCTTTAGTCAAAGCTGCACAGTTTGCAACAAATGCCTTTTATCTGTATATGCAGTTTTTTGGTAAAGGTAAACTAACCCTTTAAAGTCTCATGTGCGCAATGAAGAACTTGAAGGCTTCAAACTAATGGAGGGGTAGACATGTAGAGTCAGGAAGCATACATATAGACACCCTACATGTCCTGTTCCTCTGAATTAGTGCTAATAATCCCAAATTTTCCGGGACACGTTTTAATTCACTGCAGCCAACAGGAGGAAAAATGCATTCAGGTGTAGAAATAACGAACATATACATAATTGTAAATCTTACCATAAGTCACCATTTTTTTATTATCTTATTTTTTGTTTCATGTTAAAATAGTCACTTCCCACAAACAAATTCTAGGGTACGCCACCATGTCTACAAACAGTGACCTGCATCAAAGTTCACACTTGTGCGATACGAAAATTTACTCAAAATAGTGGGCACAAAAAAAAGGGCATTTATTTTTTGCAGGCACAATGCGGGTCATTAACTGTTATGACACCCCTGAGCACCTTGCTAAAGTGCTTGAGAAATTGCACAACAGGACACATAGTAAAGTACCATGTGTTTTTGTGTGGCGCAATTTTGGCCTTGTTTAAATGTGCATTCAGGACAGTTCACCCACACAGATGTCCAACTGGGAGAAGTGGCAGCCTCTGTGCAGCCGCTGCATCCCAATTGCCATCAGTCGGATTGCCTGCATTGAACACCTGTGTGCTGTGTGGGTAAACAGTCTTGCTTGGGTGTACACTATAGATTGCCCTGTGTGAATGAGGCCTTTTTTGGTGCAATTTAGATGCGGTAAGCAGTCCTTCAAAATTAATAGGCTGCCTTAGTGCAATGCATGAACACTGCCACATCGCATGCATGTGAACCCAGCCGTGGGCTTTTGTATTGTTACTGGTACACACAGACAGAAGCCATTTTGTGAGGTTAGCCAATGTTCCAGAGTAAACTGTGCACCTTGTCAACATGTGGCTTGATTTCTTGTTCTGTGGTGTTCCTAAGTGAATGTATAAGCTGACTATGGAGTCACACAAAATGGCCGCTGCACTTCATAGGCAACTTGTGAACTTCTAATGTATGGCCTGTGAGAACATCAGTTGTCGTAAGAAACTAGGATTGCCTTAAATAGTACATAAGTACCTTAAAACCGTTGCAATTTCTCGCACATACAGAGATCCAGTATATACATACATACACACATATATACATAAACTTACATATTCACATACATACAATTGCAACTAGCTTAAAACAAACTATTCCAGGAGAACCAGGTGGAAAAAAAAACACATTAGCAATGTTAGCAAAGCTTAGATTGAGGAACACACAGCTCTTTAAACATATTATCTATACCTGTTAAAAAAAAAAAAAACTATTATCTGAGGAGATTATGGACACAGTGCTGCTGGTCATTTACTGTAATGTGACTGGGAGACATGGATGTGCCTCGTGACTGAAAATGGCTGAATGAGTGTCAGATTCTCTGACTCGGAAATAAAAAAGGGTACAATTCGGTTGGTTGCCACAATCGACTTTGTCTTTTACCCAGGTTACCCTGAGGCTCACAAAACACTCTTGCTAACACTTTCTAGTTAAAGGGTATGTCCAGCTAAATCTTTTCTGGGGGGGGGAGGATTAGAACTTTGTCAAGTTTTTACTGCTAATTGGGTCTCTTATTACGATGAGGGCCACACACGCATTGACAAATGATAGATTTCTTTTCTGATTGATTATTCCATTTCAGAAGATATCTATATCTATAGTCAACATCCTATTTCCAGGGAAGTGGATTTCAATCCATAATTATTATTATCGTATAGGTTTCCACCATGTAATCTGATCGATGAAACTACAATTGTATTCACAAAAGTATCTTAGTGCTGCCAGTGCCAATCAATGCAAAACAAACTAAATTTCTGCCCTGGTCAAATCCAACTTAAACTGAGTCTAAGCCCTGGTGCGGCTCCAAAATTGTGCTACTTCAATGCAATTTAAAAGCTGCAAATAAATGGGATTTGCACCACTGATTTCATTGCGGCTTTAACAGAAGCCTATGCAAGTTGCAATAAAAAGCGGCAATAATTAGTGCAGGAACCTTTCGTAATGGCTGCGACATGAGTCGATGATATGAACAGTTCCATTGCCAGGAATGGGGTGAGACATGTGCTTTGGAACTGTCGAATTGCATGACAAGTCGCACCGGTGTGAACAGAGGGGCTAAGTCGATATTAAAGTGGAGGTCTGCCCTGCAAAAATGAAATGCTGGCAGCTACACATACAGCAGCTGCTAACTCTTAATAGGACACTTGCCTGTCCTGGAGTCCAGTGATGTCTGCACTGCAGCTGCCGCCAGTGAAGGAACCCAGTAGTGAAGCATTACGGCTTCACGCCAAGTCCTTACTGCGCGTTCAAGGAACCTGCTGCGCTCTCCTACTGGCCCAGCGACGGGGGAAGGAGGAGGGAGCAGCGTGGTGAGATCAACAGCCGTGACTCCCGGAAGTGGGGATAGGTTACCTAGCAAAGACAGGCACCCCCCCCCCCCCCGAAAGGTGCCAAATGTGGCACTAGAGGGGGGAAGGAGACAAATGAGCGGAAGTTCCACTTTTGGGTGAATCTCCGCTTTAAAGCAACTCATGGCTGTTCGATTGTTTGCAGATGCGATCATTTTCTTTGAATCACATAAAGAACATTAAAGTGCAAATGCCACTATTAGTAGGATTTACCCTCCTTTAGGCTGCCAATAGATTATGCAATTTTTTTTCCTTCCACCACAGGCTAAAGGAAAGAAAATTGCTCAAATCCCTCTTGCTGTGCCATTGTATTCTGATGGCAGGAGGTTTCCCCAATCATGGTACCACTATGACAGACATTTTTATCGCTCTCTGTGCTACTGTTGCAGATCTTCCCTCACTTCCTTTCTAATGGAACCAATGTCACCAAAACAGGAAGTGGGGGGAAATGGAGCCCCAAATAGCAATTAAAACGGGGTAGGGTTTCCAATCCTTCCTCCAACTAAAATGAAAAGTTTTGGCTGGACATAGATTTTTAAATTAACACTATTCCTGTCATGTACAAATCCCGGAGGCAGCCATTTAGATGGGCTGGCCATCTGGTCCTGATCATGCCGGTTAGAATATACCCTGCAGGCTGCGACTTCTAGAGGTTGCCATGTTTGTGGCTTAAACCATACCTAGCAAAACAGGCTTTCTGTGGTGAATTTTGTGAACAGAAACTGTGTTGCGCTTTCAATTAATCTATGAAGGTGGAATTTAGATGGCTTCTATTTCCTTTCATATCCTGTTACATACAAGGCCTATTGTAGTACACTGCTGTGTTTTCAGGATATTATTGCCATTTTATGACAGGACAGGTCTCATTTTCATAAGCAATTCAATTCACCACACAAAATGGCCGCCTCCCTTCACTGAGGTGATGGGCACATCACTGTGTCCAAACCATCCACTTTCTTCACTCACTTCCTTAATCTCTCTCTGCAACTCTCAACTCCCTAGACATTAGGGCCGAGATCTTGACATCTTCACAAAAAAATCTCTTTCTTAATCTTAAAACCAAATTGGCTTTTGTAGTTGAAGTTTTACTTCTCAAAAAACAAACGAGCTATGAAGAAGACCTTTGTTTTCAGACAGATCATTCTGTCACTTACTGACGAGCTCCACTTAAGCAGCACCAAATAAAATAGATTTGTAAAACTAAAAACTTAAAATGTTCTAAATGAAACATCTAGCCCATAATCTTTAAAGTAAACCTGTCATTGTACAAATATGAGAGTTGTTATTGCTGATACGTCTTTAAAGGTGCAAATTCTGGAGCAGTGATTATCTTTATACCATTAAAAAAAAAATTTGTCCCAAAATTTATTTTGACAAGTTTTCTAAATGTAGTCAGCATTACCCAGTAAAGAGTTCTTGTTCTTAGGTGGTGCAAGTCATAGAATTCAATCAGAATCCATCTTTTACTCATGGGCTTTGAGTAGAGTGAATTCCGATTTCTGAATTAGCACTTAAAGCCCATTTAAGGTTTTAAGACTTTTTTTCTTCTTTTTATAATTCTTTACTGCCATATATTATAATTTTAACCACTTCATGACAGGTAGACAACCTTGAATTTCATCTGTTATACTGAGATGATGCCTGCAACTACAGGCATCATCCTGGTAACTTTTTTTTTTTAGCCAATGATTTGTTGTGTTGTAAAAGCCATCCTAGCAGCTCAATAACAGCTGGATTGCTTTTACAGGCAGCGGGAGGGGACGTCCCCCCCCACCCCTGCCTCCCATTGCCGACCGGCGCCTCTCTGGGCCCTCCCATGTGATTAGGGAGAACAGTATCCGATGTGGCAGTGCAGCTGGGTTACCATAAAGCTGGCTGTGGACCAGATGGTCCCCAGCCACCTCTAGAGTGCGATGTCACTTCTGGTTCTGGCAGATGTAAACACTTCCTGGAAAGCAGAGGTAAATGTTGTTGTTTTTTTCCCGTGCTTTCCAGGGTAGAGGAGGCATCAGGGGACTTATTGACAGAGGGCATTGGCAAGACTGGCCAAACTTCTGGCCATTAAACTACACAACTTATATAATAGGAAAGTGGAGGCTATAAATATAGAGGTTGAGTTTACAAGGTCTAAGAGATGGAACATCTATTTCAGGGACTTGTTGGGCTTTCTGAATAAGAGCTCTCTTCTGGGTAAGGCCACCACATACAACAGGTTCACTTAGAGAACATTGGGCAGGGTCTCAGACCTGTAATAATATATTCTTCACAGAGAAATGAAACCAGCAAACAAAAATTGACCTGGCTCAATGTAAACAAAGCGCAGTAGTGCAGTGGATGCAGAACCAGAACAGGCAGAGAAGGTTGACATGAAAATCCCTCTTAAAACTCCTGCACACCTCACCAAGCATTTACAAGTTTCAGGCAGTCCATGGTCAGCACAGTCGTGGCATTTTCCCAGAACATAATAGGCCATGGTAATGGCCACTCGCGATTCAGGCACGGTCCTTCATACATTCATATAATGTACTCTTCAATGACCGTGTTTGTAGGTTAATTTTTGTCCCTGCACACAAGACTGAAGAATAGGCAAGTCCATAAACGCAGCCCTTTTTTTTTTTTTTTTTACAGGTCCTTGTGCCCTGGTGGGCCATGACTTCTCCTCCGAGAGTCTAGGCCTGTTGTCCCAAGCTTGCTCTTGAGGTGTTTGGTTTGGGAGAGCTTAGAAAAAGGAATTCCAAATGGAGTTGATGCATTCTCAGTGGGCACGGGGCTCTGAGACAGCGGGCTGGTGTATCCTCTGCCATAGTCCTTGGCGCTCCACAATCCAGGTCTTGACGCAAGCCCTTCAGACTTTCTGTTGACCTGGCGATATCCGCTGGGGCCATCCATGCTTACTTCCCTTTGGCCTCTGCCCTTGCCTACGTTCCGGGCCCCGTGCTGCGATGAAAATCGGTCATATCCTCCCGGGGGCCCATTGGAAGTGTACTGGAAATTGTTTTTCTCCTTGAGGAGCAGAAAGAGATGGAAAGCGGGTTAGTAAACAGGCAGCAGGCCATATTAGTTAGTTAGGACCACAGATGTAAAACCCAACACGCACATGCATTGAGGACATAGCACAGGACAACGATAAGAAAGAATACTATAGCAAGCGACTTCTAAAGAACTATTCGTGTGCAAGATGACCACAATATATTATTCAATTATACATTTTAGGAAGACTTCAAACTTTAGTAATTCATTGCAGTTTTTATGGAATTCCTATACCAGGTACTTGTGAATTCCCCTCTTCCTGTTTACAGACACTTCTCTTTCCAGATGAGAATGTCTGCACCATGAAATACAAACTGAGCTCCTATGATGCAATGGGAATGTTCCTATCTCTGCTCTTACATAAGCTTCACGGTTAATTAGATATATGAAAAGCATGGACATCAAGCCCTGGAAATCTAATAAATTATTTGGCTTATCATAGCAAAGATAATTTATAATAGAGGTTTTTTTTTTTACACTTTCAACAGCTCTACATTTCAAAACACCCCCTTTATTTGTTAGCTCTCCTATAGAGTATACCTATCCTAGTGTGTAAAAAAATAAAATAGGACACAGCTGCGTCTGGGGCCATGCATATCTGCTGATTCTACATTCTGCATACACACTTAAAGTCACTAGATGAATTGCATGTGTCCAAACAAGTACTTTGGGCGCATATTTTTTTAGCAGGATCTTTTGTTAGCCCATCCAGCAAGAACCTGTAGAAAATACACATATGCCCAAGTGAATAAGCCCTTAAAAGTGAACGTCATGTTCTATCACTAGAGGGCAATGCTGGCCCACGGCAGAGAATTATCAGATGACAATGCAGGTGTGATTTAAAAGTTGCGGTGTAAATTTAGTAAAACTGACAGGAAGTGTCAATGGCCTTGTGCGAGGTTCCCAGAAACCTTTCAGTGTCAGTTTACTATTATACACTGCACCTGCTCGCTGAACCTCATTTTTTGGGGTATCAAAAAAGACTGTCTGATTTGCCAGCAACAACCAATACGATGCTCCTTCGCATTTTCCCAGGTGGTGGATGTGATAAGTTTTTAAAAGTTAAAAAACACAGCTCTCATCCATTGCAACCAGTTAGGCCCCTTTCATACAGGGCTGGTCTGTTCCGATTGTTCCTCCATCTTTTGATGTATAAAAAGAAACACATGTAATTCCTGTGGGTAGCCAGGTGTGTATCAGCCCATCACTCACATACGATCATAACAAGCAGACCTGGACACAAACTTTTTCCGCTCGGGCCGATGAACCTGAACGGACTCTGCTGTAGGTGGTTATAGCTGGATGCATGTCTGCTTACATCCAGCCACCCATAGGGATACTGTGCATTCCATTTTTGATCAGTGTATATATAGGTTAATAACAGACTGCCGGAAAGCCCATGCAAAAGGGGACTTAGGGCTAATTCCCCCTGGCAACAACATACATGCGTTTATAGGATATTTCTTAACACAAGAAAAAAAAAATTGTAAATGGATTTTAAACTGTATTATCAATACTGAGTTTGCTGGCATTTAGATACTTTCATGTCATCTGTGGTTAAAGAAAATAGAATTGTGTGTGCAGGGTAGATGCTCTGAATGCAAGTACATTTGGGCCTCATTCACACATGGTGTATTAAAGCGTATGCCCATAGTAGGGCCATGTTTACCAGGACAGGGATGCACAGGTGTTCCATACATCCCTGTGCATGCAGTCTCATTGAAGTCAAGTGGGACCCAGCAGCTGCACGGATACAGTCGCTACTCCCAATTTGACATCCTTGTAGGTGCATAGTCCTGAACACACACACAATGCGCTTGGGGCCGTGCACTTGAACGGATGTCAAATTAGAAGCCGTGTACATGTCTCTGCAGCTGCTGCATCCCAACTACCATCAATGGGAATGCTTACATGGGCTGGCAACTCCAAAAAAAAAAAAAAAAAAAAAAAAAAAAAACAGACATTCACCATTTTTGGCAATGCAGCAGCTGCAGAGACAAGGACACTGCTTCTAATTTGACATATGTGCAAGTGCATGATTACAGTGCAATGAGGTGTGCTACAACATGTATGTTGGAGCTGCGTTGCCTTTGTGTGCTGGGGTGCCCTTCAAAATAAATAGCACCATAGTGCACTCACACACATCACTTGCGTTGCTATAATGCATGCAAAACCACAATGTCAAAGAGAAAACTCCAACATTTACAACAGGGATATGCAATTAACAGACCTCCAGCTTTTGCAAAAACTACAAGTCCCATCATGCTCTCCCTCTGGGTGTCATGCTTGTGGCCTGTCTGAGTCTTGCTATGCCTCATGGTACTTGTAGTTCTGTCACAGCTGGAGGTCTGCTAACTGCATATCACTGATTTACAGGAATAGGCATTAGCAAAATCTTGCAATGGGGACACCTGTTCCCTGTGCAGATTTAATCTCAATTCCGCTTGTGTCTCTGGTGCAGGAAGTCAGGGGAAGCCACCTGACTGGGAGCACAATACAAATTTGGCAGCTTTTTGGGTCTTTTTTAGATCCCAGTTGGGCTAGATCTCAGCATCTACAAATGAGCCTTTTATTTTTAATATAAAATGGGGTATGAGACTTTCGCTGCATTGAAAAGGTCTATTCTCATTCTCTCATTTATCAGGTCATTGTACAAAGGTCCCTGTCCGCCAAGAACCTGAGCCATGCCAAGGCTGGATCCATTCTCGCCAGCTACCTCAAAATGCTGCCTATGATCTTCATCATCATGCCAGGGATGATCAGCAGGGCTCTGTACCCAGGTAGGAAGTTCAATTGTAATAGAAACTTGCTTTTTATTAAGTTTGACGAGTGCTTCTCGAGTTTGAACTGTTCGCTTACCAGAGCAGCCACCATTCCGTACAGTGGACATTAGTGTATATATAGTATATTGCGTATTGGCAGTGTGTCCAGTAACTGGCAACCACAAAACAGGATTGAAATACAAAACCTCAACCTTGTTTCACCGTCAAATTTAAGGTGCTGTCTAAGTAGTATACTTTATTCGCCTATATACAGCAATCTACTCATGACGACATACAACTAATTCACAAATGGGTATAAGAAGAGTACCGCAAAGGATTCCCACTAAATTCCTAACATTGGAAAGAAAACTCTTTAAGCCTTAACATTTTCAAGGTTAGAGGTGCATCCTTGCCACCCATCTAAACCATTTAAATAAAAATAAATAAAAAAAAGTTCATGCTTAACAGAAACATTGCCATGCATAAAAAAAAGTCACCCTGCGCAAAACAGATTATAAAAATAAAAACTACTACAACACAGTATTGATGAAAAAAAATGTTGTGCAGCCCAAAGCAACTGGATTTGGTGATAGGTGCCCAAAATAAGCCGCAAAATGAAGGTTCAGCCCAACAAGAGTTTAAAAGGATAAGTTCATCTTTGCAAAAAAAAAATTTAAAAAAACAGGAAGCATCAATGAACTACCTAGAGCGCTCAGCATCGAACAGCGCCCTGGTAGTTCATTGAGAAGTCGACATCCGCAAGGATGTCAGTACTTGTAGTTCACCCTTTCACACAACTTTGTGAATAAATGACAAAGTTGGGTGTGCAGAGACCTGCATGGCCACGTTTTTTTTTTTTACAAATTCTGACAGCGGGTGCGGGGAGAAGATCCCCAGTAAACTATCACAATGGGGATTGGGAGGGATGCAGGGGCTGCTACAACAGTACCATGTTACATCCTGAATACTGGTGTTACATGTTACAAATGGTGAACTTATCTATTAAGAGTTAGAGTTAATAGATCTCTATATTATAAATTAAAGACGTTAAAGAAATTAGGACATAAAAAGAGGAATGCCGTAAGGTTCCATGTCGTGGCAATTTAATTTGGTGAGAAATAATTTATCATTAAAAATTACTCTCTCAGTTTTGGCAGATGACACAAAGCAGGGTAAAAAAAAAAAAACTGCATAAGATCTGTAGTGCACCAGCTGACCTAAAAATATTGGATGATTGGGCATTACCTAGTAAAGGTGCAATGGGGAAAACTCCCAAACCAATCAAAAAAGGGGCTATAAACATGCATGCAACGTACAGCTTGGGGCTGGGAGGCCGGATCTGACTCACAGACTCAATAACAGCATGCAGTGGCGGGCAATCTGCAGCTAGCAAAATATTGTCTGGCAAAAAAAAAGAAAAAGGAGCGCAGACTCAAGATAAAATAATTCTGCTCCTTTACACAACCACCTCACCTGGAATATACTATACACTTTTGGCCGCCAGTTGACAAAAAAGATGCCCTGGAACTGGAAAGAACATAGAGAAGCATAATGTAGGTTTAATGAAAAGGCATACACAACCCAGAAAAGGCTCCTTGACCTAAATTTATTCACATCCTATGAATGATTCTTAACATATACACAAAAAATTTAGAGCTATACAAATGTACATTAAATGTATGCAACAAAACACATGGGTGACACTTGCAGCAAAAGAAAGTTTAATTAAGGTGAGAGCAGTGCTCAGATGTAGGGCGTATCTAGAAGGTGCCTGCAAATTATGTTCACATTAGTAAGGTTTGTTTGCGGACGCGTACTTTAGTAGACATATTCTTTCCACTCTATTCAGCAAAGAAAATCTCAACATAAATATCTTCAAACCTTTCTTTATAAACTACCAACACTGGAAGAGGAAACACCATTTAAGTGAAAAACATGCAAAAACAAGCATATACAAGTTATCTGACAGCTACCAATGAAATTGTACAGAGATACAAGGATCACTGTGCCATGGTAAACATTGTAATCAGTACAGGCCGAGAAGCAGGGCAAATATTAAACTCCAGTAACGTTCCAGCCCAAACAACAGAAGAATCCCCAAAGTTGGAACACCAATATCTTGATGTCAGCTTAAGGATACACTCTAGTTAATATGTTCTACTTTTTGACACGCTCGGCTACCTGCAAACTGGTCCTAGTTTTATATTACATACGTCATGTACACAAACACTTGTTCAACCCCATATGCTTGATGGTATCAAATTACTAAAGGGGCTAAAATCAAAAATGGGGCCGTTGTATTTACACCTGGCAGTGTAAAAGACTAGGGCATTGACTCATCAAGCTGCAATAAGATGCAGGCGTGATAAAATTGGTTAAGGAATGCTCAAGAGGTCACTTTAGAATGCCTTCATTGCACTTTAATTAAACAAAATTTCTGTTTAAATAATCAGAATCTGGAGCTTTACTGACAAAGCTTTGATAGCCATGTTGTAAGCTAGTTTAGACTCATATCTGTAATACTGGCTAAAGTCACAAAACATGCCCCATCTTGGTTCTTTACCTAGTTCCTCCACCAGTCAGACCTTGAGTGGGAGAATCTTTTACAAACCTCCTGCCAATTAGTGATTGTACCCAAGCAGCAAACCTTTTGCCAATATTTGTGAAAGCTATTCTGCTTACTTTGGGTGTCACAGCCCATGGTCAAAAACCCACTGGCTTCCAATGCAAGCTGCAAAAATATAGTCCCAACTCTAAAAAGCAGCAAGTTTTTTGGTGGCAATCAATGGATGGTAGTTTTGCTTGCTCTTTGGTAATGAGGTAAAAAACAGCCGATTAGTTAAGGGTCTGAGTGGGACACCCTTGACATCTAGAAGGCTAGCAGTAGCAAGTGTGGATGTAATCTGTGAAAGTAAAAAATGTTCTTAAAGTGTAAATAAGACTTTTGAAAAATGTAAAAATCATTAGAAACAGATTTGTATTAGTCTTGGTCCACCAAATTAGACTTGTTGGTTCTGCTTAAAAGCATTTCAACCTTTCTACTCTTTTCCTCTATAACCTCTCTTTATATATAGAAGTTTCTCCTCTTGCAATATAAATGTATGGTTCTGAATAGGTTTATTAACCAAATATTTCAAAGGCAGCAGCTATTTTGTATTTGCTGAAACACGTGACAAGACAAAAGTGTCTTGACCAGTAGAGTCCATGCTATCTAACTTTTACCAACAAAGCATAGTAGTGATATGCTCCTCTTGTAAACCTGGTCTGCAAAGACTGAAATCTAAAACTCAACAGCAAAAAAAATAAAAAATTTCAAGTATCCAACTTAGTTCATACTAAATAAAGTCAAGCAATTTGTTTTTAGAATTGTTATTCACTTGTCAAATTGGTCTGTGGGAAGATTGTTGACATCTATACACACCTGAGGAGTTTCCAAAGAGAAAACCCGGTCTTTCCCTTGCAATGGGTGACTGGATGATAGAACACGTTTCAGCTCTTCTTCCAGTGTGTTCCTTCTCTTTCCATTTTCCATTGATCTTGCATCCATAAAGGTTTGGGAGATGAGGGGGCTCGAAAAGCTCCCTCTGCTGATGTGACTGTCACTCAGTTTGCGCTGTAGAGATGGACGCTCTCCATTGGGGATACGGTCAGAACTCCTCCTTTGTAAGCTTGTAGATGGGTAGTATTCCTCAGACATAGAAGAGGCATTGGACTGGGGTAAAGAACCAGAACCACTGGAGGAATACTCTCCAGTAGACCCCTGGAGCAGATTAGACTCTTCGTCTTGCTCACTGGAAGCAGGTTCGTTTTCAATGAGAATGTCAATTTGTTCAGAGTCCCTTTCTTCAACCCCGTTGACGAACGGTGCAGGGATTTCTTCTGTCGGTGTAGCTATTCTACCTGAATTGGCATTGAGGGCGTTTTTCATGCTGATGAAGTCTGTTACAGGCACCGTTCTTGGTTTTGGCACTGGGGGTGGCTTGTGGGACAAAATGTGATGATTACCTGCTAGTGCTGCAATACCTTCAACAGATTTTTGTAAAGAATTTACATCCGGACTCTCCTGGCCTGCTGAATTGGCATCATTAGGCTGTTCTACACTAATAATCTCAGTATTTAGGAGAGACTCCTCTAGACTAATCAGATTGGATATGGTAGTCTCAATGTCACTAACAGGTTTCTGCTCTAGGCTCGCCTGTCTGGACCCATACCCCAGGTCTTGGTTTCTCTGTCTAGATGGATTATCCTTGCTACCCTGAGATTCCCTGCTGTGGCTTGCCTGCCTAGATAGGTTGGGCTTACTAGAGCTAGGGCCCGTTTTCTGTTCTAGGCTGGCCTGTCTAGAAACAGTATTGTGACCAGACACCACTTGGTCTTGGTCAGTCTGTCTGGATGGGTTTGCCATATGACTATGTTGGTGTTCTTTATTGCAGCTGGATTGACTGGATGGCTTACTGTTATTATGATCATGCTCTGCGTTCTCTTGTTTTTGCCTTTCTAGCTCTTTGGCCTGTTGCATATACTGGGCTGTTGCTTGGGAAGTGTCACAAATCTTGATTCTGTTCATCTGAGAGGGTTGGGCATTCCTAATGTTGGGATCAATGATATTGATGTATCCTAAGATCTCACTTCCAGGCTCTGGGTCTGGCTCTACCCATGTGGGCAGATATTCAAACATGTTAGCTCGTTCCATGTCTTGCAAAGCTGGGTGAAGCTGAGGCTCATCCATTGGTTCTCGGGCAGCTGCTCGTGGCTTGATGGCTATTTTCTTGACTGCATCACTTTCTTTTTTAGTGTCTTTGCCAGCCTCACTGGCACTCTTGACGGTCACCAGAGCATATTTAGGATTATGCATTTTCCTGGCCATTGCTTCTGAAGGGCCTGTTGGCACTGTAGCTGGCTGTATTACTGGTTCAGGCTCTGGCTCATTATCCATTTGAACATTCTTAAGGCTGAGCCCCTTAGACAGCAGGTAGAGATCCTGGAACTGTCGATCAAAGGTTTCCACAACTTGGCCAGACAAAACAGTGAGTAGGTTTCGGTCAATCCTTGCTGCCGACCAGGTGAAGCTGTGGAGAATGAAAAAGTTAAATAAAATCAGTAACCTTCATGTTTTGTGTGTGTCTTCAAGCAGATACAGTCACTAAAAAGTCAACAGAAGCAAATGTGAGTTTGAAAACAGCAGGTCTATAGGCTTGCTAAAGATATCTTACAAAACCTTAAAACATGGACTGCCCACTTTGTACACTGACAACTTTAAGGCCCCTTTCACACTGTCTTTTTTCCGAGGGCTTTCACACTGGAGTGGTGCGCTAGCAGGATGGTAAAAAAATAAAAAGTCCTGCTAGCAGCATCTTTAGAGAGATGTGTATATCGCTCCTGCCCATTGAACTCAATGGGGCAGCACGACTATACCACCGGCAAAGCGCTACTGCAGAGGCGCTTTGCTGTGGTTTTTAACCCTCTCGGCCGCTAGTGGGGGTAAAACTGCCCCGCTAGCAGCCGAATAGCACCGCAAATCCGAAGGTAAAATAGCAGCGCTTTACCACCGACGCACCTCCCACCCCAGTGTGAAAGGGGCCTCAAGGTCAATGAGGTTATAGCCAATTTGTTCCATGTCCCTAAATCATAGCTCCCAACTGTCCCCGATTTGGAATAAAGTCCCGCTCTGTCCCTCTTTCCTCCTTATTTGTCCCTCATTTTGGTATGGTTAATAAAGTTCTACATAAAATGCACTATTTAGCTTTGAAAAAAATAATTCCCAGTCCTAAACCTTTCAAATTCTTAATTGCTGCATTTGTAAGTATCAAAATTTTAATCGAATATAAAAACATAGAAGTGGTAAAAAAGCAATTTAAATATTATTTTTGTTTAATTCTTCTTTAAGGGGCGTGGCAGTGGGTGTGTCCTATGCCTACATATTTTTGCTAATGGGTGTCCCTCGTTTCCTTCTCAAAAAGTTGGGAGGTATGCTAAATACCCAATACTAATCCAAAGGATACTGAACAGAGATTTTGCTTCCTGAACACTTTGTGTTCAGTTTGAAGGGATCTATCACAATTAGGGCTGCAACTAATGATTATTTTCAGAATCAATTAGTTGGCTGGTTATTATTTTGATTAAAAACCTCAAAAAAAAAAAAAAAAGTGTGGTGTATAATTTAGTTATTATGTAAAGTATAAAAAAAAAAAATGTAATCTTGAATATCTCTATGCAGTGGTAAATAAAAATAACCAGCTATATGGTTAGGGAACAAAATATATAATCCACTCTGAAAATAACAGAGAAGAGATATATATACAGTGCCTTGCAAAAGTATTCACTCCCTTGGCATTTTTCATGTTTTTTTGCCGCACGTTAACATTAATTGTTTGAGGATTTGCATAATTTAACTTACAGAACATGCCCACAACTTTGAAGATTTTTTTTTTTATTGTGAAGCAAATAGGACAAAATAACAGAAAGTCAATGTACATAACTATTCACCCCCCTAAAGTCAATACTTTGTAGAGCCACCTTTTGCAGCTATCACAGCTCCAAGTCGCTTTGGATAAGTCTCTATGAGCTTGCCACATCTTACCACTGGGATTTTTGCCCATCCCTCCTTGCAAAACTGCTCCAGCTCCTTCAAGTTGGATGGTTTGCGCTTGTGAACAGCAATCTAAGTCTGACCACAGATTTTCTATTCAAGCACACTCGAGTGTTGCTTTAGCAGTGTGTTTGGGGTCATTGTCCTGCTGGAAGGTGAACCTCCGTCCTAGCCTAAAATCACACACAGAGTGGTACAGGTTTTGCTCAAGAATATCCCTGTATTTAGCATCATCCATCTTTCCCTCAACTCTGACCAGTTTCCCAGTCCTGACTGCTGAAAAACATCCCTGCAGCATGATGCTGCCACCACCATGTTTCACTGTGGGGATGGTGTTCTTTGGGTGATGTGATGTGTTGGGTTTGCACCAGCATTTTCTTTGAAGGCCAAAAGTTCAATTTTAGTCCCATCAGACCAGAGCACCTTCCTCCATACATTTTGGGAGTCTCCCTTGTGCCTTTTTGTTTTTTGCTGCAAGTAATGGCTTTCTTCTGGCCACTCTGCCATAAAAAAACATTGAACTAAAGGCTGTAATGTAACAAAATAGATAAAAAAAGCCAGGGGGGGGGGGGGGGCTGAATACTTTTTCAAAGAAAAATTAGCAAATTGAAAAAAAAAATAGAAGAAAAAAAAAAAAAAGCCTAAAAACACAGTTTTGCAGGTTTTCAAACAAGACTATTATAATATTATGCATGACAAACTGCCCCGTCATAGGCGGGCAGCTTGATAAAAGCTACCTGTGCTTGCTTTCACTGATGCCGTGTACACACGATCAGACTTTCCGTCAGAAAAGATCCGGCAGTACTGACGGACTTCCGGCCAAACGGGCTTGCCTACACACGAACGGACCAAAGTCCGTTCATTTTGAACGTGATGACGTACGATGGGACTAGAACAGGAAGTTCAATAGCCAATAGCTGCCCTTGTGTCGTATTTGGTCCGTTGGACCAGCATACAAACGGTTTTACCGATGGGAATGGATTCCATCAGACAGATTTGAAACATGTTCTATTTCTAGGTCCGTCTGAATTTTTGAAGAAAAGCCCACACACAATTGTAATATCCGGCAGAAGGAGTCCGTCTGACCTTTTATGCCAGACATTTGCAGCAGCAGCATGCTTTTTGTATTACCTGGCATTATGGGGTTAAAAAAACACAAATGATCCCATTATAGTACAAATACAGCAGGTAATCACTACTATAAGGGGGTTCATTTATACTGTGATGGTAATAGAGCTGCATGTCTTTTTTTTTTATCAACATTCTTCAGTGCTGGGAGATAAAGAGAAACATTGTAACATTTAGTTATTTTAGAATTTAGATCAAAAAGGGAAAACCTCTGGTTTGTAAAGGAGGTCAGTTTAACCACTTAAAGACCAAGCCTTTTTCTAACACTTGTTGCTTACAAGTTAAAATCAGTATTTTCGGCTAGGAAATTACTTAGGACCCCCAAACATTTTTTAGCAGAGACCCTAGAGAATAAAATGGTGGTTGTTGCAATATTTTATGTCACACTATTTGTGCAGTGGTCTTTCAAATGCAATTTTTGGGAAAATAAATAGGAAAAAAAAAGGAAACACTGTGCCTGGTGATCTTTGACTCCTCCCATTTGTTCTTGATGTTTTTGAGACATGTTGCTGCCATTATATTCAAAATTACCTTATTTCTTTCTTAAAATGGTACACATTTGCAGTTTAAACATTTGAGGTGTTTTCCATTTTCTTTAGTCGATAAAATATGGGTTGATGAGATTTGCAAATCATTGCATTCTGTTTTTATGTAGCCGTTACACAACATCCCAACTTTTTTGGAACTGGGGTTGTACCATATCTCTAGTTGTTCAAATCCCCACTTCTACTTTACCCTCAGAGCCTACCCATCTTGTGGTCATGCAGAATTCAAAACACTATTCAAACAAGGAAAAACGCTGCTCCAAGCGAGCAGTCACTACAGTCCGAATGCGCTGGGTGCAAGCCATGGGCCGCCACCAGTGATCGAAATAACAGCCAACAAAGACAGACTGTCCAAACCCAGAAGGTGACGCGTGCGTTTCACAATGACCTCAGTGCTTCTTCAAATACCTTGAAAAAGTACTGAAGTCAGTGTGAAACTCACGCGACACCTCCTGGTTTCAGACACTCTGTCTTTGTTAGGTGTTATTTACTATTTTTTGGAATAAAATCGTTGGAAAGTTCCTGTGATGTGCAGCCGTTCTTTTCTTACTACTACTGCCTACTGCACACTGGGCATTTAGCCGCTCTGCCTGGGATTCCAGCGATTTCATGTGAATGGAAGGCACAGGTGCACTATACAGTCCCACTGGTCTGCAAAGGACTACAAGAGGCTGGATGCTGCTGCGGCTGGATGGGGCTTGACGTTGTACCAAGAGGTACTAACTAGCGCCCAGGGACAAATGTCCGGAAGGCAGACTACTTGAATTCTGGGCGTTTCTCCCTGGGAGCATACAGCTCTACACATTGGTACCACTCGGTACATCGTCCAGCTCTGTCAAGCCACAGCAGCTTTCAACCTATTACAGACTGACAGGCAGCGAGCAGTGGGACTGAATGCCAGAACTAAGGAGAAAATCTCGCAAGCTGCCACCTTCATCACTATAATTTTTTGGGGTGTCCCAAATGCAGCAAGACAAGTTTTACGATTGGTCCTTCCCCTGCTGAATTTTTTTTGCCATTACCTGTAAGATCCACAAGCTGCTTTGTCTCCATCTACAAACATGAATTTCTGTGAAAGGCATCCTTTAAACTTGGTGGAGAAACGTGTGTAGAACTCCGGGCCACCGAGAGTCCGGACCCTTAGGTTCTGCAGAAGAAGAAAACAAAAATGTTTTACTATTTGGTTTCCCAGACAACAAGCCAGAACACAGGACTATTGTCCTCCACCATAATCTTTTAAACAATGGCTGTTCATATTTACACAAACTGTGTGCCCAAGCCCTCAATTCAGAATGTGGAACGTATTGTGTCCATAAAACACATCTTTGACAATACCAAAGAGGCAGTGATGTAGTATAACAAGAAGTCCTAACTTCATATAATAAAGCGCACCTTGTGAGCTGCTATTTATACAAAATTTCGAAATATATGCTCTATAGCTGCTGACACTTATCAGTCCCATATTCCTGTCAAATTAAAATACCAGATAGTGCAGCCTTAAGTTATACACAAACATTTGAATATAACCAAACCATTAGGCCCCTTTCACACGAACGATCAGGCCCGCCTGTCAGTTTTTCAGGCGGACCTGAACGGATGCTCCATAGGGGTCTATGGAGCGTCGGATGTCAGCGGTGACATGTCCGCTGACATCCGACCCGCTCCGATCCGAAAAAGTGCGACGGAGGAAAAAGCTATTTTTCCATCTGTCATCGGATCGGATGACGACGGACACTGCGGTCCGTCGTCATCCGATCTCCCATAGGGGAGAGCGGCGCTGTGACAGGTCTGTCCCTGCGCAGTGATGGACCCGTCGTCTTCTGCTCAGCGGAGATCGCTCGGGCGATCCCCGCTGAGCAAGCGGACATCCACGGGGCGGATCAGCACTGATCCGCCCTGTGTGAAAGGGGCCTAAATCTAACATAAAACATGAACAATCTAGGTAAGGCTCTTATATACAAGATCAATATTATTCGCTTTCCACTCGTGAATCTTCAAATTATAATTCTTGTCAACACTGTGCTCATACCATCATCGGTTGTGCTCTCACCTGAAGCAATTGACCCTACAATTAATGCATGGTCAGAAAAGGCTCATGTCTTTTTTAAATGAACAAGTGCTACACCATTATGTCACTTCAGCGGTCACCAGCCTCTTTTCAAACTTTGCCACAAGTTAATAGATGTTCTAGAAAAATCGCAGATGACTTTTCCAACTCGCTCTCCTCCTCCACTCAGCCGTATGCAAAGAAGAAAGGACTAAAATAGTGCTTTATCTATCGGATCATACTGATCTTGGTATGATCCAAAGCTTTTATAGGAAGGGGGGAGATCTGGGGTCTGATAGTCCCCAGATATCTCAGTAAGGAGGACCTGTTGCTGTCACAGGGGATATTTGCATTCCTTGTGATAGCAATTAAAAATAATGTAAAAAGGTAATGCGTAAAAATAAAGATAACATTTTAAAAAATCTGATGCACAAAGGCGAATGCACGTGTCAGTCCCTCGTCAGTATGTAGACAGCAACTGCATCACACATGTGAGGTGTCAACGTCAGATTGAGATCACTGATTCTAGCACCAGACCTGTGTAACTCCTGTGCAGATCTCAGGTGATAACCTGTAGGGGTTTTTAAAGCGTTGTTTATATTTTACAAAAAAAAAAAAAAATGGGTATTATATTGTGTTTTTGTGCACTAAAAAACATTAAAGTGTATTTTTTCGGAACAGGTTGCTTTTTTGGGAACCGCTGCGCAGATAACGTCTGACATAGGGGATTTCAGCACCCACCATTTTGTTCTCTGGGGCCTCTGCTTTAAGAAATGTTTGATGTTTGGAGTTCTGGGCGATTTTGTGGCAGAGAATGCTGATTTTTGCATGTGCGTGAGATGTGTCGGAAAAAGGCTTGGCCTTTGGGTGCTAAAGTGCTAGGGTGTGGCCCTGCCGCTGGCCACGGGTGTTGGACATGCGGACTGTCTTTTTGGCCAAGCACAATTGCCATTTGATATTGTTTTCTATAAATGACTGTGAAAGTTTAAAGCCTTAGGTTGCTGCTGTCTTTTTTCTTCTTCTCATACTTCTATAGTATGTGGATCACCACTGTCTGCTAGATCGAGCAGAAAGACAGCTGCAGGGTCTGTTTTTTCTTCATGTTTTGCTGAGGGCTCACTCTATTTTCCTTTCACACTCAAAAGACATTCCAATTTGCTCTTGTAAGGTTTGGCCCTAGTATGTGTATGTATGCATGTGAGATGGGGGCCATAGATTGTGAGCTCCATTAGGGCAGGGACTGGTGTGAAAATACAGTATATAAAGCGCTGAGTAAATTGTTGATGCTATATGGAATGCCTGTAATATATAAATTAAAAAATAATGTAAACAGCATGGATAAACTGTAAAAAAAAAAAAAAATAGTGATTTATTCATATTAATATCTTTATGCACACTTCCCCATAAAAAAAAAAAAAAAAAACACAAAACACATTGTTCAGGTGCTTATGAGTACCACAATACAAACGCTTATGTTCCCGAGGAAGTCACTTGGCCCAGTGACGAAACGTGCAAGCACAGGGCTTGCTGGATGCTGTCATCACTCTCAGAAATACAGGAAGTAACGGTATCAGAGCTGTGGTATTGATGTGGAATGCACTAGATGAAGTTTTAAAAATATAGGAGTTTGTATTGTGGTGCTCATAAGTACCTGAACAATGTAAGTGCGGTTTTTTTGGGGAAATGTGTGCATAAAGATATTAATAAACGATAACTATTTTAGTCCTTTTTTTGCAAGTGAAAGAGGAAGAGAAGAGAGAGTTGGAGAAGGCCTCTTAAAAGGAGGTTCTGTGATTTCCTAACATCGTACTTCTTTCATAATAGAGGATGACAGAGACATACAGATCCAATGTTTTTTGGCAGTTTAGTTAGGAAAATAAGTGCAGACATCTGTCTGGCTGCTCAATTAATTTTATTATTCTGTGGCTGCTCAATTTTTTTTATGTATTATTCTGTGCTATTTGTATACATATCAAATAGCATAATTTGCAGGAATTAAAAAAAAAAAAAAAAAAAAAAAAAAAAAGAAGAAGAAACAAAAACCAAGATTTGCCATCTAGGGATTTTCTAGACCACCAATGTTTCAACATGGAGTAGCAGACACTAGCCACGGGACTCTATAAAATCTCCCAAACTGGAATTGGACAAAAAGACGTAAATCACTAAATGGCGTTGGTGGTCTGCGAAGGCCACTTTTAAGAGAATCTTTTGCCAAAATCAAATTGTGGATGAAAGACGTGCCTGAGAGGAAAAAAAGGTCCACTCCACTGAATGCTTTACTACTGGAGAAATAACAGCTGAAGACCATTCAGAATGTATTTTTCAGAAGGGTCAGGTTCCTGGTCACCATTTTTGTTCAGTGGTTTCTCCTGCTGACCCCGACATTACTAAAAGACACAGCTGTGATATAGAGGGTAAGCAAAAGGAACCGTTGAATGCAGTGGGGGACTAGGAATATATGACACTCCCAGAAGTGTTGGAACCTGATTAGTCTTTGGGCATTCATTTCTCTTCTTACAGCGGCGTTTGGCGGCACAGGCAGGAAGTGAGGTCCACATTTAGAATTTCATTTTCAGCAACATCTTGTATTCAGAGCTTGATTATCCCAAAAGAGACGCTTTAATACTTTGCCATATTGTAGAACGCTGGCCATAGATTTGCGAGCAGGCACGTTTCAGGTATATGTGAAAAGCCTACCCAAGCGTAGATGAGGAGTGGGCCTACACCTCCCAGCTCTCATACTGGTGCAAAGAATATCAATCACATTTTTCAAACAGTGGTCAATCATGGGCTGTCATATTAGTACGGGTGCAAATTCTCAGCTCTTCTATCAGTAACACGAATTAAACAATCATATTCAGAGAATTTACAGAGAACTGTAATTATAAATTAAATGCACAGGCAGGTTATATATGCAGCCTTTGCTTCAAGCTTAAGCTAGCCATACACTCTTCAATTTCTCTCAATCAGCCTTATAGGCTAAATGAGAAAAATAGATAGCTTCCCCCATCCTTGCTAAACAGTATGGATGAAGGCCCCCCCCCCCCGACAGCTATTGTACTCAACAGACAGCGGAACCTGCAGCTGCTGAATATTTAAACAGTGATCTGATTGGATGTAGTCATTGTGCGGTCAATTGAAAAATTGACTTTTGTCAAGCTGGGTGATAACAGGAGGGCCACCCACACCTCAATGTGGGCCGATTCAGGAGAAATAAGTTCAGCCATGAAGGGACAACTTTAGTAGTGCAGTAGAGTTTACCTTGCTAATAGGGGTTGCCTAGCTGAAAATAATAAGCTTCTTCCTTGCATTGTCAAAAGTTTTTAGAATTAACCTCCGTAACATCTCTAAAATTCGCCCCTTTTTAACAAATGAAACCACTAAGCTGCTCATTCACTCCCTTGTTATCTCTCACCTTGACTTTTGCAACTCCCTTCTCATTGGCCTGCCTCTCGATAGGCTATCCCCTCTTCAGTCTATCATGAATGCTGCTGCCAGACTTATACAACTTACCAACGGCTTAGTGTCTGCCAACCCTCTCCTCCAATCCCTAAACTGGTTCCCAATCACCCAGCGAATTAAATTCAAAATACTAACCACAACATACAAAGCCATTCACAACTCTGCCCCAAGCTGCATCATCAATCGCATCTCCAAATATCACCCAAATCGTCCTCTCTGCTCTTCTCAAGACCTCCTACTCTCAAGCTCCCGTCTCCTCCTCCCATGCTCGTCTCCAGGATTTCTCCAGAGCCTCTCCCATCCTCTGGAACTCGCTACCTCAACCTGTCCGGCTATCCCCTACTCTTGCTACTTTCAGGCGATCCTTGAAAACTCATCTCTTCAGGAAAGCCTATCTCAGTGATGGCGAACCTTGGCACCCCAGATGCTTTGGAACTACATTTCCCATGATGCTCATGCACTCTACAGTGCTGTTGAGCATCATGGGAAATGTAGTTCCAAAACATCTGGAGTGCCAAGATTCGCCATCACTGGCCTATCACGTCTCCAACTAATCTCCTACCTCTTCCATCAGCTCATTCCCCATAGTTACAACCCTTTGTACCACCTGCCCCACCCTATTAAGCTCTTATTTAAAGCTCTTCTGAGCAGGGCCCTCTTAATTCGCTTGTATTTTATTGTATTGTCTCCCTTTTTATATCGTAAAGTGCTAAGTAAACTGTTGGCACTATATAAATCCTGAATAATAATAATAATAATTCTCTAAATGATGCAAACACTCACAGTGCTCTTGACAGCCAGAGACCCTGTGATCTTTTCCCCAGACCTTAGATCACACAATGGAATTCAAGAGCAAGGGGATCATACTTGTGGCAAGAAAAAAAAAAAAAAAAGGTACTTTCTACTTCAAATAACGGTGCTTTTAGGAACTGCTGACACATTCCCCACTGGTTCACATAAAAGAGTGAATTTAAACAGCAGGTCCATTTTGTCACATTGCACTATAGGGCTGAAAGTCAAATCAATCCAGCCAGTAAAAAAATATGCTATATACTGGTGGCCAGAGGTCTGGGTATTAAAACGCCAAGGCCTTGTTGATCTTCCCTACCGTTGCAAGTATTTGGTGCTTTAGGTGTGTCAAAAATCCTGCTCCCCCACTCTGAACGCAATAGCTATTCCTATAGCTGGCTTGTATATCCTGTGGTTATATAGGAAGAGAAGAGGGGAACAGCGTGGCATTGGAGACACCCAGGGATCAGCAACGCAGCCGAGAGTTTTAAAGACACAAAAAAGGTAAGTGTATATAGAATCATCTTTTTTTTCCCCTTTATACATTGGGGCAGTTTTACTTTTGACCTCCTGCTCTATGAGCACCTTCATCGCAACCAAGATGACCACTTAGAGTGGAGCTCTGCAAAGTTTGGCAGACCTCCTACAGTTAATTGCGTCAATTGTTGAGCAAGACAGAAATGATTAGTATAAACATGGGTAGGACACCCTCTCTTGACCTATCCACCCATTATCCATTCCACACTAGAGAGATGAGTCATACTGGTAGACAATGGGGTTACAGAGAATGCATCAATGATCCCAGCTTTAAACTGCAATAAAGAAAGATCTATTTACAGAACTCCGCAACACGATACATAGAACACCGTAGCCCCGTGTTGGGTGAGAAGCAGCTGCTGTGGACACATGCAAGCTTGTTACTGTAGCCCAGGAACAGTCAACATGCGATCGAAATGCAATGTCATAAAAATGTAACCAGACCTGAAACCGGAGTGGCCCTGCGTAATACAGCGTCCCCTCTGGCTACAGAGTTATTATTAATCTTCACATTTCTGAAGATGTCACGGACACCTCGCCATCAAAACAGTGAAGCCTTCACTAATTGATCCCAGTGAAATGCATCAGGGCAACTAAAGAGGGTAAAATCTCTTTAGCATGGACAAAGACAACATTAAAACTCAACAGTTGGTCTAACCATTCCCCACTCTATCCATAACCAAGGCAGAATATTCATAATACTAGATAGAATCGGCTCAACTATGGAACTACAGGGGACTAAAAGGCAGAATATATATTGGAAGCAGCCATGATGGCAGTTTTACTGGCGCAGCACATTTGTGAGAACGTAAATAGGACATAAGACAAATTGCTTTGTTTAGGCTTCAGGACTGCGTAGGCCAAAATTGCCAAACTCAATCCAGTGCATATGGTGTGAACAGGCCCCTGAAGCCCATACACATCAGTTTTTCTGCTGAGGTTTTCCTTCAGATTTACCAAAACCATATAATAATATGAGGTCAAACCTTAGGAGTTTCAATTTGTAGGCAATCAGGCAGACCCTTGCACTACATGGATTTGGTAAACCTGAAGGAAAAAATATTTAATTAAGTGAAATGCATGGTAAAAGAATTATTTTATTGGTGTATTAATTAGCACTCTTGCCTAGCAGTAAAAAGGTTTGCTAGTTTCAATCCCAACCACGACACTACTTGCCTGGAGTTTGCATGTTCTCCCTGTGCCCTGCGTGGGTTTTCTCTCGGGTACTCCGGTTTCCTCCAACATTCCAAAGACATGCCGGTAGGTTAATTGGCTCCTATCTAAATTAGCCCTAGTATGTGTATGTATGAATGTGAGTTAGGGACCTTAGATTTTAAGCTCCTCGAGGGTAGGGACTGATGTGAATGTATAATATATATGTAAAGGCGCTACGAAAATTGACGGCGCTATACAAGTTTCTATAATAATAATAATTTTATTGGGCATCCACCTTGTTCTCCAGCTACGAACTTGACATATAATACAAAGTAGGACATAATCTTGTTCTTTGTACTCTGACTTTCTGCACATGCGATGGTGAAGACAATTTTATTGTCCTTATGGTCTTTGTGGGTTGCCAGGCACAGTTATTCGGAAAAACAAAAGCACGTCGATTTACAGCCACCATAAATCTCTTTAGCAGAATTATTATTCTGAAGAATCTAAATTGTACTATCCCTGATCCTTCCCCTGCATAGGAAACAATTCCAACAGACCAAAAAAAAAAAAAGAAGTAAAGTAATGCAAACTAAATGGTCTGCCCACACATACAATGTTGGGGATTAGGTCGCCATTTGTCAGTTCTCTAGAAATTAGTGACATCGCTGCCAAACCCCAGCTTTACCTTCAGTCTTGTACAGGCTCACTTCCTGAGATGTATTACTCTGACTTCACTGCACACAATGAGCTTCTCACAGTGTGCATTAGAAGCTGCAGCAAGTCAGAAAGAGCAGGTTTTATTTCCTGGATGAACCAGAGCAGACAATTAAACGGGAGAGAGGGGGAGAGGGAGTGAGAGATCAAAACTGCAACAGACAGAATCTGGAGCAATTGTGCATGGCAGCTTCTATCATTCTTCATTTTTAAAGCCTTATGCCCTGTACACACGGTCGGACTTTCCAATGGAAAATGTGCAATCAGATCGTGCTGTCGGAAAATCTGATCGTGTGTGGTCTCCATCTGACTTTTTTCATCGGAATTTCCGACCCACAAAGTTTGAGAGCTGGATCTAAAATTTCCCTACAACAAAATCCGATCATTTCAATTCCGATCATGTGTAGACAATTCCGACTGAGAAAGTGCCACGCATGCTCAGAATAAATTACGAGCTGAAAGCTATTGGCTACTGCCCTTTATATAGTCCCGTCGTATGTGGTTTACGCCACCTCGTTCTGAACGATCCGATTTTCCGATCACTTTGTGCGACCGTGTGTATGCAAGAGAAGTTTGGGCCAAAATCCGTCGGAAAAAAAAAAAAATCAGACGGATTTTGTTGTTGGAATGTTCGACCGGGTGTACAGGGCATAAGTGAACAAGCTAAAGATAGAAGTTGATTGGTGGTCATGCAAAACTGCTCCAGAGTCTGTCTGCTCCAGCTTTGATCAATTCCCCCAAAAGAGTAACAGATGAATGGCATAATCCAAACGGTAATAACAAGAGACATAAGACCCAATTAACAAATAAAGGTCTATAGCAGGGCTTGACAAATTTGCTTTAAATCTAATTTTTTTTTTTTTTTTTTTTTATTTAAAAAAAATTTAACAACTTTAGTTAGGCTCGGTTCACACAGGGGCGACTTGTCCAGGTGACTTCGCCGCCTGACAAGTCGCCCCCGTTCTGTACTACGGAACCGTTCTAATAGGAGCGACTCGAGTCGCTCCGACTTAGAAAAAAGGTTCCTGTACTACTTTTGCGGCGACTTCGGGCGACTTGCATTGACTTCTATACAGAAGTCGTTTTGCAAGTCGCCGCTGAGGTCGCGGCGCTGCAAGTCGTGCCGCGTCCTGTGTGAACCGAGCCTTAGCCTTACGCAGGAGGTCTGGTGTTAGAATCATTGTTCTCATTCCAGCGTGCACGGCAATACATAACGTGTATTGCAATCAATGTTTTCCAATGTAGGCACCCCAACACGTGCATTTACGTTTGTATGTGTGTATATGTGGGGGTAGGGAAGCCTTATGGATTTTATGTGCTTGAATGGAACTTAAATTTTTTTTTGCGTTGTAAAAATGATTTACATTTTTTTTCCCCATCACATACATTGCCTTGAAAAAGTATTCATACCCCTCAAACCCCCTCCACATTTTGTCATGTTACAACCAAAAACGTAAATGTATTTTATTGGGATTTTATGTGATGGACCAACACAAAGTGGCACATAATTGTAAAGTGGAAGGAAAATGATTAATGGTTTTCAACGTTTTTTTTTACAAATATATATCTGAAGAGTGTGGCGTGCATTTGTAGTCAGCCCCCCTGAGTCAATACTTTGTAGAACCACCTTTCACTGCAATTACAGCTGCAAGACTTTGGGGATGTCTCTACCAGATCTAGAGAGTGAAATATCTGCCCATTCTTCTTTTCAAGATAGCTCTGTCAGATTGGAAGAGGGAGCGTCTGAATAGTATGAATATGCTTTGATATAAACCATTCCATTGTAGCTCTGGCTGTATGTTTAGGGTTGTTGTCCTTCTGGAAGGTGAACCTCCGCCCCAGTGTAAAATCTTTTGCAGACTAACAGGTTTTCTACTAAGATTGCCCTGTTTTGGCTCCATCCATCTTCCCATCAACTGTGACCATCTTCCCTGTTCCTGCTGAAGAAAAGCATCCCACAACATGATGCTGCCACCACCACCATGTTTTGCAGTGGGGATGGTCTGTTCAGGGTGATGTAAAGTGTTAGTTTTCTCCCACACACACAGGGTTTTGCTTTTAGGCCAAAAAGTTCAATTTTGGTCTCATCTGACCAGAGCACCTTCTTTCACATGTTTGCGGTGTCCTCCACATGGCTTCTCACAAACTGCAAACGGGACTTCTTATGGCTTTTTGCCACTCTTCCATGAAGGCCAGATTTGTGGCGTGAACGCCTAATGCAGGCCATGCATGCTCGAATTTTGAACAAATTTTCTTTTCAAAATCAGAAAGTTTTCTTTTTTGTGATCCAATGATGCCACCATTGATTTTCGAAATTTGGCTGACCAAGCCTTCAATTTCACCTCATGCTGCTACAGAAAATAATTTTCGTGGCCGGGAAGCTTCTTTTCTCTCCGTAAATTTTCTTTTCTTATTACATTTCTTGCACGATTCTCCCATTATTGATTAGAAAATCGCTTGTTTTTCAAAAATTTTCCAACATGTCCGATTCCTCAAATTTGATTTCCGCACGAAAATCGCCTGTTGCTGCAGCCCACTAATGGTGCGAAATTCATACGAAAATTCTTAGATAAGAGTTTTGAAAGAAAATTATTTCGAAATTCGAACCACGTATGGCCGGCATAAGTTGTCCTGTGGACAGGTTCTCCCGTCTGAGCTGTGGATCTCTGCAGCTCCTCAGGAGTTACTATGGGCCTCTTGGCTGCTTCTCTGATGAATGCTCTCCTTGCCCGGCCTGCCAGTTTAGGTGGACGGCTATGTCTTGGTAGGTTTGCAGTTGTGCCATACTTACTTACATTGCTCCATGAGATGTTCAAAGCTTGGGATATTTCTTTATAACCCAACCCTGCTTTAAACTTCTCCACAACTTTATCCCTGACCCGTCTGGTGTGTTCTTTGGCCTTCATGATGCGGTTTGTTCACCAAGGTTCTCTAACAAACCTCTGGAGGCTTCACAGAACAGCTGTATTTATACTGAGATTAAATTAAACACAGGGGGACTCTATTTACTAAATAGGTGACTTCTGAAGGCAATTGATTCCACTAGATTTTAGTTAGGGGTATCAGAGTAAAGGGGGCTGAATACAAATGCACGCCACACTTTAGATATTTGTAAAAAAATGTTGAAAAACATTTTAAAATTTTCCTTCCACTTCAGTTATGTCCCACTTTGTGTTGGTCTGTCACATAAAATCCCAATAAAATAAATTTACATTTTTGGTTGTAACTTGACAAAACGTGGAAAATTTCAAGGGATATGAATACTTTTTCAAGGTACTGTAGGTGACAGTCTACTATGCAGCAACTTTTTTGGTGACCGGTTCTCTTTAATGAGACATCCAGGGACCCTGGATAGCTCACCTGTGCTCTACTGAATGTACAGCAATGCAATGCAGATCACACTGCATTACATTCTTTCCCGGCCTTGATGGCCATGAAACTGTCAATGGGGACCTGGAAGTGACATCATACATGTCATCAACAAGTCTGTTGGTCAGCTCTCCTCCCTCCCCTCTACCCCATGGCAACTGCTATGCCAGTCCCGGGCATGCAGATGGGCAAGTGGAACCTGGGATACATATTTAGGGGCAAGCAGGGTGTGTGGAACAGCCGATTTATCCTCAAGGCGCTCACCATTGGCGGTGATGCTCTGTCCTCGTCCAGCCCAATCACCCGAGAGCAGAGTGCTGACAGCCCGCTACACCCACATTGCCCCGACTGAAACAGAGCCACCCACCTCTGCACAGGGCCCACCCCTGACATCTGATCCACCCCCGGACAGGGGACACACCTAATCTCGGCCAATCAGCTACACAGCTCGGCCCCAGGAGATGGGGATCGCCTCCGACACCCGCTCAGCTTGAAGAGTGTGAGCTGGTGTCAGCAGTGAATGGGCTGAGAAAAGCCCAGGCTTCAGGGTGCAATTTCTATTTGCAATAGCGACTTGGCACCTGGGATTTGTTGAGCCCTGGTCTGAAGCATGAATGATACACATTGACCTCAGAGGAAGGAAGCATGTAAGCTCACGCTCAAGATTAAAAGGCTTTCTCTTGCCACTATTTCCAGTGATTTCATAGGTTACATCTCTCTTAAAAAAATACAGACGAAGCACACACTTTAGCCATTACTCTGTCTACACATAATAAGTGCTGTCAATTTAAATACCAGCAAGGTACTGAGATTTAGAGTGCTATGGTTTAACTGAACAGCTGCCATTTTTTGAAGCCTCGTGAAACAGAGATCTATTTTTTTAGCGATCAGAGAGATAAAAATGCCATCTCAGACCACAAATGGACTGCTTTTCCTGTGAATGGATATGACACATATCCTAACATTTCCTCTGCAAAGACTTGCAGGTGACATCAAAAGGTGTGAAGAATGTGACCGGTCAATGCACATCATTAAGGCTGACACCACACAATGATTGCTTTCAATATAACCCTTGGCATGCTAAATGTCAGTAGATAATTACAAAGCCAATATTAACCCATTACAGCTGGGGAAGGGTTTTTAAAACTGCACAGTTTTTTTTTTTTTTTCTAATTTTCACTGCCCCAGTATAAAAAACACATCAAAACTGCTTCAAGCAGAACTTGCTGGGAAGGCCATGGGAGGTTTTGCCAACCCTGCAATCTTCTTGTGTTCTTCTGGACTGCCGTTTTGTGTGGGTGTATCTCCCACGCATACACGCTTGAGATCATCTGATCAGCCATAGCATTTATTACCACCTCCCTTATCATGACCCAAGACCGAATATTGAATAGGTCCTTTTTTCCTGCCAAAACAGCCCTGACCCATTGAGGCATGGACTCCAGTAGACAAAGCATCACACTGCTTCCACCGACTTGTCTTCTTGCCATAGTACCAAGATGCACTATCTCTTCCCCAGGTAAGCGATGCACAGACCCCCCCCCCCCCCGGGTATTCACCTTATGTAAGAGGAAATGTGCCCGTGGTCCAGTCCTGATACATGCCAGCTGTAAGCACTTTTGGCTGCGGGCACAGGTGGTACGAGTAGAAAGGCACTCTGCCCAGTCTGCAGCTATACAGCCCCATACATAAACTGTGATGCACAGTGTCTTGCGACACCTTTCTATTGGAGCTAGCATTAACTTAATCAGCAATCTTCTATTGGATCAGACTACACGGGTCAGGCCTTCACCCCCCTCATGCATCAATGAGCTTTGACTGCCCAAAACCCTGTCACCGGTTCACCAGTTTCCTTCCTTGGAACACTGCAGACCAGGAACATCCCACAAGAGCTGTAGTTTTGGAGAGCCAGTCATTACAATTTGGCCCTTGTCAAAGTCGCTTAAATCCTTACGCTTACCCATTTTTCTGCTTTCAACACATCAACTTCAGGGACAACATATTCACTTGTCTATATCCTATCCATTCTCAGATGCCATCATCACAAGCAAATCAAAGCTGTTCACTTTACCAGTGGTCATAACGTTATGGCTGATCAATCAATGTACATTATGCGATTCAGTTCTCGGAATCTTACACATGACAGAGGACTGAGGGTGCACACTGTGCAATTGTCAAAACACTGCATACAACAGAATCAAAAAATGCTCTAAGAAAAGGCAAACTTTTTATTTGGCAGAAGAGACAAAAGGGTTGGATTTACTACGACTGGAGAAATGCGGGTGCAGCTGTGCATGGTAGCCAATCGGCTTCTAACTTCAGCTTGTTCAATTAAGCTTTGACAAAAAAACCTGGAAGCTGACCTAATAGTCACTGTGGTAGGATTCATATTAAATGTACAGTTTAATTGTTCCCCATACTATCCTTCTGTCATTTGAAAGCCTTCATCAAAGAGGGTCAATAATGGGCAGCGTGTGCATCTAGTATCAAGATCCAGCTTTTGGTGAAAACCACTAATCTGCGCTAAAAATCATGATGGCCTATCATGGTGATCATATAAAGTTTGTTAAACTTGCCGACTCCAACCATAAAGCCTCATGCACGCTGGATGTTTGCCCAGCTTTTCTAAACCTCTTTCTCCTTGCAGGAGAAAAGTAGTGTCAAAAATGCACTTAATTTTTGCAAATGCGTTTAGATGCAGCAATCGCTTGGGCTTTTATTAATTTCACTGTCCAGAATATTAATTTAATTTATTAATGACACTGAAATGAACAGCCATGTGCTTGATGCACCTAGTGCTTACGGTGCTTCTAAACACCAGTAAAACCGCGCGTGTGTGTGTTACAATTTTGAAAAAATAAATAAATAAATAAAACACACACAATATTTTGTACTTTTTGCTATAATAAATATCCCCATTTTATTTTTAAAAAAAAAAAAGCTACATTTCTCCGTTTAGGATATGTCTTCTACATATTTTTGGTAAAAAAATAAATAAAATCGCAATAAGCATATATTGGTTTGCGCAAACGTTATAGCGTCTATAAAATAGGGGATAGATTTAAACCATTTTTATTACTTTTTTTTTTTTTTTTTACTAGTAATGACAGCGATCTGTGATTTTTATTGTGACATTATGGCGGACACATCGGACAAATTTGGGATCATTGGTATTTATACAGCCATCAATACTATAAAAATGCATTGATTACTGTAAAACAGTCACTGGCAGTGAAGGGGTTAACACTAGGGGCAATCAAGGGGTTAACTGTGTTCCCTTGGAGGGGATTCTAACTGTAGGGGGAGGGAAATGACTGGAGGAAGTGACAGATCGTGGTTTCTAGCTAATTGGAACACACAATCTGTCACTCCTCTAAGAACAGAACAGGCAAGTCTGTTTTTACACACAATTGTCCCTGTTCTGCGTCACCTGCTCACGATCGCTCGTGGCTGGCGGTCATCACGACCGCCGGCCACGAGCACTGGCACCCCAGTTGTGCAGCGGGCGCGGGCGCTTGCTATCCCGTTTCCATGACCTGACATATAGCTACAACTGTTTGTGGGATTGTGCCAACCTACCGCAGTAAAGTTACGACGGCTGGTCGGCAAGCTGTTAAAGTGGAAGTTTTTTTTTTTTTTTACTTGTACCTGCAGGTAATCCAATAATAAGGCTTATCTGTAGGTACAGTGAATGTCTTCTAAACTTGCACTGTTTAGGAGATATTTTTACTGCATGTAGCCGGTGATATGACTGGCAAATGCGCTCTGAAGGGCTGGCATACCCGTGCCCCCCCCCCCCCCCTTCGTGCCGCTGTCTGAGATTCCTGTGCACATGCGTGGGAGTGATGTCGGCGTGGCCAGACAGCCATAGGATGCAAACCTGGAAGGAACGCCAAGTGAACATGGAAGCCCTGTCAGCAGTAACAGCGTGCCGCTGGAGGGCTTCATTCTAAGGCAAGCATTTCATAATGTGCTAGTTTGTAATGTATACTAGTACATGATTATTATTATATTTTTTGGAAATAAGGGGTTAAAGGAATGGCGGGGCAGTTGCCGATACTGTACCCGGCATATCCAAACCTACAAGATAGTCCATAAACGCCAGACATTCTCGGTACTTGATAATAAATGTCAGTCAAATATAATAAAAAAATATACAAAAGTTTAATAGCCAAAAAATATATACAAACATGTAAACATTTCATGAAATAAAACCATATCCACTACAAACAATTTCTAACGGGTTTCCCCTTAGGATTTATGTTGGAGTGGAATGACAACGTTCCTAGAGGTACGTTGACATTCCACTCCAACATAAATCCTAAGGGGAAACCCGTTAGAAATTGTTTGTTTGTAGTGGATATGGTTTTATTTCATGAAATGTTTACATGTTTGTATATATTATTATTAAACTTTTGTATATATTTTTTTATTATATTTGAGTGACATTTATTATCAAGTACCAACATAGTCCATAAACTCCAGACAATCTTGTAGGTTTGGATATGCCGGGTACAGTATCGGCAACTGCCCCACCATTCCTATAACCCCTTGTTTCCAAAAAATGTATTGATTCGGATGATGGTACACTCATTTTTTTGGGATTTAATGTTTATTTGAGGCTAAAAACTTACCTTATTGCTATTATTATACAGTATTTATATAGTGCCAACAGTTTACGCAGCTCTTTGTAACTTGAGGGTAGACAGTACAAATACAATACACTTTAATACAGTAGGAATCAGAGGGCCCTGCTCATTAGAGCTTACAATCGAATTATGTTTACTACCACTTTAAGGGGTTCTTAGATTTCAGGAAAAAAACAAACAAACAAACAAACAAAAAAAAAAACACGCCTCTAAAAGTGCCGATTAAAACACCTAGTGTGCATGAGGCCTTAATACATGGTTCGAATTTCAGACAGTGCACGCTGATTCTAACTGTTAATATACCCCGGATAAGGAATTCACTCAACAACACTGGTCTCCGTACATTGCTGTGACCAGCCACATCTCCTGGAGTTGTTTCTGCGTTTGCAGGCTCCTGCACTATGATTGCCCGGACCCGAAATTGCACGCGGGAGCCGCCGGTCATGGCAAAGCTCTTGAAGAAAAGGGCACGAGCGGGCAGTTTCTTCAGTGCGCATGTGCCAATGACATATTCACTGTATCCGCATGTGCCAATCTCCTAACCTGTGCAAGCTTAAGAGATATTCACGCTACCTACAGGTAAGCCTTATTATAGGCTTACCTGTAGGTAAAAATGGTGCAACAGAGTTTACAACCACTTTAAGGCTGCATTCACACCTGAGCTTTTTGTTTTCAGACAGAAAGTCATGCGTTTTTACTGCGATTTTTACCGCTTTTTTTGCCTTGATTTTGCACAATGTAAAAAGCTGAAAAATGCATGTAATCTGCCCAAACAGAAACTACTTTTTTGAGCTTCGGGAGTTTTGCTTCAGGTGACAAAACGCTCAGATGTGAACAGGTGCCATTGAAATGAATGGGATTTTGCTTGTTGGGCGTTTTACAAGCTGCAAACACTCAGGTGTGATGCAGCCTTAAGAAGTGACGTTGATCTTATTAAGGCTCCATGCACACTGAAGCTCATAAAAAACGCCCAATTTTGGGAGTTTGGGCATTTTTTTAATAGCCCATAAACTCCCCTCTATGTTATCCTATGTGTCCATGCATACATGGATGTTTGTTGGTTGTTTATCAGCAGTGGAGGTTATGGGCTGTTTTCTGAACTCCCTAAAATCTCGTTCAGGAGTTGTTTTTCTGACCACAAAAAAAACTCCAAACGCTGATAAACGTCAAAACGCTCAAAAACTTGGCTCACCAGCATTTGTTTTTGATCCATTGAAAAAAGAAAAAAAAAAAAAAACAACATTTTATAAAATTATATATATAGGTCTAAGACGTTTACTAAAATAATGGGGTTAAAAAAAAACTAAAATTAGCCCTTTAAAGTAGAAAAAAAGCAGATAATCACTACTGTATTTTTACTGTAGAACAGTGAGTAATATTTACAGTAGCAGGGCCGGCGCTACCACTAGGCGGACTAGGCAACCGCCTAGGGCGCCCGGCCGCTGGTTATTTTATTCCTGGCTGGCTGCACTGTCCTTGCTGCAACTACTACTGTGCCAGTGCCAAGCAACAGCGGAATAGAGGATGGATGGAGGATGGATGCAGCATGCATCATCATGGGATACAGCAGGGCGACGTCGGCGGTGTGGCACTTGAAGGCCACTCTCTGAGCTTGGGGTCAGGTGCGCGCAGCCTGGGCTAGCTGGAACAGGAAGAGAAGAGGCACCACTCCACACGAGGCAGGTACACAGGCTGGCAAATACAGTTGGTGCCAGCAACAGGTTACTGGTGTGACCGTGAGGTAAGCAAAAAACTGTTGCTTTCTCTCTATTAGGCCCCTTTCACGCTGGGGCGGTTTTCAGGTGCTACAGTGCTAAAAATAGCACCTGTATAGCGCCTGAAAAAATCGGCCCCTTTCACTCCAGTGTGAAAGCCAGAGGGTTTTCACACTGGAGCGGTGCACTAGCAGGACGGTGAAAAAAGTCCTGCTAGCCGCATATTCGGAGCGGTGAAACCGCTCCTACCTATTGAAATCAATGGGGGAGCACGGCTATACCGCCGGCAAAGCGCCACTGCAGCGGCGCTTTGTGGGCGGTTTTAACCCTTTTTCGGCCGTTAAACGCAGACCGCCGCTAAAACAATGGTAAATCACTGCTAAAAATAGCAGCGCTTTGCCGCCGACGCCCGCACCGCCCCAGAGTAAAAGGGGCCTTAATGAGAATAACATTATGTGAATGTGATGACCATGACATTTAATTTTAAAATGTGCGTGTATATATATCAATTATGTTGACTGATCTGCCAAATGTCCCCCCAAGTCTGCAATTTATGGGCACTGGTGAGGCGGAATTGTTGAGCGCTGGTGAAGCGGTATTCTGGGGGTGGAGTCAGGGGCGGGGCCAATGGGGGGCGGCAAAATTAGGTTTCGCCTAGGGTGCCAAAAATCCTTGCACCAGCCCTGTACAGTAGCGATTATTTGCTCTTTTTGTACTATAATAGGCTAATTATTTTTTTTTTTTTAACCCCATTATGTTACTGGCCGATTAATTGATTATGAAAACAATAATCGATTCATTTCATAATCGATTAGTTGTTTCAGCCCATATTATATATATATATATAATTTTTTTTTCCTTTCTCTCTAATATGAGATAGATAGAAAGATCTATAGAGAGGGAGATCAATAGACAGATTTATATATATATATATATATATATATATATATATATATATATATATATATATATATATATATATATATATATATATATATATATATATATATATATACACATACATACATATACATACATACACACACACACACACACACACACACACATACATATACACACATATATATACACACACACACACTTTCTAGATATAGATATATAGCGAGAGAGAGGATATATATATCTCAATATCAAAAATGTTTAAAAAAAAATAAAAAAAATTTGAAAGACTGCAAAGCTACTGCCGTTTTAATAACATTATTTTAACGTCCAGTGTGTAAGGCAGGGGTCTCCAAAATACGGCACTCCAGTTGTTAAGGAACTACAATTCCCATCATGCCTTGTCAGGTCTGTGAATGTCAGAGTTTGGCAAAGCCTCATGGGATGTGTAGTTTCTCAACAGCTGGAAGGCCGTAGTTTGGAGATCCCTGGTGTAAGGGGTCTAAGGGAAGAAAACAGTCTGTGTTATTGTCAGGTTAGATGACACATACTGACAGTGATACATTAGGCCTGGGCATTTAGGTGTTTGACCAGAAAGAGGTTAATAATATGTCATCTTCATCAGTGACTGCTACACTTTAATTTCTGGCACAATGAGGATATCTTCACAAGTCCCCAATGCCGCAGGCTTCCCCAAAGGCTTGTGTGAGCTCTAGATTTCCCAAGTAAAAAACAGCATCTAATCTGACGCCTGGAGCACGATTGCATGACACTTAAGACAAAAAGTCAAAGAGTAACATTTCAGACAATAAACGCGCTTTGTGGTAACCTGTGTGAGAACGCACAACCCCCCCCCCCCCTCCCCCCAACTAATATTTACACAACGTTTTTCCTCCTCCCCTCTGATCTGCATTCTATACATTACATGGTCCACACCCTGTCCTCCAGACAAAAATTTTCTTCACTCAGGCGAGGACTTGCTTAATGCAGAGAAAAGGCAAAATTAACCATTTCTTATAAACACGGGACTCGCCATGAAGAGATTCATTTTTTTTAACCACTTTTGGACCGCCCCACGTACATTCACTGTGGCAGGGTGGCCCGGCTGTGCTAAATCACGTACCTGCTGTGATTGGACACAGCAGGAGTCAAATCAGTGTGTCTGGCAGGCCGCAATGGCCGCTGCGACCCGCCGATCATTCACAGGAGAGGCGGATCGCCCATCTACCTGTGTAAACATGGAAAAAATGGCGGATCTGTCAAGAAGGGATAGAGAGATCTTGCGATTCAGCTGAGCTGAATTACGGATCTCTTTTCCTTCAGTGTGACTCTGCCCCACACAGTAAAGCTTCACACACAATATCGGATTTTTCGACAGGGAATTGCGTGATGACAGTCTGTTTGCCTAAAATCTGACCATTAGTACACTCCATCAGACAATTGTCGTCCAACTTTCCGCCAACAAATGTTGGATAGCAGGCTAGTAAATTTTCAGCGGGCAACGGTCTGTTGTCAGATTTTCTTATCGTGTGTACACAAGTCTGTCACAAACACGCATGCTTGGAATCAATGCTCACCAAACACGACATTAGCAGGTGTCCAAACGGTGGCTTAAATTCCACGTAGTACGTCACTACGTTCGTGTTTGTTGGCTGAGAATTGTATGCTGTTAGTATGCAAGGCAAGTTCCTGGCACAAGCCCTTTTGACAAAAGTCTGACGCTCTGTTGGCCAACAATCCGATCGTGTGTACGAGGCTTTAGTAAGCACCTCCCTAGGGAACATTTAACCCTTTGATCGCCCCCCCGGTGTTAACCCCTTCCTTGCCAGTGCCATTTATACGGTAATCAGTGCATTTTTATAGCTGTATTGGTGTCGCTGGTCCCCAAAAAGTGTCACTCAGTGTCAGATTTATCTGTCGCAATGTCGCAGCAACGCTAAAAAACACATTGACACCATTACCAGTATAAAAAAAATATAGAAATAGTCCATAAATCTATCCAGTTTTGTGCAAAATGAATAAATATATGCTTATTGGGATTTTTTTTTACCAAAAATATATAGAAGAATATATCTTGGGCTAAATTGATGGAGAAATTCCCTTTTTTTTTTTGGACATTATAGCAGAAAGTAAAAAAAATTAGTTTCTTTGTTTTTTTCAAAATTTTCAGTCTTTTTTTGTTTATAGTGAAAAAAATAAAAGTGCAGAAGCGATCAAATACCAAAAAAAAAGCTCTATTTATGGGAAAAAAACCCCACATCAATTTTATTTGGGTACAGTGTCGCACGACCGTGCAATTGTCAGAGATGCAGTGCCGTATTGCAAAAAATGGCCTGGTCAGGAAGTGGGTAAAACCTTCTGGAGCTGAAATGCTTAAAAGCATTTCAGATAAAAAATTTACAATCTTTGCTGCTCCTTGTTGCATCACATGTCAGGGATCAGGGCAGAACCTACCCCCCCCCCCCTTGCTGAAGCAAATTGGATCATGCTTTATTGTTTGTTTGTTTTTTGCCTACAACATTGGGTATTGAGTAGTGTATATGGAGGTGTGTGTTTTTTCCCACCCCTTTGTTGGTTGAACTAGATGGACGTGTCCTTTTTCAACCACAATAACCAATAACTATGCTTGTCCCCTGAGTGCTGGCCAGTTCAGTTCAGAACAAGCAGAACATGCTGCATTTTTCCTTCACTGGACCACAGTAAAACGCATCAAAAAAACACCGGAACGCACATGTCCCCATTTAAGGTGAAGGAAAACAAAGGGGGAAATGCCCTGGAATGCATCAAAAACATGCATGCAGAAATGCACCCGGAACGCATCTGTACTGCGTTTTTATGGTGTGCAAGTTTTTAAAAGTCAGCAGCTACCAAAAGTGCTGATGAATTTTAATAATCAGACACTTACCTGTTCCACAGCCCGGCGATGCAGCCGCACAGAGCCTCGCCATTAAAAACTACAGCTTGCGGCTTCATGGCCGGGCGTGCATTGCACATGCGCGAGTCACGCTGCGCTCACCCAGTGGACAGGCAATCTTCTTAGACCTGTCACGTGTCCCAGAAGATTGCAGAGAGGGAGGGGCCACCTAGGGGGGAGAGGAGTCGTCACCTAGGTGGCCCGTAGGCCTGAGGGCTTTATTTTAAAGGCAAGTCAGTCATAAGGCGCTAGTATGCCGTGCATACTAGCACATTATGACTATCTTGCAGGGGTCCTTTTTTTTTTTATTTTGCAGTTTGTTAAAGATAAAGACGCTGCCTACTTAGTATGTGATTAAAACAGCTGCTTAAATTACGTATAAAAAAAAAAAAAAAAAAAACACACCTGGGAGGGTTTACAATCACTAAGAGCTGGTTCTCACAACAAAAAAAAAAAAAACGCACTCCAGAGCCATTCTGGATGTGTTTCTGCATGAGTGTTTTTAATGCATTTCTGGATGCATTCCAGATGCTTTTTTTTTTTTTTCACTGTACTGGGGTCCAGTGCATTTTTGATGCGTTTTACCATGTTTCCATAAAGTCCAGTAGAGGAAAAATGCAGCACGTTCTACTTTTTTTTGGAATTGACCCGCTGGTGTTTACTATGCCATTGGAAACCATATAATCTACTTTTAATGCGTTTTTGCATTGGACTGAATGTGGTGTGAACTAGCCCCAAGTTTTGTGTAGACGGACATTTTCAATTGATACAGACTACAACAACATCATACTTTTTGTAGTGATAAATGCCAATAGAAGCTGGCTTACTTTAATGATACTTTTGGCGGCGGTGCATATATAAGTGACATATACACATTCCAAACAAATAGGTAAATTAAAGTTATATGGCCAATTGAAGAAAATGTGGGGACCTCACCCACCCAAGGGCTGCTGACCCTGAACAGTTGCATCTCTTTGTAAAGTCAGAGTAGGGAAGCAGCAGACATAAAAGAACAGACCGCGCTTTGTTACTAAACATACGTAGTTATCGTCTTTGTACCAGGTTTCATAAATGTCTCGGACGCAAGCTGACGCTTTACTGCCTCTCCCAGTCTAATGGAATGCTACAGCCTTGGCTTAATCTGATGTAAGGGCGGTACGCAGATGTCAGTAAACACACTGCAGTCAGCCCCTCCTATGTCATCCAGTGTATAATGCTGGGAACTTCTAGGTGTACAAAGTCCTGACCCCTTCAACCCCTTACTCGTGGCATTTATTATCTTAAAGTGATCTTAGGTATGTAGAAACAAAAAATACCTATATTTTCTGATCCATCTACCTTTTCAAGAGCTCTTCTTCCTACCCCACAATGTGCAGCCTACAGCATTATTACCGATCTGCAATATTTGGACTTTTTTTCCTTAGAAGTCAACAGCTGAACCCTCATCTCTAGAACCACCCCCTTGGGTGCAGGCATACTCAAATCAGCGACCTTCTTCATGCTTAACATCCTGACATATTTCTCTATGCTGCGTGAAAGGCAATATGATACCACTTAATGACGCGCATGTCACAGGATAGGTGGAGGTATCATTGCAAAACAGCTTGTGATTGATAGCCTGGCTTTACCATCCCTATGGCTGTGGCTAATGACGTGCAATAGATGGAGGCGTCTTTAAGGGATAGCTTGTGATTGCGAGCCCTGCTTTACCTTTTCTACGGCAGTGCCCGATGACATGTGACTGACATAAGAAAGTTGGGAGGATTCTTAAAGAACTTGAGACTGACAGCCTGAGTTTACCTTTGCAATGGCAGCACCCAAAGCCGTGTGACGTCACACGAAGGTTGGAGGCATCTTTAACATATAACAAGAATGACTGGCTTTGCCTTCTCTAAGTCCGTGTCCAATGGCAGGTGACTGTCACACTATGGTTGGTTTTAAGTCCCAATCTCCCTATTGTATCTACACTATGGTTGGAGGAATCTTTGACAGCTTGTGATTGACAGCCTGGCTTTACCTTTTCTATGGCAGTGCCCAATGACATGTAATGGATAGAGGCTTCGTAAAAAAGGGACAGCTTGTGATTGATAGCCCAGCTTTACTTTATTTATACAAAAGAGCCTAGAGTCCATTACAACATCAATGTTCCACAAAAGAAGTACAAAATCTCTTATACATTACAAAACAACTCAAAATTCTACGACCAAGTACAATAAAAACATGATATTCCAGTATCAATAAAGCTCATTCTTGTTTTCATGTTTTAGTAACTATCCATAATGTACCAGGGTTTACTCAAATGGACCCCTCAGCAAAAAAACAAAAAGAAGGGGGGACAGGGACAAGTCCCAGAGGAGATGAATTGCTTACGTGCAATAAGAAAAAGGCGGGAAGGACCTCACTCCCCAGGGCAACTCTCTAGTAACCTCTTCTGAATATACAAATAAATCTCAAGACAACCACATTTTAAATATATTGTTCCCTTCAATCTTGAGTGCTAAGCACCAAGTCCCCCAGGGCACCGATACTTCTGACCTTGTTAAGCCACATAGCGATGAAAGGAGGTTGAGAATCCTTCCAACACAGAGTAATACAGGCTTTAGTGGCATTACCCAAGTGACGAAGCACTGATTTATTTATATTTCTGAAGTGGAATTTGTGAACAACGAAGCAAGAAAAAAAAAATGGTCTTCTAGTATTGGGAAATCTGTGATTTTTGAGAAATCTTCTGTACCTCCAACCAATACAGTCCAATCCAAAAAATATGGATTAAAGTCCCCTTTCCCCATTGGCTTTGCCAGCAACGGTCCGAGGCCTCTGGAAAAAATGTACATGCGGTCTGAAGCTGCACTTTGGGGGGCCATTCACACTATTGTGGTGCGTTAAGGCAGCCCATTAAAAACGAATGGGCTGCCAACACACCAAAAATGGTGTAAGTACCCTTTCTGGCAGCGCACCACAGCTTGACGCCCAGGTGCGTTGGTGTGTCATTCAGACTGAATGGTACCGCACCACAACTGAGCCAATGTGAAAGGAATTTGAAAACTTTCAACACAAGAAAGTTTGCTCACACCTGCTTTAGCAATTACAATGAATTAGGCCTGCCACACGCTTGGTAGAATAAACTACTGCAGATATCTTAAGCACACCCTAATGCTGCAGATATGACGAGGGGAGAAACTGGTGTACGGTTAGGGAGTTGATTGCCTCCAGCGCTGAGAGTTTTTCCCTAAAGCTTCCTCCTCAGTATGGAGAAATAAAGCACCAGGTTCCGTATATACTATATACATGTCCTCACAAGCATGCCTTACAGGCAGGGAGGCACCCGTGGGTGCTCAGGAGACTGCTGACACCTCCAACACAGGAAGCCGACTTTAAGGTGTAGGGGAGGTGGGCCCTCTCTGTTCCAGAAAGGGATTAAACTGAAGGCCTGGCATGTACACACCTGTTAAATACCATTTCCTGTCAAATATGTAATGCAAGGGCAAAAAAGTTCATACTTTTGATTTGATGTAGTTCCACTATTTTCCATTCAGCAATCTCATAACCTTTTTCTGAGGAGAGTACCCCTTTAGTAACATTTAGAGACCACTTGGCCTTCTTCTGCAGACTGGTCATCAAGGTCCCCACGGTGTACATACGTCTAATTTCCGCTGCCCACACCGTCCAACTCTACTCTGATGCTGTGGAATGGTCACCAGAATTCCACTGGGAAACCAACATTTCTGGGAGAGCCAATCTCCTTGGTTCCCTGCAGTTCTTACTTTTACTCATTTCTCCTGCTGGCCTCCATATCACCGTTAATGGGTGGAAGTCATTAGAAGGAACCAGCAAGAGCTGTGGGGAACCCAGGATATCAACATTAAAAGGTGTGTATAAGTGTATTTCCTCTTGGACTTCAGAGGAAAATTGCACAGAGTTCAATGGAGTGGGTAGCTGGAAAGGCAAGTATGTACACTTTACTTTTACAGTAAAAAAAAGAACACATACTCTGCCAGCCCACCATGAATCCATAATCAATAGTCCAAATATTTATTAAAGCAATCACAACACAATACGTGCAGTTGCAATGTTTGGGGGCCACAAAGAACTTCAGACATGAAATGTCATATCACATGCTTGAAGAAGAAGTCCTGCACAGCCTTGAAATGTTGAATCTGCACTTATTGGATTGAATTACTTTAAAGTGGTTCTAAAGGCTCAAGGTGTGGATTCAATGCATGAAGGTAAAGAAAACATTTATGTCCAGCAGACCCCCGAAATACTTACCTGAGCCCCATCTTGATCCAGCAATGTGCACGAGTGCTCAGCTCTCTGCCTCCTCATTCGTTGAGACAGCCATTGGCTCCTGCTGCTGTCAATCACAGCCACTGAGCCAATCAGTGTGTGTGTGTGTGTGTGTGTGTGTGTGTGTGTGTGTGTGTGTGTGTGAGAGAGAGAATGGACATGCAGAGTCGCAGCTTGGAAGTGAGCCTCCTTGAGTGCACCCACTGCAAGCTGCTTCCTCTGGGGAGTAGGGGGGGGAGGGGCCAGGCACACTGGAAATGGAACCAATAAGAGGAGGATGGGGGCTGCTCTATGCAAAACTACTGCACAAAGCAGGTAAGTATGACATGTTTGTTTAAAAAAAAACAAAATAAGAAAAAAAAAACTTTAATATCCAAGGCTGGTAAGCTACAATATATTTATTTACATATTTATTTTTGGGTTTAGATATGCTTTCATATTGCAAAACAATGAGCAGTTGGTTTGTTTTCCTAACCTACTTTTTAGATGTATTCAATCATCTTAAACTGCCAGGTCATCTTTAACACGGCATGCAAACCTTCACTAAACAATAGGAGCCAAGTATATATGTGAGCGGAGTTGTTTTTTAACTCACAACACAACCATCACCATTGTGTGGAAGGACAGGTACACGTTAATGTCCATACTTACAAACATATTTTTAGATTTTTACAATGTTGGGCACTCCTGAAAACATTTTCCTGGTACTAGATATATAATTATGATGGTGGTATTTGTGCATCATAAAAGCACAATAAAAACTGTACATCAACCAGATCTGTATTCTCCTGTGTAAAAGATAAACCATTCGGGAAGAAGAAAGTGAATTTAGTACTTTGTGCGAAGCATTCAAATTATTGATCACAAACGTTTCCCAGAATCCCGGCCTGTGTGCAGCAGGCACAATCTGAAACTTGGTCAAAGGGACTCTGTCGCTGAAATTAAATTTACAAAAAACAAGTACATTTCCCATTAAAAAAAAGATAGTAAATACTTACCACTCGTGCTGCCGATCTGCACTGTATTGAAAAGGAAGTCACTTCCAGGAGGTGGTGTTGGGTACCTGGTACCCCCAGCTAATTTGGTTTTACCTACACCAGCATTGTGTCATATAATAGAAGGCAGGAGCTTGCGGAGGGCACCACAGAGTGCAAAAAAAAGAAAAAGGGGTCAAAAGGGGGCTTTGAGTAAACCAACAGAATTTCTACCGACAAGGAAACATCCATCGGGACCAACTTATCATGGAACAGCTAAACAATGCCTTGACCTTTTTAGTTTTTAAAATCATGGCAATTCCTAGTTGATTGTGCTGGCATACAATGTATTATATTTACCGGCATATATGCACAGCTTAAAGTGATATATATATATTTTTTTATCCACCCAGGGAAACTAGGAGACACATAAAGGTTTAGAGTTTGGGCTTTTTCTGTAACTTTTGGCTTACTTTTAATTTCTGTTTTCTATGTCAAACTGTAATAGATTAGAGACAACAGCGTAAGACTCGGGGGAAAATTAATTATTTTGCTCATCTTTAAGCTAAAAACTCAAAACTACCCTTGCTGTGGGGCTCCCCTAACAATGCAAGGGTTACATATACTCATTTTTGCCTAAGGTAGCTTTAAATTTATTTTTTATTTAACTTCTCCTCTTTTCTCCTCTCCAAAGTTCTGGGTCCTGGGCGGGCCCTCACACAATGTAGGACTGCTTGCCCTGCATTGTACATGACAACATCAAAATGTGAATACTGGACAGAGCACTGACTAGACATGGGCTTTGGCAGACTGGTCTATATAGTGTAGGAAGCCTGCCGAGAGAGGCCCACTGCAAGGGCAGTTTTAATAGTTTTAGAGTTCAGTTTAAAAGGAGAAGACCAGCCTGAGCTTTTTAGGCTGGGCCTATCCTCTGGGTCACTGGAGTACAATTTATTTTGCACTCCTGTGACCAGTTTTCAGCCATTAGTTGAGGCAGCACGTCACCCCGACTTCCAAGTCTGGATCCGCCAGCTGCCTTGATTGATGGCAGTCTCAGCATGCCGCTGAGACGGCTGCTCCATGCCCCTCCACAGCTCAGCACTTCAATGAACATGGAGAAGCAGAGAGGAGAGACGCTGACCGATAGTTAGCAGTTCTCCTCTGAGGATCTGTGAAAACCGAGCCATCGTCGATGTTTGGTGGTTCGGCTCTCAGTGCACAGAAGGCAGGGGGCAGATGCAGCATCAGTCTGATGCTGCATCCACCTAGGCAAGTATGAATCTTTAATAAAAAAAAAAAACACATTTATTTTTTAAGAAAAACAACCAACTCTAAAAGGAACGAATGGCATGATTATGTAGAAAAATGAATAGAAGTGTCTCAAGATTCCAGCAAAGTACAGAACCACTCCATGGCTCACCTTGAGGTGACCTTTGTGCATCTGAGCCTTTTCACACATCCGTAGGAAATACTTGACATCGGACTCATTCAGAATGATGTAGACAGAGACCTTCCTCTTGAAGCCAGCATCTAACAAGTCCTTTAATATGTCCAAGTCTGTGAAGAGGTCCATTACAAGGGCGATCACCTGTGGGAACAAAAAGAATATAGCGTTTACATAAAAGTACATTTACAACCTAGACAACTCCAAGGGCTTCCAGAGCCACTTTGGACTGCAACTGTAGTAAGCTATGAACATTAGTGCCAAAAGATTTGAGAATATACACACACACACACACACACACACACACACATACCCCCAAAAAGTGTTGGCCAAGCAGATCGATCATATTTAAAAAAAACTGTTAAAAAATGTTTTGAATTTAAAAATAAATTCACATTATGTATCTCTCAAACTAGAGACAATGAAGTGGTTAATGTACTGTACCTAGTCTACAGTGGCCAAAACACACAAAAAAAAAGAAAAAAAAAAGGAGGAAGCTTGTAAAATGTGAAAGCCACATCAAAACTATTTCAACTATTTTTTAAGCAATGTGATAACATCTCAAAATTTGTGCTTAATGACCTCAATGACCATACATTATAATTTCTCTTCCAGGGAGGGTTCAGCTTTGTAGTCCATGGGGAAAAAAAAAACCTAACAGCAACAATTTCCCGACACACAAAGCCAACATACTAGGTTTTCCTGTTATTTAAAAATGATGAATAAGTATTCATTATGTTTTATACCCAACCTACTATGTATTGGCACTTGATGTGTATACCATCTTGCACTTCATGCATTGACGGATTCTTCACATGAATGATTTTGCATTCAATATGGATACCACAGGAAACTCCAGATTGCTTTTGACCTAGTAAATTAGGCAACTCAATCTTATTAACACAGAGAAAGCCTTAAAATAACTTTCTGGTGTCAGGGATCCCCTGCTGATTACTAAAGCTACAGCTCATGGTACATTAGTGTGGTGGTCAGGGGGAAAAAATTATCCTTAAATTGGATGTCAGTGGGAAAAGGGCTGCCAACAGTAGAAAGAATCCCTCCTCTGGAGCGATTTTCTTCCCTGCAACCACAGGTTGCCAGTGTTGATGGAAGAATCCCTCCTGCAAAACCATTTGTGTTCTACAAGCAGGGGGGTGCTGGGAGCCTTCCCTGCTGGCAGAACACAGTGATTTCTGGTTGTACCCAAGTTGATCAATCAACACAGGTACATGGAGCATACCCATTAATGTTCAAATCTCAGCAGGTTTCTGCTGAGCCACCCAAGATTTGAACCATCTATGGCCTGCTTAAGCTGGTCATAAATGGTTAGGTTTTTTTTCCCCCTTTTCATTTAGCCAGGGGGCTAAATGAAAAAAAGCAGATTACTCCATCCAAACACAATTTTGATCACTGTATGGCCAGCTTTACCAATAGAGGAAAAGTTTGTCGGTCTCTGTAGTTACTTCTATGAAAGCCATAAAGCGTTTGGTGCTTAAGGAATACCCAATAACCTCTGCAGAAACCCTGCGGTCCTATAGGACCCTAGTTGAGAAGGGCTGTTCTAAATAGTGAATAGTTGTTATAAGCGGCAGAATGTTATTTAATCCATAGCCCAGCCTCTCTCAATCCCTCGGGGGAACTTTCTAAATAATTTTTAGGTCTCAGGAAATCTCTGCTAATACCAATTTATTGGTGTCCAGTGCGTAAAAATGCCCCTTACGTTGGTGGCCAGTGGTAACAACGTCCCACTTGGTGGTGGTGGCTAGAGTGTCATCCTTACAAACAGCTATAAAGATCATCAGTGACAAGCAGCTGGCTCTGTCAACTGGCACTGGCCCCAGAACTATGTAGTCACTGTCAAATGAGAGGTCAATCAGCCATAGCTCAAGAAAACTCTAGAGAAAGCCTTTGACCTTGAAGAAAAAGGTTTAGGGAATACACATAGAAGTATGCCAACACTCCAATTTATAGTGTGGTCTCAATGGCCTACATAAATCCTTCCATACAAAGAAAAAAGGACTATGGGAAACCATGTGGCATTTACTTGAAAAAAAATATAGATTATTGAAAAGTTTATTATTAATACAAAAATTGCAGTAATAGCGTATCACAAATCAAAGAATTTAAAATAGAACTAATTACCCTTCACCACATTAACACAAGCCAATGGGGTCTTTGAAAAACACACAATTGTCTGAATGTCATTGGGGATATACAAGTCATACGACTCAGTAATAGATGTGTTGAATCTCTCCCTCAGGGAGGAACCGCTGAAGGAACTCTACGTTTCCATGAAACCCTGGTTAAGAAAGGCTGTTCTAAATGGCAGTTATGAACAGCACAATGTTATTGAATCCCTAGGCCAGCCTTTTCCAACCCCAGATGAACTCTTGAAATAATTTTCAGGTCTCAGGGAACCCCTGCTTAAACCAATTTATTGGTGGTCATTGGGAAAAATGCCCCCTACATTGGTGATCATCGGGAAGAATGAGTCAATTGGTGGTGCTGATCCTTACAGACAACTAAAAACATCACTGGTGTTATGCAACTGGCTCCACCAAGTGGCATTGGCTCTATAAGTATGTAGGAACCTTCAAATGGGTGATCAAAATCAGCCATAGTTCAAGGAACCCCTAGCAACCTCTGGAGAACCCTAGTTTCCTGGAACCCTGGTTAAAAATGACCGTTTTAGGCTCTTCCTTTGAAAAAGTGCAGTTGCTGCCTCTGTGACGTTATAACATGGATTACTGTCAATACCAAGAAAGAAGTTCTGAGTAACAAATTCCATGATATCCAACATTCTTTAACAACAAGCAACAGAAAAACCTTGCATGAGCTCTGCTGTTTGTTTAGTTATGACAGCAATAATGATTTTGTGACAATGCACAATTTCAATGAATACCGCAGCTGACAGCAGGAATGACAAATCACCAAGACACCATATAAACAAAATCGGCTAGCGCTACAAAAACGATATATTTCATAAGAGCGGTACTGTGTAGAACAAGCCAACAAGTGATCAAAGCAAACCTGTACAAAGTCCTCCACTCCAAATAAACATGAAAACTCTGCCAATCCGTATCTGAGCAGCACAGTTTTAGAGCAAGAGAGCACCACAGGTTTGTGCAAGTCTAGTAAAAGTTTATCATCTTGTTAAATAGCTAGAAGACAAAGCCAACTCGTTTCGGGGGTTCAAGGCTCCCATTTTTCAGTGTGAATTAGAAGCTGAAGCAAAATCATAAAAGCCCCTTATTTCCTAGCTGGAGGACATCCAACATTATCTAGCGGTTTCCTCCCTAGCTTGTCTTTGGCTTGCCCCTTTCATTCATTAGATATTATCATCATATAGGCTTTATATAGTGCCAACAGTTTGCACAGTGCTTTACAACTTGAGGGTCAACAGTACACTCACAATACAAAATCAATACAGGAGGGATCAGAGGGCCCTGCTCGTTAGAGCTTACACAATCTAGAAGATATCAGATATCTTTCAATCATGGAGGCTCAGCATCACAAGTGGACATTACCTAGCGTGATCTGCATCCAAATATAATTTGCCTAGGAACGCTCACCTCTCCAGACTGTCATCAACATAGCATTTTGATATTTGCATAGCCTTTCCCAAGAACCAGCCAACTGCTTGCATCAAGACTGAGGGCCCTTGAGGGGGATCACCGAGACAGGGTGCCATGATGTTATGTACAGCACGCTGCCACATCCCCTCCAAGCCATAAATGCCTTCACTGCATAGAGAAGCACAGTGTCCCAGTAATGAGGTCACTGGGTCTAAAATAATGTGTGTAATGAAAATGGAAAGGTTTTATTTGAAAATGTAATCAGCTTGTTGCTAAAGGGTAGAAGGAGGAACCAGGAAAGCAAATATGAGGAGATTCAACTTCAGCTTTAAGATGCTTTTGACAGAGGATTTTCTGCTTCTCTAGTAACCTACTTAACTCCACATCTCTCCCTCTCATTGGTGTCATTATCTCACACGCCCAGCGCCAAACACAAAACAATTGTGAGATTAATTAATACTCAGTCAGGGTGAGAATGGGAAGTGGCATTCCTGCTAGCGTGTAATTATTTTATGTGAAAAGATCTCATCAAATACTGATGACAGGACAAAGCCCAGAAAAGCTTGGGCAGATAAATTAAAACCTGGCACTAGTAAAACTCTGTCAGCAGTTATTTCCAGAACAACATCATGGATCTGTCACCTGGACTTCTCTTCTAGGTCAGCTTTTTTTCAACCTTTAAAAGTATGCAAAATCTTGAGGCAACCCAGTCTTAAATGTATCATCAGAGCTCCCCCCTTTTCAGATGCCTCCATGATGTCTGAGGACCCCCTTCATGCTAGAGTCCTTCCATTACATCAAAGCCCCCACTACTTAGAAGTCCCTCCATCACATGGAGTGCTCTCATCCATCTACAGTATGTTCCAGATGGAACTGGGTCTTCTGCTCGGAAAGTCCTGGGGAACCCAAAATCTGTAGTACCCTAGTTGAACGACACTACTCTAGGTGCACGCTGCTCTAATGCCAACTCTGGTTTTGGCCTAAGCTTTGGGGCACCAATCTTAAGGATAACTCATAGTAGCTACTTTTTTTTAAAGTTATTTTTTTTTTCAAAGTTAAATATGTAATATTACATCACATTACTTGGCAACAAAGAAGCTTGTTAACAGAGCCCAATAGCTCAAGATGATATTTACATATAGGTGAATGAACCACCTCCATCCATGCTTTCAAAGAGAGACAGTTGCCAGAAAGGGAGACTACTGCTGTACTCTTGTCTTTAGTTATGCTCTGTGAAACTTTGTCGAGCTTTTCTGTAAAACATACAGATTCTACATTTAAAAAAAAAATGGCTAAAGAACGGATTAATTTATAGTCACACAAATTATTGCTAAGCTTACCGAATTGTGCTACTCCAATTTTTATTCCGCTTCCCTTGACCTTTGAGCATGATGCTGAGACTTCTAGCACTGGCCGATGAGATGGAAAAGGTCTAGTAGTGTCCAGATACATGCACTATTGGGGTGGATGATACAGTTGGCACAGTAACACACATGTGCCATGTCTATTACTTTTGTCTTGGTGCTAAATATTTATGCCAGATATGTTCAGCAGCCGGCATGGAACATCTCCTTCACTTTGATTACATGCAGGAGTATCCTGTAATAAAAATCTGCCATTACAGCCCTCTCTCATTGCTCATGGTATTACTGGTCTTGAGCCCGCCCCCGCAGAGCAGCGCGTGGTGCACAGCTCTCCCTACAGCCTGTGTGCACTGCAGAAATGATCTCATGGCTTCCTCTAAAAGATGTCTGGCTTTGCAAAGGAATTCGGTGCACATGAAGTTGATTTAGATCCTCTGTGATATATTATATATAAACAAATTTTAAATGAAGATTTTTCAATTGGCTTTTCGGGCTCCCTTATGAAATCATTTCAGGAAACTCCAGCCTTCAGAGTAGGGCTCTCTGTGGACTTATGTGGGTGGTGGCCATGTGTGCAAAACCACTCATTGGCAGCAGGAACGACTGGCACATAAAAACGCTGTTGCTGAGCGGCAGGTAGGAGATGAGTGGTGCTGCTGTCTTAGAGGACCCATTCACACCAAGGCAAAGCACTTTAAAATGTGTCGGTGTGCTGTGGTGCCATTCATTCTGAACAGCACTGCAATGCACCTTGCCAAAGGACGTCCATTGCGGCCTAAAACACTAAAGTGTATTGTTCTGCACTGCTAAAGAATAGGGCAAGCAGCTAAAGTGTGAGGTCAGACTAACCATTTCCAAAGCAGGAAAAATGACATCAGGTATTGAGGAGAGGGACAGCCATCGTGTAGGGAACGTGGCACTAGCAATAAAAAGGGTTAACAGAAGGATGTGGACACTGGGCGTTTCATGATATCAAGGAGTAAACATATTGCTTCGATATTAGTTAATAAAGGAGTGTTTGATAAGCAAGGAAGGGTGCGAGCCAGCAATTGGCAGCAAAAACTACTACGGTGTCTCCACACTATCACAGGGTTTCCAAACCCATCCTCAGGTCCCACCAACTGTTTGCGTTTTGTGATTACCCACGAGGGTATGCAAATTGTAAAGCAGCGCTGAGATACTTAGAATTCTTAGTTTGTACTTGTAAAATTTCCTGCCAAATAGGCACTGCTGGTGAAGGTTGACTACTGGCCGGTCACACCCCATTGTGTCATGGTAGCTCATACGCCACAATGAGTCTTTAATTAGCTAAGACACTTCTAACCAGGGCTTCCCCCCAGACAATAGATGCAGGTACTTCCCCCTTCTGAGTCACCCCTTTTCTCTGCCCTCCATCCACCTCTGAGCACCATCCCTTAGTTCCACCCTACCCACCTTCCATTATCACCCCTTTTGGAAAATACAAAACCAAGTACCATTTTGTGGTGCTACGTAATTTGTGTGTAATTTGTTAATGATAAAGGAAAGCAGTAGAATAGTATATTCCCTGCAGCCAGAAGCAATAGACACCCCCCCCCCCCCCAGCAGTCAGCATCAATAGACCCTTACCTCAATAGTAGATCCCACCCAGCAACAAGATCAGCGACTTATAGCGGGACTTTAATTTCGCAGCAGACAAATTGGGACACTTTTTGGAGACCAGTGACACTAATACAGTAATCAGTGCCAAAAATATGCACTCACTGTACTAATGAAACTGGCTGGGAAAAATGTGACAGTGTCTTACTTCAGTGTTTACTGAACTTTTATAAGCCATCTTCCCAAATAAAAATATCCCAACTTTCATAAATCACGCTTTATTCAGTTCATCAGTTTTTAGCACCTTTATTTGTGAGCAATTATTTTCAAGCCCATGAAGGGCAATATTAGGACCAAAATATCTGATGAGCACCTTGAGAATTGCTACTCCATCTATCCAACCAGATATTTATGCGCTAGAGTTTATAAAAAAAAACAGTGCCAAATATTGCACTAGTTTTGTGATGCCCTCTTTTACTTTTATAATACAAAAAATAATATGAAATTGTATTACTCAGATAGGTACATCATCTGGCTAGGATTATACTGTATGTATTGTTTTTATGATATTGTTCATTTAATAAAATGTGTATTTTTTTTTTCCCTTTTTTTGTACTTTGCACCTTAAAAGTCCCATATCATCCAAATGTTTCTCCTTATCTATACGGGATGTTGTTACCATACTTTATGTAGAATCTGATACTGATCTCTGACCACACAATTTACCATACAATATCTACAGTAGATCAGTGATCGTTAACTAGGTGTAGTGGTTAGCACTCTCACCTAGCAGTAAAAAGGGTCGCTGGTTCGAATCCCAACTATGACACTACCTGCCTGGAGTTTGCATGTTCTACCTGTGCCTGCGTGAGTTTCCTCCGGGTACTCCGGTTTCCTCCCACACTCCAAAGACATTCTGGTAGCTTAATTGGCTTCTGTCCAAAATTGGCCCTAGTATATTAATGGGGGCCTTGGATTGTGGGCCCCTTGAGGGTAGGGACAATTGTAGACACTCAAGTTGAACTGGATGGACTGGTGTGTGTATTCAACCTTAGTAACTATGTAACTATGTAATTTCTCTTCTTCCAATGTGGCCCAGGAAGGTCAAAAGGTTGGACACCCCTGCTGTAGAGCATTGCTCTGGCTGAGTTTGACAACAGTGGACCATGCCTGAGTAATGTATGTAAACATGTCTGCTTGTATGCTGCCTCATGGTGACAATGCAGGAGCAAAATTAGTAGACAGTTGTCACCCCCATAACTGGAAAGTAAACACAGTAGACCACGCCTACATAAGGCCACTTGTAGTCTCCACCATGCCGAAAATGCAGGAGCACAATTATTAAACAGTTATTACCCAACAACAGGTAAGAACCAACAGTGGCCCATGCCTCTGCAAAACGTGTTGACATGGCCACTTGTAGTCTTCACAATGGTGACAACACAGAAGTACAAACAGTAAAAGGAGTTGTCATCCCATAACAGGAAGTGCCTTAGCAAAGACCTTCAGGGCAGGATCACCAGATATTACTCTCCTGCAGACTTTAAAAAAAAAAAAGAAACACTGAACAAGGCTTTTAAAAATAAAATTTTAGTGACTGGATTTAACTCTACCTTACATTTGGGGAAGGTACCGGTATGTCTCCAAAGCAATTGCTTCACTGGTAATTCATTTTCAAAGTGATGGAGAATGAAACCCAGACATGACCTATCCCCATTGTGTGGCGTTTTCTTGCCCAGGCTGTCCAAAAAAAGTCCCACAGAGTACAGATGAATTAAACGTGATTTCTTGGAAACAGCTAAAACCCTTTCCTCTCTCGCCTTGCAGTAATAGCTGCAGTTTATCTGCAGGCAAAGCTATACAGCGTGTCTTTCTGACCCTTTCTCCACACCCGTGCTCCTGTCTGCTCTTACAGAACTTCCTCCTTGGCTCAGACTTTGTTCTACAGCACAAAAGAAGTATAAATTAATCTTTGTCTACCCAAGGATTAGCGTGGCTGGGACACAGCAAACCAACAAGGCCTGACTTGTGTTCCAGATATCAGCCGCTCTCTGGAATAGATCAGCTGCTACAGACCTTTACCAGATCTCCCCTTATCTTCACTTTAACTCAATATGGCAGCTTCTTCCTCTTCTCATTATGTGATACACTGGGACTGTAAAACGCTTCTTCGGTTACCAACACCACAAATACACAGGGCAATACACAGGTGCTCACCTCCCCCCCACTTCCTGGTAGTTTCCGAGCTAACAAGAGCAGTCGGGAAAGCCCGCAATTCAACCAGATGCGGCCAATGGCTAGGTAGAAAGTTGAGTAAGGGCAAGATAGCCCCCCAACTTGGTTCTATGCCCTTGGAGGACCGAATTGACCTCCGATGTCACTTTTTCCTAAAATTTTAAGAGTAAACGAGAGATCTTGTTGTTTTTTACCCCAGTACTCTCAATAAAGAGGACCCGTCATGCTTATTTCCATTACAAGGGACGTTTGCATTGCTTATAATAGGAATAAAGTGATTAAAAAAAAAAAAGGGACATCGTAAAAAGAAAATAAAAAAAGTCGAAAGCACTCCATCCCCACCCCCTCCGTGCTCGTGTGCAGAATCGAACGCATACGCAAGTCGCACCGGCATATGTTATTGTAAGGCCTCATTCACACAAGGCGGATCCACTGCCAGTGATCTCTGATCACTGAGCGGGGAGGGGCTTGTCGAAGTATCGCTCTTTGCTATGGAGAGATCAAATCTCACCCAATCCGATCTGCCAGGGATAATGCGAATGCGAATGTAGGGCCATCTGCTTGATTTTAGCGGATCGGACCTGGTCGGATGTCAGCGAACATGTCACCGCTGACATCTGTCGCTTCCTAGACTAACATGGAGCACCCGTTCAGGTCCGCCGACAAAACTTGACAGGCAGACCTTAACGGTCCGTTCATGCGAATGGGGCCTTAGAGCAAACTCAATAATTCTAGCACTAAACCTCGTCTGTGAGCGTGGCTTGTTCCCCCCCCCCCCCCTCACTGGCTGTGATTGACAGCAGTAAGAGTCAATGGCTCCTGCTGATTTCTTTGAGCCTGTGAGGAGGGAGAGAGCAGAGAGCCACTGCTCTTATGCATAGCATTGGATCGCGATCTGGCTCAGGTAAGTATACAGGGGCTGGGTGAAAACCGCACACAAGGGATTTTTACTTTAGTGCAGAGAATGCAAGACAAACAACCCTTTAAAACCACTTTTACATGGCAATACTAAAGTGTACACTAATATGAGGGCCGCGTTTGCCTGCACAGGGATGCACAGGTGTTTGGAGCATCCCCGTGTAGGCAGTCTTATCCATGTCGATGGCATGGATGCAGCTGCTGTTCCCAATTTGACAGCCGTGTGGGCGCAAGGCTCCGAACACACACTCACTCTATCTGTACATCCGCATGCGGGCAAATGCGGCTCTTGCATGGGTGTACATTGTAGAACACCATGTGTATTGCGTTTGCCATACAGGTGGCACAGGTGGTGCCTAGAGCCTGCTGCTAGTAGCTGTCAAGATTAGCGATAGGCTGAAGTTAATGGCGCTGTTCCAAGTGGTTCTTCTGTTCAGAAACCTAGACCCTGAATGCAAACTTTTATTGCATCTGGGGCACACACTGCTGAGCATATATGGCCCTGAATGCGAGTAGTGATCAAAACAGTGTACAGCCACGTATTCCAGCCGGTCATTGATTCTGACAGAGCTGCTGGCAGCAGGCGGTACGCACCACTGGTGTTGGAGTATGCCAAGTTTTTTTTTTTTTACACTATATGGGCAAAAGCACCCATGTGCATGAACCCTAAAGCTACTCAGACAAAAAAGTGACCAAATAAAAGGGGGGAAAAAAAAAAAAAAAAAAAGCAGTAGACTTGGTGGACCACTTATTCTTTCTGCCATCATGTTTATACATGTTCACACTTTAAATTTAGGTTATTTGTGACTGGCGGGCTTCTCACACACACACACACAAGATTTACACACATGACATTTATGAAGGGCGCCTGGGCCCCATTCTTTATCAACTTCTAGGAATTTACAACCGTCTCCAGCTGTCCCAGCCTCCTAAAAAAAAAAGAAAAGAAAAAAACTATTCTGAACTACACCCTAATGTCCTTGGTTTATGTGGCACCAGAAAACTGCAAAAACACAGGTGTCTAGAACATATGCTGGTTTATAGTGCAATACACTCTTCTGCTACGTGTGTCTTAAAACACATATTACATGACCTCCATCGGGCTCAGAAAATAATGCAGCAACATTCAACTCTTACTAAGCTGTAAAAGGAACTCTGGCAGCTAGAAAAACATTTAAAAACCAAAACTTCAGTAAAAAAAAAAAAAAGTTTTAAATATTATATATATTTATTAACCACTTGGGATCCGCGCTATTGCAAAATGACGGCAATAGCGCGGACCCACATTTTCGGGACTACGTCTATTGACGTAGTCCCGGTTACGAGCGGCCTGCGCGCCCCCTGAGGGGCGCGCTCTGTGATCGGCGAGTCCGTGAGACTCGCCTGATCACCGATCCGTGTAAGGGGTCGATCCCGACCCCTTATCACGTGATCAGCTGTCAGCCAATGACAGCTGATCATGTGATAAAACGGAGCCGGTAATCGGCTAGTATTCCTCCTCGCGCTGACAGCGCGAGGAGAAAAAAAAAAAGCCGATCGCCGGCGGCCGTGTTCGGGACATCAGTCCCGAACACGGCCAGCAATTTAAAAGGACACCTGCCCCCTGCCAGTGCCCACCTGCCACCCGCAGTGCCATCCTGAAATAAAGTAAGTGCCCCCCTGTCAGTGCCACCCAGCAGTGCCCATAGTGCCCACAGTGCCACCCAGCAGTGCCCACAGTGCCACCCAGCAGTGCCCACAGTGCCACCCACAGTGCCACCCAGCAGTGCCACCCACTGTGCCACCCAAAATCTGCCTCAGGTGCTGCACCCCAGTGCCGCCCATCAGTGCCCAGCAGTGCCGCCCATCAGTGCCCAGCAGTGCCGCCCATCAGTGCCGCCCATCAGTGCCCAGCAGTGCCACCTATCAGAGCCACCTATCAGTGCCACCTATCAGTGCCCATCAGTCCCATCTATCTGTGGTACCTATCAGTGCCCATCCGTGCCACCCATCCGTGCCACTTATCCGTGCCACCCATCCGTGCCATCTTATCTGTGCCCATCTTTGCCCATCAGTGCCGCCTTATCTGTGCCCATCGGTGCCGCCTTATCTGTGCCTATTAGTGCCGCCTTAACTATGCCTATCAGTGCCCACCAGTGCAGCCTATCAGTGCCCACCAATGCAGCCCATCAGTGCCCACCAATGCAGCCCATCAGTGCCCACCAATGCAGCCTATCAGTGCCGCCTAATCAGCGCACTTCAATGAAGGAGAAAAATGACCCGTTTGCAAAATTTTATAACAAACTATTAAAACATGATTTTTTTTTTTTTTTTTTTTGCATCTTTTTTTGTTTGTTTAGCAAAAAATAAAACTCCGAGCTGTAACTAAATACCACCAAAAGAAAGCTCTATTTGTGGGAAAAAAATGATAAAAATTTCATTTGGGTACAGTGTTGTATGACCGCGCAATTGTCACTCAAAGTGCATCAGCGCTGAAAGCTGAAAATTGGTCTGGGACTGAGGGGGGTTTAAGTGCCCAGTAAGCAAGTGGTTAATAATAATTATTGTTAATAATAGTCTCCTATTAAAAAGATAAAAGTAAAACAAGTTTTTCCTTAAAAACACACATTTAATCTGGGAGCGGTCCGTGGCAGAACTTCCTTTCTACCACTAGTTGTCCTCACTCTTCTGAGTTAAAAATGATGAGCAACACCAAAACACCAGCCAACCCACTTCCTCTGTGCCTAGGCCATCATGGACCCACCTCCAGCCTGTGATTGGACAGTTAAAGAATAGCAGCACAGTGACAAACTCATTTGTCTGTCACCCTGCTTTATCCTCCCTATCAGCACGATAGGCTCTTTGTAATGCTTCTTCCTCTCTCAGAGTGTAAGCCCTGCTATACAGGGCTACAAGATGCTGAAATCGGGTCAAATTCCGGTATTTGCTGCCGTTTCTTCTGTCCCAGCCTGAACTCTGCTATACAGGGCAACAAGGGGCAGATACCGGGTCATACTCAGGTCCTTGCTGTTATTTCTTCTTTTCCACTCGGTCTGCTTTACAGAGACTATAGGAAGCCGATATCAAGTCCTATCCACTGCTGGCTAATATTGGTCATATCCACAGTGTGATGCTACAACCCATTCACCTAATGATCTTGTGAAAGTGACAAGACCTGTGCTCAGACTGCAGCTGCATGTAACGGTCAAGCAAAAGGTTGGCAACATGGTATGTCTTAACATAAAATCTTTACTTCGAATCCATCAGGGTAGAGGAAAATTCAATGTACAAAACACTGACGCGTTTCAGCCCTGGTGGGCTTGAGTCACTATGGGCATTAGGATTAAACCCCAGCAGGGCTGAAACGCATCAACGTTTTATGCATTGGATTTTCCCCTACACTGATGGATTTGAAATAAAGAACATTTTATTCTACGACGTATACCGTAAATTTCGCAATTTTGATTTGATTTTTTAAAATCGAAAACGAAAAGAATCAATCCAATATTTTTGATCATTTTGGTCAATGAGTTAAACTCTGATCAAAACACAAATAAAAAAATCGAATCACTTTCTAGCAGGTTGCTTTACCGGTCACCCGTTTTCTATTGCTCTCTATTGGATCTCAATTACCCACTCAATCTGTAATACGATAAGATGCAAGTTGCTGGTTGATTGATTTGTTATTGGCAAAGTGCCTTAATTGATTCACTCACATGCAATCATAATGAAGGTTTTTCATTTTAGTTTCGGATTGGGTTTAATGGGCAAGGTGTGTTATATGTCAGGAAGTCTCGAGTTGAGTTGAGCTTGGTTGGGTACCAGTTCAGACACACACTTTCCGCAATGGCCCCTGTTGGCCAACTGAAACTTTCAGTGACCAATCACGGTCCTAAGAATAAACAGATGTTTTATACAATGTTTAGTCTGGCGTATTTATGGGGCACATGTACTGTATGTACCCAAAACCATCTTTCTTTAAGGCTAGGTTCACACCGGAGCGATGCGGGAACGCCGCAAATCCGCGGCGTTTTCCCGCATCGCATGCCTCCCGCCGGCAGTTCACACTGCCCTATGCGGACTGCTGGGAGTGTCAATGAAATCTTAATGACACCCCCAGATCAGTCCGCATATCGCAGTGCGATCTGCAAACTCTGACAGGAATCGGATCGCATGGTGTGAACACCCATGCGATCCGATTCTGCTGCGGACCAAAAAAAGGGTCCTGTGCGAGTTTGCGGCGGGTGCGATGCGAATTCAGCCATACTATCTGTATGGCTGAACTCGCATCTCACAGAGATCGGATGTGATTTGCACTGCAGTGCGAATCACATCCGGGTCTCCCACCCGCAGCGGTGTGAACCCAGCCTTAAACACAGTTCAGTGGATCACTAAGTAAAATGAGGTCTCTGCAACGTTTTATGGTATTTGGTATCTAGCTTCCATTGTTTAAACTGTGGGTGCATGCAAGCAAAATCATCATAAAATATAAAGCAGGTACAGTATATATCCAACGGTGAGGATTGGACAGATCCAGACCAGTATGTGGTCACACCCATGTGTCAGTCCATTCCTTAGACTGTGGTTAGCACAACCAGGTGTCAGTCTTCTATATGAAGCAGCCAGGTGTGGAATGTCAATGTCTCATCCTTCCACACCCCCAATATCATGAAAAAATCTGTAACCCCTTCAATGCATGGTCACTGAATTCCCTGACAGCAATTCAGTAGAATGGAGAAAAAAAAAAAAAAAAAAAATGTTCAGAAACGCTCAAGCTTTACCGCCATTCATGGCCTCAATGACCCCTCAATCTTATTATACAGGTTTTATATAGGGCCAACAGTTTTCGCAGTGCTTTACAACATGACGGCAGACATTAGTTACATTACAATTTGGTATGAGAGGGCCCTGCTCGTTAGAGCTTACAATCATCCAGGTGTCACCTGGAAACCAAGTAAAGGAGAGGAGACAAAAAAAATATTTTTTTTATAAGAACGATCAGTTGGATTATCTGTTTCGTAGTATAGTGCTCCTGACAGCCAATACCAACTGTTAGGACCGAAAAGAAAAAAAAAAGGGGAAGGTGCAAGCTAGAAAATTTGTATTGTAAGCCAAAACCTCGCCAGAGTTTTATTCATTGTGTACAGCAATCATACGGAAATAATCAAATAGAAAATACCCCGCTTTACTGAACTCTATACACATGTTCCCAAGAGTACACTTCTGCCCTCACTGCGGAGGGGTGAGGTCCCCATTTCCCCTTCACCAATTTTATTTTTTTTCCTTCTCTCCTTTTCTCTCTCTACTACACGTTTTTAATGCCTTTGTGCTCTTATTAGTGGTTGTTGACAGGCGTCGCAAACTTGTTTCCTGTTTTAATCAAGAGCTCAGACAGGATGTGGAAGGCGTTATTTTATCTCCAATACTCTTTGGGTTTTTGGTATAAATGTGAATTGTATAACTGGTCGTTTTATTTTATTTTTTACCTTATTTTGGCATTTGTGCGCTGCCTTTCTCGGCCCTTATGTACCGCACCCATTTACTCCTGTCTGTATACTAAAATGATGAAGAATAAAAATAAATAAATAAAATAATACTGTGTATAGTCGGAAGCAAAGAACGACCCAGAAAACGTTAGTTAGACGTTAGGTCTTTGCTAGGCTTAAGATTCAAAAAAATTCCAATGGGGACACAGAGATCAATATTAAAAAAACAAAAAAAACAAAAAAAACAAACACACACACACACACACACAGGATAGAAGTTCTAATCCCTCGCCACGCTGCAAAAACAAAAATTAGCTGAAGCTGGGCCTATGAATGTGTGTTTACAATATGTATTTATGATCAGCATCTCAATGGGCTTTGGCAAATAATGGCCGCTTAGGTCTCCACCTTTGGTTTTACTATGTTGGTCCCATAGAACAGTAGCACTTTAAAGAAGCAACTTATTGATTTAGTTGTTTAGAGATGCCAGTGAGTCATAAATGTTATATTTTGTTCTTTAAAGATGTTTTATATACATGGCATCAAAGGATTACGAGGATGAGGGAGGTAGTGTTTTCTTTCACATATAGATTAATATGGCTTTTTAAAAATATATAACTCGCTTTCCATTATATTTCTTTCTATCTCCTGACACTGCAAGGCAGGACAGGAGATGATTAAAGCTAGCCCTATAGGATAAGAATTTCATTTGCCAACAGTCGCTTTTGATTTTTTTTAATGGTTATTGGGGATAATTGCACAATAATTTTTGACCGTAGGGATGACAAAAATCGAGCGATGGATGAAATGTTATTTTTTATTTTGTTTCATATCTGAAGGAACAAAACGAACTGCAAATGAGGTTTCCGTTGGGAAGAAAAATAAATAAAAAATAAAAAAAAGAAAGTACTTATTGTAATGCACATGGTTTAAAGTTTAGCCTGGAGGCAGAACTTTCCTGGTCAGTCACAGACATTTGTTTTTTATATATGGTATACTGTATATAGTACGTGGAAGGGTCACAGAACATCATTTCAATGCATCGCAAAATCAAACATTAAAATTTGAACCACTGGCATGACATTTTTAAGGGCTAACCAACACTTGTGAAGTCAATGATGGTACCATCGCATGTTTTTACGACAGGTTTTTCAGAATTTCCATACAAACAAATAAAATTCTACCAGCATATGGCTAGCCTAAGGTTGGGTGCCGGTGGATTGAAATATGGCTGGTTCAGAAGTGACCAGAGGAATTTCGATCGGTTTGTTGCCCTCCCTAAACATTATCATATATGCTCAAAAAGAAACACATGCTCCACATGCAAAGTGCGAAAGGCATCACATTTCACTAAACACGTAGGGCGGAGTTACATACTGACATGCTGCTACCGGAAGTGAATCTTTGTGCTGATTGGAATTGTTTGTACACTGTACATTACAGTACATTTTATTTGTAAGTGCATTTCAAATTTTATCACATTATATTGGAATTCACACTATATGGAGCGTGTATTTCTTTTTTAGCATATATGAAGATGTGGAGGCAGATGAAGGATATGTATGGGCATGGACATCCTTGGCCTACAGCCAACCCTGGTGGAGGGAGTCAGAAAGTTCAGCCAACCTTAATTATTGACATCATATGATATTTATGACTTCTCTGTAACAAGAGTCATATCTTTGATAATCATTTGCGATTATGGTGGAGATTCTGTCCGATATGGGAAGACAATTCAGGACTTTGATACACTTATGTGTTGTAAATCCTGTTCACAGTGTGGACTATTGCCCTAGTAGATGGGACTTTTATATTTGAGAATGTGATATGTTTTACATTGGTTTCGGTTTATTAGCGCAACACGTTTTATATTTATTTCTGTAACTATGATAAATATCTCGGTGTGGTTGCAGTTTCTCACTTATGATTTTAGAGGCACAAGTGCGTTTTTTATTATTAAATCACATTTACATGAGTATTTTAAAGCCGGATGTTTATTCCTGTGTAAACAGCAGTACGATGAACTTTCTCCTGACACGCCATCCCCATCTCTTTCTGGAATGTTGTGGGTCTTGTGCCAGGTGTCTGGCGAAATACCGTTATTTGTCACGGATAGGCGTGTTCCGTTTTCACACTGATCACTGGAGGCATTTGCTTAATCCATAAAGCATCTTCACAGACATCTCTATACCCGCTGAAAGTCATCAGCGCCTACACAGGGTTGAGGGGCTATATTAGGTTGTGCGATAGCTTTATATGAGGCCATGCATTAGGCCATACAATGAAAATTGCAGTTGAATCTTGTGCCCAGGAAACTCAGCTGCAGTGTCCAGCTGCCCATAGTAGTAAATGGTTGTACACGAGTATACACCGTACTTGCGTAAATCCCTGAACGCAGTTTGTGTGCAGATTTTAAAAATGAATTCCAGGTATGGCAATTTTTTGTTACATTTGTCTAGTTTAGACCTATGTATGTATGTATGTATGTATGTATGTATGTATGTATGTATGTATGTATGTATGTATGTATGCATGTATGTACGTACCATACCTGTGGCATCCCCGTGGAAGCTGTTAATCACTGTAGTAGGCACCACTATCACAGGGATTGGCGCTGGCTTCCGGGTCCTGTGCCAAGCGGCTGTCCTGCTGCATTGTGAACACTGAAGGTCACTCACTCAGCGCGTGAGCCATTCAAAGAACACGGCATTTTCTTGATGAATGCAGTGTTCTCTGATTGGACAATGTAAACATTATGAGGTCATCTCTCCAACTTGTCCAGTCAGTGAGAGCTTTGCATTCATTGGGGAAATGCAACGTGCTCCTTGAATGGCACACATACTGTCCTTAGCGATCTCCTATGTTTAGGGGCAGCTGCTAGTCACAGAACCCATAAGATAGCAGAGATCACTTTAGGAGCAGAGCCTACTACAGTGATTTCTAGCATCCACAGGGGTCCCACAGATATGACACATACATACCTATATATTAGTCCATTAGTATCTTAACGCATTCCCTGCATTAAGATAAAAATGCCTTCTGTGTGCAGCAGCCCCCCTAATACTTACCTGAGCCCCATCTCTATCCAGCGATGTCCACGAGTCCCTTGGCTGTCTGGTACTCTCTCTGATTGGCTGACTTTGACTGCAGTGGGAGCCAATGGCACCACTGCTGTGTCTCAGCCAACCAGGAAAGTGTCCCAGACCGCCAAGGGACTTGTGGACAATTACTGGATAGAGATGGGGCTCAGGTAAGTATTAGGGGGGCTGCTGCACACAGAAGGCATTTTTATCTTAATGCAGAGAACGCATTAAGATAAAAATTCTCTGTCTTTACAATCACTTTGAAGGGGCCCGAACCGCAGCTCAGTGTCTGAATGGGCACACGGAGCTGCAGTCTGGCTCAGGTACCCCCATAGTAAGCTGCTTCCTGTGGCAGCACTCGACAGGAGGGAGGGGCCAGGAACACCAAAAAGGAACCTGAGAAGAGGAGGAATGCAAAACCACTGCACAAAACAGGCAAGTATAAAAAAAGAAAAAAAAGATTTTACAATCACTAACCTGCGTTTTAGTAGGTTTTCATGCATTCTGGGGAGGGAATTCATAGCTGTAACGGCTACAAAATCCACATAATGCCATCTACAATCTATCACAAGAAGATGGACCTAATGGGCTACTAGTGTCTCAAATCACCATCAGGTTTCGTTCAGTCTTACATCATTGGCTGCAAGCACACTAGCGACCTGCATCCTAGCAACCAATGAAGCAAATTTGTACATAATTAATACTCTCCCTAGATAACCCTGGACTTGTTTCTGTACATCAACTAAAGCTGGCCATAGATGGTTCAGCGGGGTCTGGCCAAATTTCTATATCTTGTTGAAAAGAAGTTGATCTATACACACTTCAAACAGGATCATTATGGACTTTATTAGATTTAGTATTATGTGAATACTAATAGACCCTGCTGCATCTTTATAGCACTTTAATTGCAATTTGCACATGTATATTTATTTGATTTCATTGTCTTTGATATTCATCCAGTATAGTGCACGTTTACATTTTTTATATATCAGCACTTTATTATTTATTCATCAAATTTTTATCTGATATTTATTACACACGTAGGACAATTATATTGAGTTAGTAGCGCGAAGGCTATTTTTACCATTTTGATCGACTTGTCTTGAACGTGACTGTTGGAAAAATTTTGTTCAGTCAACGCTGCAGCTAATTGGTTGCAGTGCTGATCAGCGCATTCTGCTATCAGAATACAATAGCATAACAGGGAGAATTCCTCCATCCACCTTGGCTTGGGTGGATGGGGGAATCCGTCCAGTTTTAATAGATGTGCCCGCCGGATTCCACAGCATTGACACGAGGAACGGTCTCATTCCTGGAACATAAACTGGGGAGGCGACAGTTTATTCTGAAGCTTGTAAATGGCAAGAGGTGTGTTGTCTCTAGCAACCAGATTCTTCCCATCAGCTTCCATCCTGAACTGGGAGACAGATGTTTGAAATTGGTTTAGCTGCTATGGAAAACCCAAAATACTTATCTTTTTAGACATTTTAATCTGTGCCAACAGAAATTTTTATACGTTTTTTGTACGGTTACGGAGAGTAAAAGAACAATCGTTACTAAAGTTGGCCATACAACAGTAGAATGTTGCTAGAAAATGTTAGCTTTTGGAAACGTCTGTCTGAATTCGTAATGGTTAGAAAGGTCAAATTAACATTCGTTTTCAACTGTAGTGATGAGAACATTCAAAGGAGCAGGATGGGAAAATGTTCTCGAATATAACAGTGAAGGTGGTTTTAAGTCTATTTACTACAAAATTGAATGTTAAAAGCCAACTAAGAACTTTCGAATGACATTCGTCAAGTCTCTGATGGCATTATCAAATGTACTCGTAAGATTTTTTTGTGCCAATGTTCATATGAAAGTCTACCAGTCTATGGTCAGCCTAAAACTGAACAGGTAGTAGAAGTGATGACACTGTTCTCAGAATTTCCACAGGATGTCATGTTTGTCCAGTGTTCTCACTGCCTGGGGAATTGAATGTAGAGCGGGCATATGCCAATGGGTCAGGAGCCCATGACCTACATTCTTGTTTTACATCAATGGGTCCACAGGATGAGAACGACAAGGAACACAAGGGCCTGTCTTGATGAGCTTTGGGCTTGTGCTCGATGATATTCGGACATTAGTTTGAGATGCTTCTGAGGTCATTCAGAATTCACTGACTGGTGCATTTGATCTCCTTCTGACCTTTATTTGATCTGCTTGGAGGCAGTTTTGCATTCTTAAAGGCTTTGCATGGAAATCCAAAACCAGCTTGAATTTAACAAAGGCCCATTGACACAGGCCGTAAAAGCAGCCATGTGCCAAAACAATGTCTTCGGATGCCAACTTTTTTTTTTTTTTTTTTTTTTTTGTGGAATCAATAAAAAAAATTTTAATATATCTATCATATATCTATCTATCTATCTATCTATATATATATATATATATTATTCCGTGCATTTTGGGGGCTTAAAAACCCCCCACCTGAAGTTAAAAGCCTTTTCACACGAGCCATAAAAAAGGTAGCCATGTGTAATAGAACCAACACAACGTATTAGGAGTCCAAAGCTTTTCCATGACTCCACCAAAAAGAAACAGGCAGCCAACACATTTTGGAAGTCAAACAATCCTCCATCATTAGGGCTTAAACAAATGGTTTATTGGACTCAAAGCTTCTGAACAATCAAATTTGTGGTAAGAGAACAGAATACAACCAGAAAGCGTTATGTGCCAATTTTGCCACACACAGTGGTACATAGTATTCACTGGCTGTATTCCGAATATCTCCTGCCACAGATTTGACCATTTAAGATCAGAGGGGATTTTTGGCCCCAAATACACTTTCTGTCTGTTGCTTTTTTTGTGGAATAATTGAAAAAAATAAAAAAAATAAAAATAAAAAGCTTTAGACTTCTAAGACATGATGGTGTTGATCTTCTAGTACACATGACTACAGGCTTTTGTTCACTTCAAGCTGCTTTTGCATTCCCAAAGTCTATGGGCTGCTAAATGTATAAATGCTACATGTCGTTTTGGGTCTCTTATTTTAGTTCCATTAGGCATGGATGTCTCAAGCAGAGTGACCCCCAACCTCTGAGGGTCCCCAACTTTACTGAACTTTACCGAAAGTCATCAGGCCCAAATAATGACTTTCCACTGCCCAAATATCTGCACCTCAATTCTATATTCTTCTGGACTGATAGCAGCTCCAATAATTCAGTTATGAAAGTTCAACTTTAAATGAGCTTTTCTATACAGTTTTCTAATCTCCTCACAGATAATAACCCCAATGCAGTTTTTGGAATACAACCCATTCTTTTTATGGATCTGCTGGCCCCTAAACAGTCCAAAAAAAAAAAAATCTATATTTTTATTAATAATAATAATAATAATAATAATAATAATAATAATAATAATTAGGGCATTTGCTTGGCCACGAATTCTTGACAAAACCCATCAAGTTCGTACCTAGGAAAACTCTTCATTATTATGGCGAAGACCCCTTTAACACGGGGGCGCTTTGCAGGCGATACAGCGCTAAAAATAGCGCCTGCAGAGCGCCCTGAAAGAGCCGCTGTGTCTACAGTGTGAAAGCCCCGAGGGATTTCACATTGGAGCCGTGTGCGGGCAGGACGGTAAAAAAAAGTCCTGCTAGCAGTATCTTTGGATCTGTGAAGGAGCGGTGTATATATATGAAATCAACAGGGCTGCGCGGCTATACCGCCAGCATAGCGCTGCTGCAGCAGTGATTTGCGGTGGTTTTAACCCTTTCTTGGCCCCTAGACGGGGGGTAAAAGTGCCCCGCTAGCAGCTGAATAGCGCCACAAAATTGGCCGTAAAGCACCGCTAAAAATAGCGGCATTTTACCGCCGATGCTGGTGACACTGGAGTGACCCATTGCCATCATGTGCTGCTCCAAACAGATGAAAATCTGACAGCGAGAACTGATTGGGTTCATAATTAACTAAATAAGTCAGTGATACCGATCCAATACATTTGGTCATATAATTTAAAAAAATAAAAATAAAAGTCTCTCTTGCCACGAAGGCTGGTTAAACGTCTTTCCCATCTTCTGAGCACACAATCTGCCCCAAGCTGTTTGCGACTTTGCCCCCTGTGACCTGTCTGCAGCCGACAGCCAACTACCACTTCATAGACAATATGACATTGTCACCCAGCGCCCTGATCGTTTTTCAAGATTCTCAGACAGCAAGTTTATATTTTTGTAGCTCGTGATACAGTATGAGCAACTACCAATTTAAAAGTATACAGTATCACCCGTTTTATTTGCTTTTAATCCCCGTTTAAAGGGGCTTCCTTTGTTACATATAACGCATTTTTTTTACTTTTTTTAAATCTAGTCTGTCTACCCAAAAAGTGAATTTGTTTATTTTTCGCTTAAGGCATGGTAAGAACATCTACAGATTTAAAAAGGATCAGTCACCCCACAAAAGTGAAATCTTCATTTTGGGGGTCAGCCCCTGACTTTTTACAATGTCATAGATACAACAGAGAGATCTCCCTGTCATAATTCCTGACTTTGTTTCTGTCCATCTTGGAATGTTGGGTGTTCCCAACCTTCTTTATTTGTCCCAACTCCACCTGTTATTAAAGTGGTTGTAAATGATCACCTTGTAAAACAACCCACTCAGTTTTAAATAAAAAACGAAAGGCAAAAACGTGTATAGATAATTACAAAAATGAGCAATACCTTTTTATAAGTGATCACATAGCCTCTATTCTCAGCTGCATAAGAGCTGGGGGGGCAGAGAAGCAGCACACCGATCTTCCCAGTAAAAGGCCATGTGGACAGGTCATTGAAAGAGAGCAGGCCGAGTTCCCAGCACAGCTAGAAAACTGACCATGCTGCGCTCTCCTGCTTAGTGTGGTCAGTTTTTTTTAATGGAACCAGAGGGACTGGCAGGATCACCAGGGATTCTACACAAAAGGACCGAATGTTTTTTTTTGTTTTTTTAATACAAGCTCATGGCACATATCAGGAGTATGAAATGTTGGGGTAACAAACACTAACTTTCTCCTGCAATCTAGCAGGGATGGCAGGGGCTGCAGTATTTAGAGCCATCAGGCCCAAATAATGACTTTTTTCCGCTGCTCAAAGATGGGGAAGGTGTATGGTGTTATGCCGCATACACACAACCGGACTGACGGACTTGGTCCGGCGGACAATCTGACGGACTTTGCAGTTGAGGTCCGCTGGACTTTCAAACGAACAGACTTGGCCACACACAATCACTCCAAAAGTCCAACAGATTCGAACGTGATGACATAGAATAAGGAAGTTCGTAGCCAGTAGCCAATAGCTGCCCTAGCGTCGGTTTTAGTCCGTCAGACTTGCACACAGACGAACGGATTGTCCGCTAAAAGCCGAGTCCGGTGGACAAATTTGAAGCCAGTCTTATTTCTAGGTCTGCTGGAGCCCACACACGATCGAATTGTCCAAAGTCCGATCGTGTGTACGCAACATTCGTTTACCTTTTCATTTTTTCTGAAAACCCTTTAAAAAGGGTGTATAGAAGAATAACATTTTCTGAGATTTTCAGATCAGCAATTGCAGGTCTCTTTAAAAATGAAGCAAGCATGCATGTGGAGGAAGGGAAGAGGGCCGGTGTGCAGAATTCCCAGCAATCCGCCTCACTCATCAGCCCCAGCACCGGGTGTATTAACGTCTGATCGAGGTCACGTGACTAAATCGTACACAAAGCATTGCTTGGGAAGCGCTTCTTTAACCAGTTGAGTTCTGCGATATAGCCAAATGACGGCTACAGCGCGGACCTCCTTTGCCGGGACTACGTCTATTGATGTCGTGCCGTGCATGAGCGGCCTGCACGCACCCTGAGGGGCGCGCGCGGCACGCTCTGTGATCAGCGAGTCTATGAGACTCGCCTGATCACCGATCCGAGCAAGGGGTCGATCCCGACCCCTTACCACGTGATCAGCTGTCAGCCAATGACAGCTGATCATGTGATACAACGGAGCCGGTAATCGGCTATTATTCCTCCTCGCGCTGACAGCGCGAGGAGAAAAAAAAAAGAGCCGATCACCGGCGGCCGTGATCGGGACATCAGTCCCGATCACGGCCAGCCCTGCCAGTGCCCACCTGCCCCCTGCCAGTGCCACCCATCAATAAGTGCCCCCCGTCAGTGCCACCCAGCAGTGCCCGCAATCTGCCTCAACAACAGTGCTGCACCCAAGTGCCACATATCCGTGCCCATCAGTGTCATCTACCAGTGCCGCCCATCAGTGCTCAGCAGTGCCACCTATCAGAGCCACCTATCAGTGCCCATCAGTCCCATCTATCAGTGGTACCCATCAGTGCCCCTTAGTGCCACCCATTCGTGCCCATCAGTACCTTAACTATGCCTATTGGTGCCCACCAGTGCAGCCCATCAGTGCCCACCAGTGCAGCCCATCAGTGCCACCTCATCAGCGCACTTCAATAAAGGAGAAAAATGACCTGTTTGCAAAATTTTATAACAAACTATTAAACATGATTTTTTTATTTTTTTTTTATTTTGCATCTTTTGTTTGTTTAGCAAAAAATAAAACTCCCAGCTGTAATTAAATACCACCAAAAGAAAGCTCCATTTGTGGCAAAAAAAATGATAAAAATTTCATTTGGGTACGGTGTTGTATGCCCGCGCAATTGTCATTCAAAGTGCATCAGCGCTGAAAGCTGAAAATTGCTCTGGGCAGGAGGTGGGTTTAAGTGCCCAGTAAGCAAGTGGTTAAACAACTGTCTGCTTCCATCTGCCCTGTGCACTTTGTTGCTAAGTGACCCTGTTGCTGCCAGAGAGCCAGGCGAGGTAGCGTCCTGTCCGTTGGCGGCGATATTTAGAACCGACACCGATGCCCTGCTCTGGAATGTTTGAGCTTATGATTAACCTGATCAACTGCACACCGAATGCAATAGGACGATTGTACATCCGATACTACAGATCATTTAGCAGTCTGGAATATACAGGATCCCATCAAAACAGAGTTATAAACACCAAATGCATGCACAGGAATAGTTAAACTTTAGCACTTTAGATTACATGTGGGCGTGACACCGTTATTGATGAACCTCTGAAAAGCCATATGCAGCTAATTGCTTTTCAGAGACGTTTGACAAGGCAGTGAGGAGGCGATAAGTCACCTCATTATTGCACGTTTTAACCCAGTAAATGCCGCTCCATTACATAATGCGCAGTTGGGGGGGGCACGGCCCCATATGCCCAAATGAGTCATGTTCAGCAGTGGTACTGCCCACCAAATGCAATGGGAAGAACATTTTTTGCTGTGTATGTGTACACCATCATGTGGCTCCCTTTGCAGCTCAAATGCCTGGTATTAACCGCCCTGCAGCCAGAAGTCTATACAAGCCCAAAGGCTGGATTCACATCCATGCAGTTTTAGTGCTTTTTGCAGTTTTGTACTACAGTCCATTTAACATGGTTTTCTATGGAACACGCTCCATAGTGCAAATCTGCAAAATACAAAAAAAAAAAAAAAAAAAATGCATAGGTGTGAATCCAGCTTAAGGCCAGATCTACACCGGAGCATTTGCATCTCAAAATGCTCAGGGAAGAAATAAAAAAATTGGTGATGGGTTGCATGTCTACTGCAAACCGCCTGAGGCTCAAAAAAAGTTTTGGAGCAACAAATTATGTAATAGATTATAGTTTTCTCTATTGGCCAATAAAGAAAAATGCAAAAGCTCCAAAACAATTGGAAAAAAACACTGCACAAAACGCGCAACAAAGCGCCTGTAAGAACTCACAAAAACGCTCAGGTGTGAATGTGGTCTAATGGATAAAGAAAAAAAAAAATAAGTAATTGGCAAGATTTGGCTGGAGTTGAGCCTGATTTTTTTTTTTTTTTAAATTATGGGAGAAAATTTACAGAATACAGAAACCTGCATTGTGGATTTGTCCCTGAACGCACAGGGCACTAAATGCCAGTACAGCATTCACCTCTGCAGTCTGTAAGGCCCCTTTCACACTGGGGCACTACAGCGCTAAAAATAGCGCCTGTGTAGTGTCATGAAAAAAAACGGCCCCTTTTTTTTTTTTTAGCACTGTAGTGCCTGAAAACCGCCCCAGTGTGAAAGGCCCCTAAAGCACCGCTAAAAATAGCGGTGCTTTACCGCCGACGCCCGCACCGCCCCAGTGTGAAAGGGGCCTAATAGACTTCAGCAGGCTGTCTGCAGCTCCTGTCCCTCCCGGGCTCCCTGAAACCCCAGGAGGGATGCACTGAATTTGGACAGCCCAGTGTGCAAAGGGTCTTAAAAAGTAACTATGCTTATGCTGAGAAAAAAAAAAAAAAACAATCACCTCTGGGTAATCAATGTATAGTGCAGGGATTTTACCAACCTAGTTTACCAACAGTTTGTATCACCATGGCCTATGCAGAGTGTTTCTGAATGGGAGGGTCTGGATCATTATAATCAGCTAGTATATTCTCAGTGTTCGGATAAGAAAAGCTGCAGGGTCTGCATCCCTTTAGAGTATTTAACCCTTGGAGAGTATCTCACCAAAAGTGAAATTCCCATTGCAGGGGATGCTTAAATTGTGCCTTGTATTTTAGTGCAGACTTCCGGGAAAATAACAAAAGCAGGAAATTACATTTCTGGTGGCGTTCCGTATACCAAAAGTGTACAGAATGCCTCTAGACTGCCATATTGCATTACATTTTACAGACAATTACAATGGCTGCAGATTAAAAAAGAAAAAAGGTACTTTTTAATAACATTAAATTAAAAACATGGCTTGTGCAGCAATTGAATATGATATGATAGATAGAGATAGAGATATATATTATATATATATTTTTTTCCCTACATAAGCGGTGTTAACCTTAAGGCTGGGTTCGCATATGTGCGGCCGCGGTTTCCAGCCTGGGGTCCACTGTTTTCTGGTTCAGGTGCGATTCAGGTCCGAATTTTTGCCTGATTTCACACCTGAACCAGACGCAAAAATGCACAGGACCCTTTTGGAATCTGCAAAGCAGTAGTCCCAGACCTGTGTGAACCCATTGAGAGCCGGTCACATTCCCATGTCAAGCAAAATTGGATGTGGTGAAAAACGCATCCAATTCGCACATATCTATTTCTACAATAAATGGACACATCAAATGCCACCTCCTTATCGGTGAGGTTTTTCAAGCGATTAATATGAAAACATGTTCCCCATAAATCATGTGATTATTAAATACAGCTGTACGAGAAAGTGAATACTTGCCTCTCCTGCATACTACAAATTAACATTGTCAAATGAAGCTTGTGCAAAATAAAAAATGATATTTCCAGGAGTGTCGATCTCCTGCGGCCCCTGCAGCCTTCAGTGGTTCCTCCCGCCCCCCCAGGTCAATACAGAACACAGTAAGTAGGAGGAAACCACCAATGGGTGCAGGGGAGGCAAAAGGATGACACTCGTGTTTGTTTCTACACCAACTTCAGCCAGCTATTCCTTTTGATAGGAACAGCTTTATTTTAAACTTTATTTAGCGACAGAATGAATTTAGGCAGAGACAGATCGCCTGTGACTTAAACCCGGCTCATAAAGAGTCTGTTTACTGCAAGCTGAATATCATACACCGCTCTCTATACATAGTCCAGCCAGTGCAGTCTCTGCAATCCTTATCACTCAGTTTGAATAAAGCGCTGACATTAGGCATGCTGAGACAGTTCAAACACTACAAACTGCCAACTACAACAAAGCACGGAACACACAGCATAATAATACGTGAAATTACCATGTCCACATGGAGAACACACAGCCAGACTCAAAACAAGAGATAAGCTGGATAAGCATTTATTTTGGAGCGCATTTTAAGCCAAAAATAGTTTCTTCAGTTCTGCATACAGTAAAGAATGGTTGGATATGCAATTAGTGGACTTCCAGCTGTTGCAGAACTACAAGTCCCATGAGGCATAGCAAGACTGGCAGCCACAAGCATGACACCCAGAGGCAGAGGCATGATGGGACTTGTAGTTTTGCAACAGCTGGGGGTCCGCTAATTGCATATCCCTAGTTCAGAGCCTGTGTCCCAATTGTTTCAGTGTTATTGTCCCTTGGGGGCGATTTCTTTTCACTTCCTGTCCTAGAGATACAACAGGAAGGAAAAAAGGAAATCTTCCCCTCTTGGCAGTTACATTTCACCATTTACAGGTTGTTGGGAGGGTGAAAAAACATGGTTGAGTTTTTATGGCTCCCCCAGGACAAAACTTACCTTTTTTTTTTTTTTTTTTAGACACGTTAAAAACTAAATTTTTGGGAAAATACATTAAACCCACAATTTATACATTTTCGGAAAGCAGAGAACCTAGAGAATAAAAATGGCGGTAGTTGCAATTTTTTTTTATGTCACACGATATTTAGCTATTTATCAAAAGGCATAATTTCAAGAATAAAAGTAAAATGAAAAACCCCACCACACTATAATGAATTTATAATGAACTCCAAATATCCTGGCCACCCCCCTGCCCCCGATGCAGAGTGTTGCCCCATGCTGCCATTGTTGCAGTTTGTACACCAGAATCCGTCATAATGCTTGCAATGGAAAGGTGCTCATTGATCGGCAGTCACATGATTGTGCTGACCAATGAAAATTACATCTGAGACAGAGCTGATGGCATTTGATCATCTTTTATAGCCCAAAAAAAATAATAAAAAAATATTAAAAAATATATGTTTTACTTTCTGCTCTAAAACATATCCAATAGAAAAAAAAATTTCTTCATCGATTTAAGCCAATATGTATTCTGTGACATATATTTTTGTTAAAATAAATTTCAATAAGCCTATATTGATTGGTTTGCGCAAACAAGTTACAGCGTATACAAACTATGGGCTATATTTCTGTGATTTTTTTCAATTTATTTTTTTTACTAAAAATAGCGGGATATATAGCGGGACTGCGATATTGCGGCAGACAAATTGGACAGACACTTTTTTTGGGGACCAGTGCTAAAAGTATGCAAGGTCACTGTACAAATGACAGGTGGCTGGGAAAGGGTTAACATCAGGGTTGATCAAAGAGTTAACCGTGTGCCTAGCTGGTGATTCAGTGTAGTGGGGGGGGGGGGATGGGGGGGTGGAGGTGCTTTTACTAGTGGGAGGCATAGATCAGTGTTCCTAATATGCAGAGACATAGGCCCCATGCCTTCTGTACTGACAGAACGGCAATCTCTCTTGTTTACATAGGCAGACTGCCATTCTGCCTGTGTACTGAGTGATCGGCAGGTGCCTGTGGACACGGGCCCCGCTGTGTAAAATCACAGCGGGAGCGAGCCGCTGCCAGCCCGCGCCCGATACCTGTAAATTCAGGATATCACACACACACCAAATAACTATATATATATATATATATTATATATATATATATATATATATATATATATATATATATATATATATATATATATATATATATATACATATATACATATATACACACACACATACATATACATACATACATACATATAATCCTGCGCAGCATGGGCACCTTGTAGCAGCAATTTTGCTATAAGGTGGTTGGCATGTGGTTAAAAGGCGATTTTATTTTTAAATAACAAACATGATCTATTTACCTGCTCTGTGCACAGAGCAGCTCCGATCCTCTTCTTCTTGGGTCCCTTGATGCAGGCTTGATCCCGAGCATTGTGTATCCATTGACACACACACACACACACACACACACACACACACACACACACACACACACAGAGTGTAGCTCGGCTCTGCTCCTTCCTCATTGGCTGTGATCGACAGCAGCAGAAGCCAATGGCTCCTGCTGCTGCCTCCAGATTCAGTGAGAGAGTGGGATTAAAGAGAGCCACTGCTCTCGGGCACAGTGTTTGATCGAGATTGGGCTCAGGAAAGTAGAAAAGGGGGGCTGCATACAGGAGGGTTTTTTTATCTTAGCGTTTGTGGACTTTTTTTTTACTCTGCCAGCACCTCTCTACTATCCACCTATAAACACACTGTGCAAGTGCATGTGGCGAACAAAGCTTCTATATACCCTTTTCCCCCCGATCTCTTCAGGCGGGTCATGCGACTCCTGGCTGCTCTTCTACTCCGATCCAGGGCTCCAGTGGGAGGAGCCAAGGTCTCCCGCTGCTGGGGGTCAAGTGATCGCTCTGAAGAGATTTGCAAAAAACAAAAATGTATTTAGAAGTTTTTTTTTCCCACGTAAACATACACTGAGTGTTATACCACGGTACAAGAGGGGGGCTGGCGGTACCTTTTTTAAAGTATTAATGCTTACTAATAGCAGAAGGAGGAGAGGGGAGGGGCGATTCTCACACATACAGAGCCGACAGGCAGGAAGGGAGGGAGGGGGGAGAGCGCACAGTAGACAGAGCAGAGCTGCAGATGATGAAGGCACGTAAACTGACCACAGTGTCAGGGCTCAGCAGCCATGATATACTGTGGTGAGTTTACGGGGGGGGGCATAGCCAGGCAGGATCAGCCAGGTATTTCAGGTGTTACGGGGGGGGGGGGGCAAAATTACACAGCACAAGCACGGCGCTGTTTAAAATGCTTTAAAAAAGGAGCAGGATAAAAAAAAAAAATGCAGAGAATGCTTTAGGCTGGCCATGCACGATGCTAATTTATTTTTTGCAGCCATGGGTTACAGAGAAGAAATGTGCATGATTCCACCATCAACACAAACAGTGCTAAAAGGGGAATCCATCCTGCCAAAATGTTTGTCTGCAGTAAAAGACAGTGGTTATCCCTACCGGCTAGAGCAGTCACTAGGGATAAGAAAATCCGGCAGGATGGTTGTACCAAAGATCAATCAATTCGGTACCCTCAGCCTGCCCATTACCGATTTGAACTGGTCGAGATTGCAACTGTATGGCCAACCTTCTGCCTTTAGAACTACTTTAGAAAAAAAAAAGAAACAAGCAAAAAATCACTGGAATCCACCAACAACCTTGCAAACTACCAGCAAAACTGACAAGCAGGCATATAGGAGGCATCTGGCTTCATGAACACTCAATTAGTATGCAATTCAGTGCAGGATTTCTGAAACCGCGACTCCAGAACCTAAATGGAAAAAAAAAAAAAGCACTTGGACCCACATCGTCCATATTGGTCAGCGAGACCATTACTGGCCCTCACAGGCCAACATGAGAGAGAATGCAGGAGAAGAAGAGGGTCAGAGCATGACATCAGCAATTTCACACTTATCTGTAAAGAAAAACGTCATTGGTATTCATAGTCCACACCGCTGCAAGGTGTAGAAGTCTTCAGTGACAAAAAGCGACCGTGCGTACCCCTTTCCTGTAGTCAGGCACTTTACAAGTTTGATAGAAATGCATCAAAAACAAAGAGACAATACTGAACAACTACAATTAAAAAGGCATAAAGCAAAGATGAAAAGCCTTTCATCGATAATGGAGATATCTTAACTTGCTCAGAGCATAAATTCCAGCTCAGTCTACGGAATCTGCAGACAGCGCAGTAAATATAAAAAACCATTTAGCATTCTTTTCATAACTCTGACTGCTTCCATCTACTGCTGCCCATGGCTGAGCCTAAAAAAATCTTCAAAGCGGACCTTAACTTAAAAAAAGATGAAGATTTGTTGATATAGGGAGCATTTAGAAATGTTAATTAGACCCAAGCAATATCCTGAAAAAAACTATTTGACTAATAATAGTACATTTCCTATTATATGAGGGTGCCTAGGCACTTCTGCCCCTACAGCCTCATAGTTGTATAGCTGCAACGTGAGATCATCTAAAGCACTGCTGCCTTTAAAGTGACACTAAAGCTTTGTTATAAAAAAATAAATAAATTATAAATCATACTTCCCTCCACTGTGCAGTTCATTTTGCATGGTGTGGCCCTGAACATCCTCTTCTGGGGTCCCTCGGCGGCTCCTCCCCGCATTAGATAACCCCCTAGGAGAAGCGCTCTCCTGAGGGGGGTTACCTTGCGGGCGCACTCCTGAGTCATTAATTCGGCGTCCATAGAATGCATTGGAGGTGATAAACCTTGAAAGTTTACAACCCCTTTAACTTCTACTCCCAAGAAAACCTGGGGGTGTCCCTACTATGCTGGTCACTATTTTCCTTCCTGGTGGCACTGACATGAGGAAGTAAAGCCCTGCCTCTACCAAGACACTGACAGTCACCCCAACACAGATACAATTCCTTGTTCTGAATTGTAAGTTAGTAATAGAGAGAAGATCAGCTGTAGGGAGACCACAGACAATACTGGTGGCTAGTTCTTTGCCCAGTTTCCACAGTTTATTTCCTTCTTATGCGACTTGGCCATTTTCACATCTCCTGCTAATGTTAACGTTTGGGAACCAAATGAAACTTGCAGTGCCACTCTAAGCTGAGACTGAGAACTCCCCGTCGGTTGCAGTAAAAGCTGGAGAGACTCAGTGCAGGTCTAAGGCTCACATATATGTGAGTGCAAATCTTTAATATGACCTTTTAAAAGTATTAAAAAGTATGGAATTTTGTGCAATGATGGTAATTTTAGTCTTTTGAGAAATATATTACCTGGAGGATTGAGAGAGTGGTCTGAGATTTTGGTTGAGACATATCTATTTATCCACATGGAAAGAAAGGCTTTTTTATTACAGTTTTTTGGTAAGCATATTGATTGGATGGTGGTGGTCAATCACAGCACAATCGTTTTGGAAGTCACCATTTGTTCAGCACGGAAGATTAATTCACATAGACTTTATTTTTGATATTGCATAGGTCACATTTGTACAAATATGTTTTTTATGGAAAACCATTAGCACAACAATACATTGTTTGATTTAAAGGGCCAGCGCAGCTACACAAACAATAGGTGTTTTCACACGTAGATGAATGTGGCCTTAGCCAGGACCACTTCAGCCACGCCCCCAACATGTGACCCATGATCAATGCTTAAGGGTCCCTGCTCAGCCCATTAAGGCCCGATGAGTTAATTGTTGCCAACTAGTGAGAGTGCAAGCCGAGGGGAGGTCCATCCAGACCCAAAGCATGTTTCGCCCCAGGGTGGAGCGAAACATGTTGGGGACGTGGCTTGGATGAATCGAGCCGAGGCTACTTTTACCTGCTAACTACTTGGGCCGAATGAGGTGTGCGGCAGCTGGGCTCTCTTCCTATTTTTGCAAGGCCCCCCTGATAGGAGAGTGGGGTAATACCTGTGACCAAGCCCCCAGTGAGTGGGACGAAACATGTCGGGCGGGGGTACCTGAAGCCACATTCATCTACATACTAATCCACAGAGTTGGTGAGCACCAACTTTTCTTCAGTTTGATAACGTTTGGGAATGCTGGTTATTGTTCATCAACAGGGCTGCGTATGAGTCTTGATCCTGACCCGTTCCTTATAAATGGATCTGCGTGTGACCCCCAGAATGCTGGTACTACTCCTATCATTAGAGAAAAGAAAAAAGGGAAAACACAGCGCTGTATCTAGCTAGCAAGAAAACATGTAAAAAAAAAAAGCTGCCAACACTTCAAACAAAGTTAAACAATTTAGAACAGTAAATAGTGTAGCGCTACTATTAAGTGAATGTGTAATCACATGGGAAAAATCTGTATACGATCATAAATAATAATAAAGTCCTCTGTAATGTGACTGGTGCACAAAAAATTGTGATAAAGCTTCTTCAGAAGAAATAGGCGTTTCACTAGTCAAGTGCAGCCCAATGTATCAACTTGTCTGAAGAGATCTAGAAGGTGGGTAGAATACTCTTACCGGATATGATGGACTCACACGGTCTTACGACGGTTGAGTCGGAAACGCTTAGGGTCCAGACCTAGGACCAGATGGTAGGTTGGTGGTGGTCTGACCGGATATCGAGGAGACTCCAAACGACGGAAGACCCTGGGGGGCGTCTCACAGGGGGTTCTCCGGAATGTTCCTCAGGTTATCCAATTCGGATGTAGCTCAATTGGAATTCCAACCCCAAATGGGGGGTGAGGGATTTATAGAAATTAGAACAAAAAAGAAAAAAGCTCCACATGGTGCGGGTCAAAAATTATTAACCATCAGGTTTTATTAAAAGGTCATATAATTGGATAAAAATTATGACTGGTGATCACAAAAGAACAAAATAAAAGCAATGTGGGGTGCCAGATGCGAGCCCGACGCGTTTCGACAAAGTGTCTTCAACAGGCTCATGCCCCTGTTGAAGACACTGTCGAAACGCGTCGGGCTCGCATCTGGCACCCCACATTGCTTTTATTTTGTTCTTTTGTGATCACCAGTCATAATTTTTATCCAATTATATGACCTTTTAATAAAACCTGATGGTTAATAATTTTTGACCCGCACCATGTGGAGCTTTTTTCTTTTTTGTTCCAATTTCTATAAATCCCTCACCCCCCATTTGGGGTTGGAATTCCAATTGAGCTACATCCGAATTGGATAACCTGAGGAACATTCCGGAGAACCCCCTGTGAGACACCCCCCAGGGTCTTCCGTCGTTTGGAGTCTCCTCGATATCCGGTCGGACCACCACCAACCTACCATCTGGTCCTAGGTCTGGACCCTAAGCGTTTCCGACTCAACCGTCGTAAGACCGTGTGAGTCCATCATATCCGGTAAGAGTATTCTACCCACCTTCTAGATCTCTTCAGACAAGTTGATACATTGGGCTGCACTTGACTAGCAAAACGCCTATTTCTTCTGAAGAAGCTTTATCACAATTTTTTGTGCACCAGTCACATTACAGAGGACTTTATTATTATTTATTATCGTATACGGATTTTTCCCATGTGATTACACATTCACTTAATAGTAGCGCTACACTATTTACTGTTCTACTCCTATCATTACACATAGGAGTAACAACTGTTTTGAACAAAGCACTGAATCTCTCTGGAATCAATGTTACTTTGATCAGAAAATTATAATAGCCAATTTCCCCATGCAAATTCAACCCAATTGAATGTATATATGCATCAAAACTGCAATCTTTTAGTGTGAGGTGTACAGCCAGCTAAATTAATCATATGAATCAAAAATCCTTTGATGTTTTCTTATTAGACAGTGACCTATGTCTCTGAGCACGCCAACACGGGCACCTCTGCACATGCAAACTACGACAGTGCACTGCATGCCAAGCAGGATCAGATCACACACAGAAAAAACATTGCTCTCTACCCACTCCTAGCATCACCTCCATAAATAATCAGCCTGTTACAGAGGCGGACGATCGGGTGATACCCGTCAGTGCTTCCTGTGAGATCACACAGAAAGTGAGTCATGCCATGAGGTCACGGGCCATGCCTCTACATGACAAGGGTCTGAGTGCCAACCCGGCATATATTACACAATTCTCAGCCTTATCGGAAATTTAAAAGGGAATCCCAGCTCATGTTTCCAGACAGTATCAGACTTCCTAAGCCACTACTGTAAGGTAAATGAAGATGAAAAGGAGATACAACAAACTATGTAGCAGAGACTCAGCTATTATCTACAACCACGAAACCCTCCACCTCCGAGAAATAGTCTAAACATTTACAAGGCACCCAAAAGCAGAAAAATAAACACTGTTATTCTTGAGCTTCCTGCCCACCAACATGCAAGAAAAAAAAATGTCAATCAGCAGCAGCCAATAACTGTTACAAAAGCATGAATATACATATACACTAAATTGCCAATAATATTGGGACACTTACCTTTACAACACACATGAATTTTAATGGCATCCCAGTCTTAGTCCGTAGGGTTCAATATTGCGTTGGCCCACCCTTTGCAGCTATAACAGCTTCAACTCTTCTGGGAAGGCCGTCCACAAGGTTTAGGAGTGTGAAGCTGTTATAGCTCCAAAGGGTGGGCCAACGCAATATTGAACCCTACTGACTAAGACTGGGATGCCATTAAAGTTCATGTGTGTGAAGGCAGGTGTCACAATACTTTTGAATAATAAACAGATATATCTATATTATATTATATATACACACACACACACATACACACATACATACATACATACATATATATATATATAATGGGGAGCAGCAACTGAGCCTCAAACTGCCTTGCAAAAGGTTCTGTGCAATAGAACTCTCCCAAGCAGCCACTAAATATGGAGAGAAAATTGACTTAATTGATGTATTAATTTTTGTTGTAACATTTCCAGTTCCTGTCTGTATAAATATAATGGTTTGCTATTATATTATTAGACGTATTTCCATATTTCCAGCCTAAGGTAGGGCGTGTGTGTGTTAGATCGAAACTGTTGCAATCACTAGAGACACTTTGGACTATTTTGATTTCTTTTGAAGTGCTGCCTTTTCCCTTTGAATCCCCTCTTATAGATATACTGTATGTTTCTATTACTGCACAGCAAAACTTTAGCTTTATTAATCTTTTCAGTTAACTGCCATCATCTGCGTCCAGAGTGCCATCCATCCTTGTACAGTTATTTAAGCAAGTGCTAATTTTATTTTTATTTTTTTGTATAAAAATATTACATTTCCCCCCTCTGAGCCATTCATAAAAGTAGATTTAAAAAAATCTCATAAAGGGGACATCCGTTCTGAGAGGAAGGGGGGTCCCATGCTCCCCATATATAGGGAATGCAGTGGGTTGGGATGGGAGTGCCCTATAAAAAAAAAAAAAATAGATATTATTTTCCTCTTAATGGACAAAGTGACAGTTCATCTTCAACTACTTTTGAATATAAGCGACAACCATTGGCTCACTGGGCACTTTTACCCCCTTCCTGCCCAGGCCAATTTTCAGCGCTCTTGCACTTTCAATAGGAATTGCCCAGTCATGCTACACGGTACCCAAATACATTTTTTATCGTTTTTGCGCCCACCCGGCCATATATGTGCAGTGGCCAGGTGGAAGTGGTTAATCACCACTGGGTTTTTATTTTATGCTAAACGAAAAAAAATATATATATATATTTTTCTTCATAGTTTGTTATAAAATTTAGCAAATAGGTAATTTTTCTCCTGTGCTGATGAGGCTGCATCGATGAGCATCGATAGGCGTCACTCAAGGGCACTGGTGGGGCTGCACTGAAAATCAAGACACGGATGATCAGTTCCCCGATTACCAATGTAGATGTCCCTTTCACACAAGCGGGTTACCGGCTCTCCCCTCTCTTCATGCTATCAATGTTAGAAGAGGAATGCCAATACCTAGCTGGTGTTTACATTGTGATCAGCTGTGATCATGTGGTAAAGGGCCGCTGTGATTGGCCCTTTACCCCAATCTATGGATTAGCTGCGACCATGGGAGGATGTCATAGGACGCCCGCCCAGAACTTCATAGGACGCCCACCCAGAACTGACTGACCGCGCTGTAGCCATCATTCGGCTATAGTGTGGCAGGGAAGTGGGGAAAAAAACTTTAACAAAGTTTATAGGACGCAACACTTACATCCAGCTCTTCTCTTCCTGCTGCCACTCTCCCCACCACTATTACCAGCTGTCAAAGTGACAGCAGGCAATTGCTTTGCATTAGACTCCATTCATACCTAGATTTGAATCTGCCCACGGTTCCAAATCATGGGACACATTTGCAATGCCATTCCTGCTTAATGGCACCCAATCGCGGTGCAATTTAGCCACGCAGCAAATCACAATGCGTGGTGCCGACGTCCCAAAAGAAGCTTCTGCTCCTTTTTGAGCAACAAGCTTTGCGATTTATCACAGTAAAATTGCACCGCAAGTGGGGCGTCAACTACTTAAGGACCGCCTCCTGTACATATATGTACTTTGAAGAGGGATATCTCGGTAACAGCAGCAGCTGCTGCAACAACCGAGATATCCCCTTTACAGGAGGCGGTCCTGTGTGCAATAACGGTGGTCTCCGTGGCGGGTTCGCCATCATTGGTGGGAGAGGTGCCACCCCCCGTCCCGCCACTTACTGGAGCCGTCGGTAGCGGCGGAGGCGATCGGGTCATTTCCACTGTTGGGTATGGAGACGAGTGAGGCTAAGATGGCCCCCACTCGTCTCTATACCATAGGAGGTACCTCTTAAAAAAGGTACATTTTTTTTCAATGTCATTTTTTCAAATTACTTTTTTTTTTATTGCATTTAAGACCAAATATGAGATCTGAGGACTTTTTGACTCCAGATCTCATATTTAAGAGGACCTGTCGTGCTTTTTTCTATTACAAGGGATTTTTACATTCCTTGTAATAAAAAAAAAAAAAAAAAAAGATCACTTTTATTCCGTGTAAGTGTAAAAATAAATAAAATCAAGTAAAATAAAGAAAAAAAAAATATATATTTTTAAAACACCCCATCCCGATGAGCTCGCGCACAGAAGCGAACGCATACATGAGTAGCGCCCGCATATGAAAACGGTAGTCAAACCACACATGTGAGGTATCACCATGATCGGTAGAGCGAGAGCAATAATTCTAGCCCTAGACCTGTAATGCAAAACATGCAACCTGTAGAATTTTCGCTTATGGAGATTTTTGAGGGTAAAAGTTTGACGCCATTCCACGAGCGGGCGCAATTTCAAGCATGACATGTTGGGTATCAATTTACTCGACGTAACATTATCTTTCACAATATAAAAAAAATTGGGCTAACTTTACTCTTATTTTATTATTCAAAAAAGTGCGCTTGCAAGACCGCTGCGCAAATACGGTGTGAAAATAAGTATTGTAATGACCGCCATTTTATTCTCTAGGGTGTTAGAAAAATATATATATAATATTTGGGGGTTCTAAGTAATTTTCTAGCAGAAAAAAAATAAATAAAATAAAATGTTTTCAACACGTAAACACCAAATGTGAAAAAGAGGCCTGGTCCTTAAGTGGTTAAGCAGTAATGGCATCGCAAATGTGTCCCACATTTTGCCGCAATTCAAATCATTGGGTGTGAATGGAGAATTACACAGTAGAAGCTGTCAAAATGAGGAACGGTGTAAAAATTACACTTGCAGGTCATTTTCAAGTGTCACCGAGTATATACAGTTGTGCTCAAACATTTGCATACCCTGGCAGAAATTGTGAAATTTTGGCATTAATCTTGAATATATGATCACATGAAGCCATTTTTTATCACATATGGATTTAAAAAGGATCCAAAAAACTAACAGAAATCACCCAAAAGTTTACATACCCTGGAATGGTTGGCGTTGGTACAGACACAGAAGGTGGCACACACAGGTTAAAATGGCAATTAAAAGGTTCATTTCCCACATTTGTGGCTTTTTAAAATCACAATTAGTGTCTGTATAAAATAGGCTATGAGTTAGTTAGCTCTCACATGGATGCATTAAGCAGACTAGACACTGAGCCATGAGGAGGTAGAAAAGAACAGTCAAAAGACCTGCGTAACAAGGTAATGAAACTTTACAAAGACGGAAAAGGATATAAAAAGATATCCAAAGCCTTGACTATGCCAGTACTGTTCAATTATTTAATAAGTGGAAAATTTGGGGATCTCGATACCAAGCGGAGGTCAAGTAAATCAAGAAAGATTTCAGCCACAATTGCCACAGGAATCGTTCGGGATACAAAGAACAACCCACAGGTAACCTCAGGAGAAATACAGGCTGCTCTGGAAAAAGATAGTGTGGTTGTTTAAGGAGTACAATACGATACTTGAACAAAAAAAGAGCTGCATGGTCAAGTTGCCAGAAAGAAGCCTTTATTGTACAAATTCCACAAAAAAGCCTGGTTACAATATGCCCAACACCACCTTGACATGCCTCATTGGGCTTTTTGTGGCATTGGCACAGTAATGGCTTCCTTCCAGCAGCTCAACCATGCAGCTCTTTTTTGTTCAAGTATCACTGAATTGTGCTCCTTAAAGTGGAAGTAAACCATCGTTTTCAGCCAAGGAAGCTGCCATCTTTGCCTCCGTTTAATCTTCAACTGCTATGGTGCTGCACATGTGATTCGTTATGACACCAGCCATTGGATGGTTTGATAGTTTGGCTGAGAGCACAGCCAATGTGCAGTTAGCATTCCCGGCATGCCTTTTTTTTTATTTTTTTTTTATTTTTTTTAACTGTTTAAATCTACTTCCACTTTAAAAAACCAACAACACCGTCTTTTTGGAGAGCAGCCTGTATTTCATCTGCAGGGATTTTCTTTGTAACCTGAACAATTCTTCTGCCAGTTGTGCAATCTTTCTTGGTCTACCTGACCTTGGCTTGGTATCAAACAAGCCCCTAGTTTTCCACTTCTTAATAAGTGATTAAACTGTACTGACTGCATATTCAAGGCTTTGGATATCTTTTATATGCTTTTCCATCTTTGTAAAGTTTCATTACCTTGTTACACAGGTCTTTTTGACTGTTCTTTTCTACCGCCTCATGGCTCAGTGTCTAGCCTGCTTAGTGCATCCGTGTGAGAGCTAACAAACTCATTGACTATTTACACACAGACACGAATTGTGATTTAAAAAGCCACAAATGTGGGAAATTAACCTTGAATTGCCATTTAACCTGTGTGTGCCACCTTCTGTGTCTGTACCAAGGCCAGACATTCCAGGGTATGTAAAGGGTTTATCAGGGCTATTTGGGTGATTTCTGTTATTATGATTTAAAAAGGATCCAAAAAAAAAAAAACTGTGATAATAAATGGCTTCATGTTAAATAAAAGACAGTTTTTTGGCATGATCAGTCATTTTCAATACTAATGCCAAAATTTCACAATTTCTGCTAGGGTATGCAAACTTTTGAGCACAACTGTACATTTATCTTTGTGCTATTTAAACGTATTGTACCATTTCATTTATATGTAGAGCAAAGTTGTGACCTTTGATCTACATATGACAGCAATTAAAGAAACCTTACCTTTTTATTTTAAATAAACATGTATTGCTACTTAACCCTAATCAGCCCCAATTAACTTCATCTCCTTCACCAATTTTCTTTAGTTCTATTTTTATCACTAATAAATTTTCTTCATTCATTTTATTTGTAACTTTTTTCACTGTTGCAAAACAAGTGTGCAAAATAAATAAAAAAAAAAAATAAACACCCACACACATTTTGTACCACAGACATAAATTTTACTGTCATTTTCCAATGGGAGAAGCTATAGAATAAAATGTATACAAAACTACTTTCTTTTTACTGGCACTGGTCAAAGCAGTGTTTTTATCTACAGAATCCATATAGCTGAAAAAAAATAAAATATACAAACACCTATCCCCAGTCACCCCTAGTTTTTATTGCTGCCTGTGTCCCCATTAGGGAGATTCACCCTCACTGAAAGAAAATCCCACATTTTGGGTTGTCCCCAGAAAAGCAAGAGAGGGGAAATCTTCCAATGAGGACACTGGTTCTGGTGACCTGGGGCATCCCCAAGGAATTCCTTTAATTTGCAGGGATTTCTTCTCACTTCCTGTTTAGCTATGGGACAGGAAGTGAAATCTCTGTAGAGGGAAGAAAAAAAAAAGGAAAGAAAATGAAGGACCGGAAGAAAGGAAGGACCGGAAGAAAGGAAGGACCGGAAGAAAGGAAGGACCGGAAGAAAGGAAGGACCGGAAGAAAGGAAGGACCGGAAGAAAGGAAGGACCGGAAGAAAGGAAGGACCGGAAGAAAGGAAGGACCAGAAGGAACAAGTTTTGCCTATAGTTCTACTTTATGTAATGGAAAAGTTATCGCAAAATAAACAGCCCCATAGCCGAAATGTGAAAATGCTGGAAATGTAGAGCTGTAAAGTCTAAATGTAAAAATTGCTCTGATCCATACAGGGGTATGTATACACAGGAGCTAGCGCTGAAGGGGTTAAAGACACATGAACTAAGACATCCACCAACCACTATGCCCCATGACCACAGATTTTCTACCAATCAAAAACTATTTGCTCCACATACCAGCGGGAAACCCAAATGATTTCAGGGAAGGGGATTTTCTCTCCTTTCCCATTCTGACCTGCAACCTCCCGAGGGAAATTCCGTATGACAGAGTCATGGTTATGCCTACAGCGAGGGTGTGAAGCTATATAGTAAACATATGTATGTATTAATGTGTCTGTAATATCAGTGCACTTCTCTATAGCTTTGAACATACATATGTACAATGTATTAATATATTCCTGTAAGATTGTCCCCCAAATCTATCGCAATGAATATACATATTACTATGTGTCTATAAGAGCCATCCACTTTTTTATGGCTTCGCCTCTCCATACTCTATCCAAAGCTGAAAATAAATACAAGAAAAAAAAAAATTCTTACAGTGTGTATGGAGTCTAAGAGGCTCTGCCTGGTTTTTATTGCATTTTTTGCACACTCACTTTACAGGTGGTCATGGGAACAGGAAGTGAGCTAAAATCAGCTGAGTGGGGACAGAAACAGCAAAGAGAATGTAGGGCTCATACACACAAGGGGTTCGATTTTCTTCTCTATACACCTTTTACTCCTGGCAGGAAAAAGCTGGTTAAAAATAAAAAATAAAATAAAAAGCCTCAGTTTGCGTACTGCACACATGTTTACATGCGTCAAGTATCTGAGCGTTATTAGATTCCGTTGGCCAGTGGCCACTGGAATGAATGTTCAAGCGCTTAGAGCATCTAGCGTTTAACCAGTTGCCGTCCAGCACATGGCGATACACATCGGCACAATGGCACGGCTGCGCAAAAGGGCGTACCTGTACATCCCCCTTAAATCGTGAGGTACCGCGTGCCTGCCACGGGAGCGTGCCCGCAGGTCCCAGTGGCTTGCGATCATGGCAAGGAGAGGCAAAATGGGGAGAAGCCTATGTAAACGAGTCATTTTGTTCTGCCTAGCAACATGACAGGCATCTACTGCTTCCTGTCATCGGGAGCAGTGATCTCTATCATTTTGTAGTGAGCTCATCCCCCCTACAGTTAGAACACATTTAACCCCTTGATCGCCCCCTAGTGTTTAACCCCCTTCCCTGTCATTTATACAGTAATCAGTGCATTTTTATAGCAGATAGCTGTATAAAAAAAAAAAAAAAAAACACATTAAAAAAAAAAAAACCAACACACAAATTTCACTGAGATCGAGATTTTACTAATTAAAATAAATAATAATAATTAATAATAAAAATGCCATAAATCTATCCCCTATTTTGTAGACTAACTTTTGCGCAAACCAATCAATATACGCTTATTGCGATTTCCCCCCCCCCCCCACTAAAAATATGTAGAAAAACACATATCGGCCTAAACTGAGGGAAAACATTGTTTTGTTTGTTTGTTTTTTTGTTATATATTTTTTCAGGGATATTACAGCAAAAAGTAAGTTTTTTTGTTTATAGCGTAAAAAAAGAAAACCTGCAGAGGTGATCAAATACCACCAAAAGAAAGCTCTATTTTATTTATTTTTGCTTAAAAGCTCCTCTACTGAATGCGCTAGTGATGTTTTGTTTTTTTTTGCCTCTTAATACACCTGTAAACGCATATGTGTGCAAAAAACAAAACAAAAAATAAATAAAAAAGATGCTTTTAAAAAAAGTTTTTTTTTTTTTAAGCCCACTGTGCATGAGGTTAAGCAGAACTAATTCAAAACTCTGTTAACTTCCTGTTCCAAAGACAAAACAGGAAGTGAGAAAATTGTCACCACAACTAGTAACCCCAAGTGGAAGAGTTTTCTTCCATTCCTGTTCAGGTTACAACCCAAAATCTGGGAATTCCTTACACTTTCCCTCTCTGTGATAATAGTAAACAGGACAAATAGAGGAGGGTGATAATCCCTAACGGGGGCACAGACTGCAATAAGTCCCTGACAGGGGTTCTAATCCTCCATTCTATCCAATGAAGAAAAAAAAAAATGTTTAGTTATACCTCGACAGAGCTTCCAACTATTTCCACTGAAGAAAAAAAAAAAAAAAAAGTTTTGTTCAAAGTCTCACTTTATGTAACCGTGATTGTGACATGGTCTTAATCTATTTTACAACACGATGATCTGGCCTTACCCGTGGCAGATTGGAGTTAAGGGGTGCTAGAATTCAGTCACGGATATAGGTCTGTTCCAAGATATAGAATTTCACTCGGGTTATTTATAATTGTGTTTGCATAAGGAAACATAAGATGAAGCACAAGCTGGGAGCCTCCAGCACATGTGGCACTACAAGTAGCAGCACTTCCTGGGGTTTGTAGGCCTCCTGTCCTCGGACAACCATAGCATATGCAGATGGCCTCAGGGAAATTAGTGAGGAGTACATGAAGCTGGTATAATTTGGGGGGGGGGGGGGGGGGGGGGGCGGGACAATATTTACTGATGCACAGCCGACTTCCTGTTCCTTCAAAAAAAAAAAAAACTTTGAACTATATATATTCATACAGGCTCAATTCACAAAGCTTTACCACAAGGATAAGGATCTGCAACTTAGCCATGCGACTCATTTTTTAATCTCATTGGTCTTTGATAACTCACTTTTTTAATATAAGGATCCATATGTGTTAATTTAGTGAATTGAGCCTATAATCTCCAATACATCACTTTCTGTACAGGTAGGTGCAATTGTGTACAGGTAAGTACTTGTATAGACTCTTGAAATATTAAGAGCTCATTATCGTAAAACAGAAGCATTTAATAGGGTATAACAAAGTGCAATAATGAGGAGCAAAGCATATTAACGCATTGTCAGTTTACTGAAGTCATGTATGGTTGGTTGGTTGGTATGGTCTATTGCACTGGTCTCCAAATTGTGACCATTTGCTTGCATTTATCTGGCCCTTGGGGAACTACTTCATCCACAGACACCAATGAAGGGGCACAATTCCTTCCAATGACTGCAACAATGGGGTGCAATTCCTACCAAATGTGGGGCACAGTTCTGCCCAATGACACCATTGATGTGGCACGGTTCCTTTCAAGGATACCAACAATGGGGGCCAACATCACCATTGATAGGGCACAATTTCTCCCAATAACACCAAAAAGGTGGGGCAAAATTCCTCCCAATGACACCAAAGATGGGGCATTTTTTACCCCCTCTGATGCTGGGACATTTTCTACTTCCAATGGTTCCAGTCTGGCCCCTATAAAGTCTGAGGCTATGCTTATGCAAATTAGTTGTGGGTTTCGCCACATCCAATTCGCATGACAGGAGAGTGTGACCGGTTCTCAATAGTCGGTTCACACATCTCCAGGGTGGCCACAGAGTGCACTGCAGAAGGGTCCTGTGCGTCTTTGGCTCCATTTCAGGTCTGAATCCAGGTAAAAAAAATCAATAAAAAAAAAAAAAAAAAATCAGACCCGATTCGTTCCCGAGAACAGGGACACCCTGGATGGCCTGAAGGTCAGTAAACTGGCCCTTTGTTTAGAAATTTACTAATTTACTAATGTCTTACCGAATAAATCTGAAAGGCTTTATGGTCACAGCATGGTTTATCTAACATGTTGACCTGGGACATCATCAACAATGCAATTTGTTATTCCAGTGGAAGTCTGGATTTCCTCACCCAATCCTATTCTTTTTTTGAATTAGTTTCTGGTTAAAGGGATATTAGAGAGCCTTTTTCCAACGTAACTCCAAAGGAACCATTGAAATAATTTGAAGGTCTTGGGGAACCCCTGCTAAAATCAACTGAATGGGGGTCTTTGGGTAAAATTACCTTTCATTTGGTTGTCTGCAAGAAAAGAAGCATGCCTCCCTGCCTTAAAGTGGTGGTCAAAACGTAACCCCTTACAGATATCTAAAAAGATCACTGGTGTCATGTCTTGATTCTGCCAAGTTTCGTAGTCCCTGGAAATAAGTAGGCATCAAAAAAAAAAAAAGGGGGGGGGGGGGTGAATCAGCAGCCACTAGCAACTACTGCAGGAACCTAGGTTGAGCATGGCCAGTGTGTGCTCTTCTGCAGCAGGGGTCCACTGTGGGCATTGGCTCATGCCACCCCCGATATAAAAACATTAAATAAATACTATTGGGTCCTTTAGGTTTTTTTTTTGGCTACATATTGGCTCCTGCCAGCTACTGTAGAACACAAGAATAGGTTACCACACTGGGTAGTGCTTTGTGGGACCTGAACTTTGTAACAACTAGTATGTCATAGTTAAGCTTGATCCAGTAGATTGGTTTCAAAATGTAAATGCCAGTAACTTACCTTCTGAGCCTGAGTGATCATCTTCCTGATCACCTCCTTAATGTGAGGCTGTCCATCAATAGGAGGCTGCATGTACACAGTGGCCCGGGTCACCCCTCTGTAGGCCACGGTATCCGGCCACCCCAAGTCCAGCTCTGGGATGGAGCAGTCCGACCTATCGGGCCAGTATTCCAAGGACTGTTCTGTATCCTCTACTTGGGGCTCCCCTTCTCCCTCTGTCTCAGGCTTGTCTCCATTTTTCCTTGGAAGACTTAAGTCCGGGTCAAATGCCTCTACGCTGCAGGCAATCTTGGCCACCTCCAACTCAGACAGGAAATCCCTGATGTTCTCCTTTTTTACCACTTCACGATAACTTTCCTCTCCAGTGGACACCAGAGCCTCCAGGGCTAGCCGCTGCTCCTCGCTGTAAAAGAACTCTGGTTTGGTCTCACTGGATCTCCAGTTGACATTGTGGTTGTCCAAACACTGGAGCTGGGAGAGAGCCATGTCTGGAGAATGTCACTGCTTTGAGGGATCCTCTTTGCCTTGGAGAACCTTGGCAGTAAGACTTATTATAGTGGACCTTATTAGCGGAGAACCTGGTCCTACTGGAATAGATCCAGAGGTAGAGAGAGTCTTCTACTTCTGTTCTAGGTGAACAAATCCAGATATGGACCTGCTAGAATTTACACCAACCTAGAAGTGGACCGAATACTGACTTCTACCTACGTTCCTGGTAGAACTGACCAGACGTTGACCTGATAGAACCCACAACTGGAGGTTCCTGGTAGAAAAGACTAGAAATGGACCTGATAGAGAGTCTTCTACTTGAGTTCCAGGAGAACAGATCCAAAAGTGGACCTGCTGGAATGCACTACTTAGGTTCCTGGCAGATGGCCCACCTTCCCTAATCCCTAAATCAGTGGATTCTGCTGGGTTAGAACCAGAAATACCTCTGTAGAAGTTGATCGTGTTCAAGTTGATCTTTCAGGAGTTATAAACTGAGCTGTCCCAGAAGTTCCTGGGGGCTCACCTGGTTGATCCTGCTTTGGGCTGATTCCTTAGTGGATCCTGGGATTAGGATTAGGTTCTATAATGGATCCTGGAGGGGGGGATCGGATTCCTGATATGATCCTAGGTCCTGTAGTGGATCCTCAGGGAGAAGGTCCTGATCTTCCCAAAGTGAACTTTTCCTAGCTCTGTATCAGTGCTCAGCACTTCAGTCTCTAGGACCGCACTGATCCATGGTGCACGGAGCAGGTTCCAGTCCCGGGGGCCCCCCTGCTGTCCCGCAGCCGGTCTCAGTCCCGGATTCTCCGTGCTGCTCCTTGGCGGCGCCCGGACTGATCTGACCACCTCTGCTCCCAGGTAGCCGCAGCAGCAGGCGGGGTCACGTGAGCCGGTTCCAGGCCACGCCCCCTCTCCCTTCTCTCATTCAAGGCACTCGTGTACACCCCGAGTCACGTGATGCCGAGGCTTCCCAAATCTCCGGCGGATCCCTCCGGGTCCAAACACAGCCGGGCGGGGGCCCGGATCTACAGGAGAGACAGAGCGTTCGTCTTCTGCAAGTAAAATGTCACTAAACTGGAAAGTCTCCACCGAAATGTTTTTTCTTCTGGAACCTATGGTGACCCATACAATGAGAAAAAGAGAATTAGAAAATTGTTTTGATTTTTTTCAATTCTCGAAATGCAAATTTTAATAGTTGAAAAAAAAAAGTCAAGCTGGATTTTTTGTAGCATAAACGATCAATTTTCTAAACATTAGTAGTGTAATCGATCGGAAACAGTAAAAAAAACGACGCATGTACATGTTAAACCGCAACCCAGAAAGTACAAGCAACCTCACCCAGCTTCCTTCTTCAGTCTTCAGGTTCCTGGCACCACCATCTTGCTTGTGGGAAGCTGGCAGTCACTTCCCGGTGTCCAAGCTTTCTTCCCACTGTCCATGCACAAAACTGAATATTGCTGCGTATATTAAAAAAAAAAACCTAATCTCAATAATATGAATTAAAATATCAATATTTTGACATGAATTGACCTCCTGATTGTGCATCTTTCCTCCATTGATTGGATCCATCTGGTTGACCTGTGTATGGGCTGTTTCATGCAATGTTGACCTTTGTAGTAAGGGTCAGATGGCCAGGTGAGAGCACAGCTTTGGGGGGGGGGCCTGGTAGAGGAATGACTGCACTTTTTCACTGCATGCTTTTGAGTTTTTAACACCACGCCTCGTTTTAATTGTATTTCTATGGACCGAACACATCTTCTTCATGAAACAATAAAAAATGTTGCCGCGCTAAACTTAGATATTGAATAAACAAGTGGGTGATGTCCATTTCCGAAAGGTACCACACATGCCAACCCCGTATACTGGTCAATCAACTTCTAGGATGTCTTGGATCCATTAACCCCTTCAACCCCAGGAAGGATTTGCCCACTTCCTGTCCAGGGCACTTTTTGCGATATGGCACTGCGTTGCTTTAATTGACAGTTATGCGGTCGTGCGACATTGTACACAAACAACATGTATTTCCTTTTTTTCCTTCTTTTGGTGGTATTTGATCACCTCTAAACAAAAAAAGACTGACAATAAAAAAAAAAAAAAAAAAAAATATATATATATATATATATATATATATATATACACACGCACACACACACATATTATATATATATATATATATATATATATATATATATATATATATATATATTTTTTTTTTTTTTTTTTTTTTACTTTTTGCTATAATAAATATCCCAAAAAAAAAATTTCTTCATCAGTTTAGGCCAATATGTATTCTTCTACATATTTTTGGTAAAAATAAATAAATAAATAATCGCAACAAGCGTTTATTGATTGGTTTGTGCAAACATTTTAGCATCTACAAAATAGGTGATATATTTATGGCATTTTTATTATAATTTTTTTTTTTAACTAGTTATAGGTGACCTACGATTTTTAGCTTGACTGCGACATTGTGGCAGACAGATCGGATACTTTTGACACTTTTTTGGGACCATTGACACTTATACAGCGATCAGTGCTGTAAGAATAGCCACTGATTACTGTATAAATGACACTGGCAGTGAAGGGGTTAACACTAGGGGGCGATCATTGGGTTAAATGTGTTCCCTGGGAGGTGTTCTAACTCTGGGGGGATAGGACTGACTGGAGGAGGCGAGAGATCGCTATTCCTGATCACTAGGAACAGCGGATTGTGCAGCGATCTACACAATGTCTGGCAAAGTCAGCAACTGCAGTATTTGTAGCTGCTGACTTTTTTTTTTTCTGCCGGTGGAACTCCGCTTTAAGCACCTTTGTATGCATTTACATTTTGTAGTTCTCATTTGTTGTGGTCAGTGATTATTGATGTTTGTTTTGCAACATCAAGATTTTCTTTTTTTGATAATATTGATACTTTGTATATTTTGTGAATCACATTATTACATTGTTTATTCATTATTATCTGTCAGTGACACACTGAGCTATTCATGTTCATCTCACAATATTGATATTTTATTTTATATTATTGATATTAGGTTGTATTGTAACCACTTGACCTCTGGAAGATTTATCCCCCTTTATGACCAGGCCATTTTTTCCGATACGGCACTGCGTTACTTTAACTGAAAATTGCATGGTCATGTAACGCTGTACCCAAATTAACTTTAAATCCTTTTTTAGCCAAAAATAATGCTTTATTTTGTTGGTATTTGATCACCTCCTGGGTTTTTTATTTTTTTGCGCTATAAACAAAAAAAGACTGACAATTTTGAAAAAAAAAAAAAAAACAGTATTTTTTACTTTCTGTTATAAAACACATCTGATACATTTAAAAAAAAAACTAAAACAAATTTCTTCTTAAATTTAGGCCAATGTGTATTCTGCTACATATTTTTGGTTAAAAAAAAATCCAAATGAGCATATATTAATTGGTTTGCACAAATTTATAGCATCTACAAACTATGGTGTATAAATTATATATTTTTTTATACTAGTAATGGCGGCGATCAGCGACTTATAGTGGGGCTGCGACATTGCGGTGGACAATCTGACACTTTGTGGAGACCAGTGACACTAATACAGTGATCAGTGATCAGAATTAGGAGCGGGTACCTGTCAGAAATCGGTACTCTCAATAAAGGCAGAGGCACTATAACTGTACTAATCACACTTGCTGGGAAGGTCCGCTGTGCTTGCCTGGCTTATTACAAGCAGAAGTAGGAGCGGGTACCTGTCAGAAATCGGTACTCTCAATAAAGGCAGAGGCACTATCACTGTATTAATGACACTTGCTGGGAAGGTCTGCTGTGCTTGCCTGGTTGATACAAGCAGAAGTAGGAGCGGGTACCTGTCAGAAATCGGTACTCTCAATAAAGGCTGAGGCACTATCGCTGTACTAATGACACTTGCTGGGAAGGTCCGCTGTGCTTGCCTGGTTGATACAAGCCGAAGTAGGAGCGGGTACCTGTCAGAAATCGGTACTCTCAATAAAGGCAGAGGCACTATCACTGTATTAATGACACTTGCTGGGAAGGTCCGCTGTGCTTGCCTGGTTGATACAAGCAGAAGTAGGAGCGGGTACCTGTCAGAAATTGGTACTCTCAATAAAGGCAGAGGAGGAGGATTTTTTTTCAGGTGAAGTTCTGTTTTAGCTGCAAAGGCAGTGGACAGGGGTGTTGCCATGCCATGGTGGGGATGCTTTGCTGAGCAGCTGTGCCAGCTCACATTGCTCAGACATGGGCCGCTGTTGTCACCATCAGGAAGCTGCTGCCGAATAGTCATGTGCCACTGACACTGAAGCAAGTGCATGTAGACCAGAAGTGGCTGAAAGTGGCAGAAGGAGATTAGCAGCACGGAGAGGCAAAAATTTATATAAAAAAAAAAAAAAAGGTGAAAACTGAATTTGATGAATAAATCCTACTACAGCAATTTTTCATGATGTTCAGTGCCTTAGCAAATTAAAGTTTAGGGTTTAGATCTTTTCTTGCTGTGCATACAGAAAAAAATATGCACTTATTAAAAAAAAAAAAAAAAACTGCCTTGGGCTTTGGTGCTGAGCAATTGTTACAGCAAGGGGTGGTAAAAAACATGATTATTAAATAGGCACCTTTGTCTTTGTTTAGATCTTTTAAAACAAAAGATTTCTTATGAATCGCATTGTTGCCATGTGAGTGAGAAGAGTCACCGATTTCACACCAAGCTGGCAGACGGGACACTGACTGATGAATGTGTCAGTGGGGAATTCTTTTTGTGGCGGGACACTCTTCATGTCTGGGCTGGTGCAGCACAAGCTGCTTACGCTGCACATTAGCAGACTACAAGAGTAAACTAGGGCCCATTCACACCTTTCCAGTGCAACAAAGCAGCTCCAAAACATGTGCATTGCAGTGCTCCAGAACACGGGGTAGAGCACGGCTGTGCGGTGCATTGACAACAATGGTTCATATCTGTTTTTAGGATATTTTGGGGCGCTGACACCCTATTCCAATGATGGCGAACCTTGGCACCCCAGATGTTTTGGAACTACATTTCCCATGATGCTCATGCACTCTGCAGTGTAGTTGAGTATCATGGGAAATGCAGTTCCAAAACATTTGGGGTGCCAAGGTTCACCATCACTGCCCTATTCATTTGAATGCACCTTAATAATGGTTCACATCACATGCAGTGGGACTGCGTTGGGCTGCTATTGATACGTAGGCCCACCACATGGACAAGGCAAAATGCCTGGTCTTCTGTGTGCCCGGTTCACCACTGCATTGTGGTGGTGTGCGGGCATGCTGCATGCAGTACTTTTTATCAGCGCAGTGTGTGGCAATCAATGGCCCCACACCACGTGGCCGGTGTTCTGTCAGATTCGGCGACCCGTCAGAATGTGTAACGGAAGTGACGTTTTGTCGTGGCCATCTTGCTACACCCCACACTTCTCCACAGTAAGGATACACTGAGGAGGGTGGACATCTTGTAACACCCACCGGAGTTTTGCATTTTACACTTATTTATAACAGTAAACTGAGTTTATTTAGTGAAATACATTACAGTGGAAGCTTGGATTACAAGCATAATCCGTTCCAGAAGAATGCTTGTAATCCAAAGAACTCGCATATCAAAGCGAGTTTCCCCATAGAAGTCAAAGGAAACTAAGATAATTCGTTCCACATTGACTTTTATTACATGCAATACCACATGTGGCCATAGGTGGGAGGCGCCAGAGAGCCTTGGAAATACTTGGGGACAGCTCAGCTAAACTCAGAAAGCCTCGGAAAGGCTTGGAAGCACTCGGCAACGGCTCTGAACAGTTTCAAGTTTCCCCCCGGTGCCCCCACACCTCTGGCTAAATGCGGTACTGCACACTCCATTAGCTTGAATTCTGCACTTAACACTCAAAAACCGAGTCAGAATAAAAAAATAAATAAAATTGCTCGCCTTTCAAAACACTCGTTAACCGTGTTACTTGTAAACCAAGGTTTCACTGTACTTAGAACTCCGTCTGACTGGTTAGATGTTGAAACTTAAAAGCAGCGGCAAGTCTGTTCATCTCACAGGTTTTTCTAATCTGACAGAAGTTGGCTGCTTTTAAAATTCAACATCTAAACATTCAGACGGAGTTCTAAGTCATGTATTTCACAATATAACCTCAGTTTACTGTTCTAAATAAGTGTAAAATGCAAAACTCCGGTGGGTGTAACAAGATGGCTGCTTGCCCCGTTCACAGTATATCCTTACTGTGGATGGGTGCGAGGGCATAGCAAGATGGCGGCGACAGAACGTCACTTCCGTTACACATTCTGTTACACACTTTAACTGACAATTGCGCAGTCATGCGATGCTGTACCCAAATAACATTGAAGTCCTTTTTTTCTCACAAATAGAGCTTTCTTTTGGTGGTATTTGATCACCTCTGTGGTTTTTATTTTTTGTGCTATAAACAAATAAAGACAGACAATTAACAAAAGAAAAACAAATTTTTTTTTTTTTACTTTTTGCTATAAAAAGCATCCAATTGATTGGGCTACCCGGTGGGGCGGGAGGCCCAGGAAGAGCGGCGGGAGGGGGGGATGTCCGGGTAACAGCCAAGTGGCTTTTAGCTGCATTGGTTGTTATCCCTGCATAGCCAATCGCCCCCTCTAAACAATGGTACTGTACCAACTATCCGCTCTAAACAATGGTACAACCCCCGAAAGCTGAGTACGCACATCTGCATACGCTCGGAAGGAAGGGGTTTAATAAAGCATCAGAAAAGGATACCCCTAGACTGTTTAATGAGCCAATGAAAAGTGGCTGAGACTGTGTGCCTAGCTGTGGATACACTAGCTTGGGAAAGAACCTTTGGGACCATTCAGGGGTCCCTTTCGGGGGTTCAACGCATTTCACTGGCGTATTAACCACCTTCATCAGGGAAAAGACAAAATAAATGATATGAATATCTACTACACAGTATATAGTCTCCATTTAATGTAGGTGTCACCTGAAAGTCCAGACAAGTTTTCTTGTGTCATTTATTCATCTGCTAGTCTTCAGGGATGAGGTGCATATATGTATGAAAGCCAATTTCGAATAATTATTGATTCCTTCCATGTTTGATTACATCTTCACATGGCCATGTCATCTTGGAGAGATACAGTGAGGAGGGTTGGCAACACTGCTGTAATTTTTAAAAAGTGGTCTGGTAGGGCCTCCTGTACACTGCTGCTGATAAACAGACCTTTAGGAGCAGTTGGGCATTTTTTTCAGCTGCTCCTGAACTCTCCTCTGTTATCTTATCAGTACATGTACACAGGGTCGTTTATAGTAGTTTCTAAGCAGTTGAGTTTAGAGGCATTTTTTGGAAAGCAAAAAAATACATTCAGGACGGATGTTCAAAGGCATTTTAAACGCCAAACTCCTGTAACAGCTTGTAAACGCGTTTACAGGCGTTCTTAACTTTTGACTATTTGAAAGAAAAACGCTTCTTAACGCGAACGCGGCTAAATGTTGCATGTAAACACAGCAAAATGGACATTTTTAAATGTCGCTTACTATCTGTCAAGTTAAATCGTTCAGGGGAGGTTGTGAAAAATCCTGTGTACATTAAAGGGGTTGTAAACCCTCAAGGTTTTTCACCTTAATGCATATAATGAAACCTCCTTTAGTGCTAGTTTACACCAGATGCAGTTCTGTGTCCTTTTTTCCCGCAAAAAATGCATGCACAGGGTTTTCCATGTATTACAATGGCTCTAGTTCACACCATGCAGTCAGTTTCCGGTCAGTTTCTGCACGGTGTGAACTAGAGCCATTGGAATACATGGAAAACACTGTACAAGCATTTTTAATGCAGAAAAAAAGCGCACTGAACTGCATCTGGTGTGAACTGGCCCTTAGTGTAGCAGCCCCCCCAGTGCCCCCATTTACTTACATGAACCCGGTCTTTCCTGTGCCAGGAACAAGCACACCAGCTCCAGCTGGTGTCTCGTGTCCTGATTGGATAGATTTATAGCAGTGCAGCCATTGGCTCCTGCTGTTGTCAATCAATTCCAATAATGCAGAAGGCGGGGCCGAGGCCGAGTCCTGCTGTCTGTGTCAATAGACACATCAGCAGTGCAAGGGAGCACACCCACGCGGGTGCCCCGAGGGAGATCGCTTCTCTGACGGGGCACTCGAGAAGAGGAGGCGCCAGGAGCGCTGCTGAGGGACCCCAGAAAAAGGAGGATCGGGGCCACTCCAACTGCACAGAGGAGGTAAGTATGATATGTTTGTTTAAAAAAAAAAAATGTATCTTTATATATCCTTTAAGCCTTACAGCGTTGTCTGCCCTCTGCTGGAAATTGCATGTATTGCAAATACCTGGCGGAATCAACAGGTGAAACTAAGCCCCTGTACACACGGTCGGAGATTTCGACAACCAAATCCGTCGGATTTTGTCCGTCGGATTTTGTCTGTCGGAACTTGTCCGAAACTGTTGCATACACACGGTCGGACAAAGTTGTCAAAAAATCCGATCTTTCAGAACGTGATGACGTAATTTTGTTACGATGGGACTACATTCAGGCTAGTAGCCAATAGCTTTGATGTAGGAATTTGATCTGAGCATGCGTGGCACTTGGTCCGATCAAAATTCTCTACACATGATCAGAGTATGTCCGATCGGCCCAGTTGGTCAGGAAATATTTCCAAGTTGGAAAATTGGGTCCGACGGATATTCCGACGGAATCAGTCCGATGCATACCACACACAGTCGGATTATCCGACAACACGGTCCGATAGGACACATTCCGACGGATTCTCCGACCGTGTGTACAAGGGCTTAGAGGAGATCAATGAGCATATTATGAATGTACACACAGATGCTCGATTTATATGCCGCAATTATCATTCATCTAGATATGAACTTCAAAGTAGCAGATCAATATCACTTCTCTGCTTTTTAGCTAAGATCAAGTCTGGTAAAGTAGCGAATCCATAAAAAAACACTGGATAGGCAATTACTGCATTTTTTTATATAGAGCTGTATACATAGAATATTGTGTATCATATAAGAAGAATTTAGGACAGTTGTGAGCTATGAGCAATAAAGATCCCTCTGGCTGCCCTGTAGCTTAATTTCTGAGCTTCTCATGTGAAGGAGTCCATGACCTTGAGATTATAACCTGGTTCCACAGCAGTAAACCAGTCCGCCCAGACACAGGTCACTTTCTGCTCTGGGGTGAAGTCATATTTCTTGTCAGTCTGTTCAGATAAGCCATCAATCTCTGCAACCATACAATCCTAGTTTTTTGTGGCAAATGCTAAAGACACAGTAAAATGTTAGAACACGTGTTCTCCTTTCTTTCCTTTACGGTGGTTAAGGCCCTTGATTGCAAGGTTTCCAGCCAACATGTTGGTGCAGCAGTGGTAAGACTGGTGCTAGTTAGTGTAACATGTGGTGGTTCTGAATCTCTTTCCAGGACTTTGAACATGGTCCTGGTGGACCAATGACTGCTGAATGGCCAGTTCAAACCTTGGATTGGACAATCATACCTCTGCGCAAGTTGCAATGAGTAGCTACTGCAAGTGCTAGAAATACTGTAGTTTGACAGTCTGAAGGAATATTGATTGGACATTCTGAAGGAATAGTGATCAGACAGTCTGTGGGAATAGTGATTGGACAGTCTGGGGGAATAGTGATCGGACAGTCTGGAGGAATCGTGATCGGACAGTCTGGGCGAATAGTGATCGGACAGTTTTGGGGGAATAGTGATCGGACAGTCTGGGGGAATAGTAATCAGACAGTCTGTGGGAATAGTGATTGGACAGTCTGGGGGAATAGTGATCGGACAGTCTGGGGGAATAGTGATCGGACAGTCTGGGGGAATAGTGATCGGACAGTCTGGGGACATAATGATCGGACAGTCTGGAGGAATGGTGATCGGACAGTCTTGGGAAATAGTGATTAGACAGTCTTGGGAAATAGTGATCGGACAGTCTGGGGGAATATTGATCGGACAGTCTGGGAACATAGTGATCGGACAGTCTGGGGAAATAGTGATCGGACAGTCTGGGGACATAATGATCGGACAGTCTGGAGGAGTGGTGATCAGACAGTCTTGGGAAATAGTGATTAGACAGTCTTGGGAAATAGTGATCGGACAGTCTGGGGGAATATTGATCGGACAGTCTGTGGACATAGTGATCGGACAGTCTGGGGAAATAGTGATCGGACAGTCTGGGAGAGTAGTGATTGGACAGTCTGAGAGAGTAGTGATGGGGTATGGGGTAGTCTGAAGGAATAGTGATCAGATAGTCTACGGGACTTGTTATCAGACAGTCTGGGGTGATCATACAATCTGGAAATATAGTAATTGGATGGTCTGGGGGAAATATAATCAGACAGTCTTGGAAAATATTGATCGGAGGTCTAGGTCAGTGATGGCAAACCTTGGCACCCCAGATGTTTTACAACTACATTTTCCATGATGCTCAACTACACTGCACAATGCATGAGCATCATGGGAAATGTAGTTCCAAAACATCTGGGGTGCCAAGGGTCGCCATCACTGGTCTACGTGAATAGTGATTGGACAGTCTGGAGTAATAGCGATCAGACATCTGGAGGAATGGTCAACCTGACAGCTTGCAGGAATATTGAGCAGATTCTCTAGGGGAATAGCAATCAGACAATCTGATGGAATAATGATTAGACGGTGTGGGGGGGATAGTGATAAGACAGGTTAGGAACCTAGCCACCACCCAGATCCATACACTGACACAAAAAAGATGCAACCATTCATGTCTTTATAGCTGGTATGGCTGTCACTGGTTCCGGAATGTGGCTGGTTCATGGCTAAGCATCTGACTGCCCTCTGGTATCTGCGACCTAGTCAATAGGTCTCTACTCCAGACACAACTTTAATTCATTTTGGAAAGAGCAGGGATATTGCATATTTGCACTTTACAATACCCTTGCCTTAGAAATTCCCCTCCCAGAGTGATGCATCATCAGTACTCCACTTAGACACTCAGTTGCTGCTGTCTTTTCCCAGTCTCCAGAGACTTCAGTCTTCATCCAATTTTCTCCACTTGCTCCAGCCAATGTGGTTTATCTATTTTGTATAGGGAGGCGCCTCTGTCAGGTCAGCTTCATAGGCCTGCACTCCATCTGTTGCGACCATTTACCTTATGTCTTTATGGATGCTCGGGTTACCAACCTTCTGTCCTACTTTAGCTGATTGGCCGCTGTTTTACCTGCCAAATGATTTGCACTTCTGCTCAGCCAGATGCGCGATTCATACACCACTATTTTCTCAGAGTTCCCCTGCATGCTGGCTAATAGTATGGGGTCTGCTATAGCCTAAATTTTCTTTTAGCTTTATATAGAGAGTGGAAGAGTTAAAGCCCCTACCATAAAATGGCTAGATCATGATTTGATCTAGGTCAATGTCAGGGTTAGATTTTAGAGTCAAAGGTCAGGGTCAGTGCATTTTAGGCAGGATTAAAAGAAAACATTTTTTAATATACTTAGATTTTTCATCAGTGTCAATGTGTTTTAGAAAAAAACAAAAACAAAATGTGTGCCATTGTTTCTGAGACCTACTACTACGTATGTTGGATCACTTCAATTGCCAGAAGCAGGAGAATTTATTTTGGGTTGATCTTTGGAGGTAGGTTATGGTAATAGAAAGAAATATACAGCTAGATTTAAAAAAATCCAATCCTTTCAAATGTATTATTTATTACCAAATGAAAGTCCATTTCATCATTCTATGCTGTAAAATGCTTGGTTGATCCTGCCTGTTCCTGTGTCCCCAATGTGAACTGACCATGGTAATCATGGCTTGCTGATCCATAATACTGTGGTCAGTTTAATTTCCTCCATCATCCCACTGTGTTAGGCCCCTTTCACACTGGGGCGGTTTTCAGGCGCTACATCGCTAAAAATAGCCTGTGTAGTGCCTGAAAAAAAACGGCCCCTTTCACTCCAGTGTGAAAGCCGCAGGGCTTTCACACTGGAGCAGTGCGCTAGCAGGACGGTGAAAAAAGTCCTGCTAGCCGCATCTTTGGAGCGGTGAAAGGAGCGGTGTATTCACCCCTCCTAAACCGCTCCTACCCATTGAAATTAATGGGGCAGCGCAGCTATACCGCCGGCAAAGCGCTGATGCAGCGGCGCTTTGCGGCCGCTTTGCGGGTGGTTTTAGCCCTTTTTAAGCAGTTTTAACCCCCGCTAGCGGCCCACCACTAAATCAACGGTAAAACACCTCTAAAAATAGTGGCGCTTTACAGCCGATGCCCGCACCGCCCCAGCGTGAAAGGGGCCTTAGAGTCTCTCCTCCCTCCCTGTCAGTTCCTAGTGTGTGAGCGATCACCAAACCCTCCCCTCCCCTATTTCATGTGGCAGTAAAATCGTTAAGTACCATTCCTGCCAGTTCCTCTGTTATAACAAGATATTATACAGTGTCTGTTTTTTTTTATTTTTTAATGATCCCGTTAAATACCTTATTTCAGAGCGCCCCTGTGTGGTCACGTGACCTTGTGCCGCTCTCCTCCCATGATCTAAGGACAACAGCGGGAGGGGCTGAGTGGGAGGGGCTGAGCAAACAGCACAGCAGTCACGTGACTTCCTGGCTGACATCAGAGGGGAATCTTAGCCCCTCCCGCTGTAGTCCTTAAAAGAGAAGTATGGGTTTGGGGGTTTCCCCCCAATCATACTTACCTATGTGGATGCTGTATCTGTCCCCGCTGCCTCTACACTGAGAACCGAGTAATCAAACACCGCCGATGGCTCGGTTCTGACAGCTGCCCGAGCAGAGAGCTGCTGACTGTCAGCATCTCTTCTCTCTGCTCCTCCACGTTCTGGAGCGCTGGGCTGTGGAGGGGTGGGGATTGGCTGTCTCAGGCTCTCAGCGGCTCGCTAAGGGGCTGAGACAGGTGTCAGTCCAGGCACCTGGCGGATCACGACTTCAATTGTCACGATGATGCAGTGCCTAAACTGATTCCTGTGCCTGGACTGATTCAGCCCGCTCTATGCTGAAAATGGGTCACAGGAGTGCAAAACAAATTTGCATTCCTGTGACCCATAAGAGAAGCCCAGCTAAACAAGCTTAGGCTGGAATTCTCCTTTAAGCGGGATACACACTATACAACTTTTGTTCAATTTCCTTTAGATTTACCTTCAACTATGTAGTGCAAGGGCCTGCCTGATTGCATACAAATTGAAAGTATTTAGGTTTGACCTCATATTATATGGTTTTGGTACTTCTAAAAGGTAAAAATCTAAAGAAAATTGTATAGTGTGTATCCAGCTTCAGACTGGAATAGCACATTATGACAGACATACCTGTGAAGCGGATCCTTCCAGCGGCGCGCTGTCACTGCTGTCAGCGCTTCCATCTTCACTGATCTTCCTTTCAGGTTTGAATGCTTCAGCTGTTTGAATGGCCTGGCCACAATGACATCACTCCCGCGCTTGCATGAATGTGACAGTGCTTGTTTAGGAGATATTCACTATACCTACAGGTAAGCCTTATTATTGGCAGGTACAGGTACAAGTGAAAAAGTGGACTTTACTACCACTTTTTTTTTTTTCGAAAATACTTTTTATTGAGTTTTCGTGTGGAAAAGGGTTACATAATACAACCTCTGGGCAACACTTTACTACCACTTTAAGATTTTGTTTTACCTTCATCATGAAGGGGTTAACGATGTTAAAAACAGCAAGGCTGTGCACATTGACAACGTACACACTATGTGCTCCTAGAGCGGTGTGGATGGGCTCTCAGATACACTTTAATGACACAGTACTCTTCTGCCCCCTACACACGGTCGGATTTTCCGAAAATGTTCAATGGGAACTTTTTGTCGGAAATTCTGACCATGTGTAGGTTCCATCAGACATTTTCCATCGGAAATTTCCGACACACAAAATTTGAGATATGGATCTCAAATTTTCCGACAACAAAATCCGTTCGTGTGTACACAATTCCGATGCACAAAGTGCCACGCATGCTCGGAATCAAGCAGAAGAGCCGCACTGGCTATTGAACTTCATTTTTCTCGGCTTGTCGTACGTGTTGGCTTGTCGTACGTGTTGTACATCACCGCGTTCTTGATGTTCGCAATTTCGGACAAACTTTGTGTGACTGGGTGTATGCAAGACAAGTTTGAGCCAACATCCGTCGGAAAAAATCCATGGATTTTATTGCCGGAATGTCCGATCGTGTGTATGGGGCATTCTTGTTTATAAATCATCCAGGTCATGATTACAGCAATCTCTCGCTGTGTTATTACATTCCTCATGTGGCGATGAGGAATCTGGTGATGCACTGAACTTCCCACAGAATGAGAGAGATATATGGGGGTGATAATAACACATTACTGTGCCTCTCAGTCATGCACTTCGCCTTATCTGTCAGGATTGTAGAGTTGTCAATAAGGCAGGCTGCCAAATAACTCCAATGTCATATTGATAACAAGTCATTGTTAGAAAGTCAGTGCAAACAGTTCTTGCTAAGTGTCTGAGATAAAATATAATTTTTCACCTATTGAGTCTTGACTGCAGTTGAGCAGCTGAAGGTGCATTAGGCTTAGTTCACATTGGTGTGATGCAAGAACCCTGCGGCATCGCACCCAATTCGCAGGCAGTTCCCACTGCCATACACGAACCACTGGGAGTGTCAATAGAAAGTTAATGACATCCCCAGATCGGTTCACATATCGCAGAGTGAACTGTCAATTCAGACATGAATCAGATCGCATGGGTATGAACACCCATGCCATTCGATTCTGGTGCGGACCAAAAAAAGGGTCCTGCATGACTTTGGCCGAAAGCGATGCAAATTCAGCCATACAATCTTTATGGCTGAGTTTGCATCCCACAGACATCGCATGTGATTTGCACTGAAGTGTGGTGTGAATAACATCTGAAATTGGACAACATACCAGTGTGAACTGAGCCTTAGGGGAGGACTGAGGATTTGAGAGAGGATTCACAATAACTTTCAATTGGTGAGGAGAGTTTAATTACTCAATGCATTCCAACATCTGGCACCCATGGCTGTCAGACAACCCAAACAGTGGCTGCCGCTGGATGCAGGTGCTGTTCAACTGACACTTTTCCAACTAGCTACTTTGATTTTCAGATTAAAGGCCGATTCACTCTAGATGCAGTGCAAATTCACAGCAAATTTGCTGCAAATCCACACTGCATCTAAACCTCAACCTGTTCATGTGAATTGATTGCAATCAGATTACAAAACGCAGTGTGATTTGCAGATCCAATTCCGGTGCGGACAAAAAAGGGGTCCTGTAAGAGTTTGGTCCGAATGCAATGCAAAGCGAATTCAGCCATACAGTTTGTATGGCTGAATTTGCATCGCACAGACATTGCATGTGATCTGCACAGCAATGCCGTGCAAATCACATGCGATGTCTGGCATTGCACCAGTGAACCAGTCCTAAGGGCTGTCGGGCATGAGGGTGTCAGCAGGGCTAGCCATGGTTTGAATTTTGGCCAGTTCATCAGAAACTGGAGGCCCCACTCCTCTTGTTATTTGCAATCACTAAGGGAAAGCCAATGCGTTCAAAGGTCCTTCTTCAGGGCCATTGACATATATAATAATTAATATAATTAGAGCCTTGTCTAACACAATTCCCTAAATAAATATTATATATATATATATATATATATATATATATATATGTACATATATGTGTACAGTATCTCACAAAAGTGATTACACCCCTTGTAAATATTTTATTATATCTTTTCATGTGACAACACTGAACACTGAAGTTATTTTGAGGGAACAGCAAATTTACACTGTTATACAAGCTGTACACTCACTACTTTACATTGTATCAAAGTTGAATTTCGTCAGTGTTGTCACATGAAAAGATATAATAAAATATTTACAAAAATGTGAGGGGTGTACTCATTTTTGTGAGATACTAATATGTATAGATAATTATGAAATGCCCCCCCCCCCACACACACACACACACACACACACACACACACACACACACACACACACACCCATGTCTCCATGCTTTATTTAGTTGAGCAATCAATTAGAAAAACACCACTTACATTTCTAGCCACAGCCATCTTGAGTAAGGGCAGATGTTGTGTAGCATTTACTTCCAGGAATCCATCTACCCTTAGCTCAGGCTTGCAGACAGGTGGGTGTGCTTAGCTGATAAAGCCCTTCCTCCAGAAGAAAAAGAAAAGAAAATGCCCATGAAGAAGTCTGGGATGTATTACATCATTTTGGCCTAGGACAGAAACCAGGAAACAACTGAAAAAACAAATAGAACAAGTAAATCTTTCTATCTATTTACTAAGGCTGACAGCATAAAAATTAAATTTAGTTAATGTTGATTGCGAATGTTTGGTTCTGCTTTAAATTCTCCTAAACCATCTATTTCCAGACACTACAGTCATCTCTTACATTCTCTTGGCTGTAAAAATATCTATAGCAAAGGCTTATATTATTATAATCATGTGTGATCAACATTATCACAACAAAAAACAGGATTTTCTGGACTGTGCTTCATGAAAAAAATGGCAAGTATTTGAATACCTTATGCACAGGGACGCCTGGAGCCACATGACGTCATATTCAGGTGTATTTTCCTGCCTGGAGGCCACAGGTGCTGCAGACAGCCACCCATAGAAATCAATTGCTATATGCGGGTATGTAAACACATGCATGCAGACTGTCTGCATTGAGTGGTGTATATCTGTACGCATGCATGGGCCTATGCACGTATCAGCACATACTAACACTTAGCTATGGCTTTCAATGTACAGCTGTACACAGCACCTCCTGGGTGGGGAATTAAACCCAAATTTTATGCTATCTGGTCCCAGTCACCTGTGTGCATGAGATCTAATGCACGACCGCGCTTTGTGGCAGACTAGGTCCGAAGGGATTAGTCCTTCGGACAATCCAATCATGTATGGGCTAATTTGATTGTTTTTCCCAAAAAAAATCTGACGGACCTAAAAATAGCACATGTTTCAAATCTATCTGACGGACTCAATTCCGATGGACTAAAAATTAGGAAAACCACGACGCAAGGGCAGCTATTGGCTACTGGCTATTGAACTTCCTTGATTAGTCCCATCTTACATCATCACGTTCAAAACGAACGTGTGTGGCCAAGTCCGTTCGTTCGGAAAGTCAGTCGAAACTCCGCCTAAAGTCCATCGGGAAGATCGTCGTACCTAGTCTGCCGGAAAGTCCGGTCGTGTGTACGCGGCACAAAAGGCAAATAGAAGAGGTTTTACGGAACCTGGAACCCAAGGAGATTTTATATACAATGTCCCACACAACAGGTGGATGGGCTGGGTACTGGGGGGGGGGGGGCTCTGGTGGAAATACAATAAAACTATTTAATGAAAAATAGATTACAGGGTGACAGTGTGTAACCGGTTTAAGGATATCGTTTAGTGACATTTTAAGGCAGACCTTGCATGAAAATATAAGGTCTGCTTATTTGAGACCCCACCCCCCTAAAATGCTAAGTGGAAGTTTAAAAAAAGAAATAAACATTTAAAAAAATACCATACGCCCCTGTTTATAGCTACTTCCTGTTGGAATCGGGGGTCTCCTAGATAAGCAAATCTTACATTTTCATATAAAGCAGAGTGTTAAGAAGCTAAGTGCTCCCGGGGGGGGGGGGGGTCCTGTTCATGGCAGAAGGACTTGGAAAAGTTTGGCCTTCAAAAAAAAAACAAAAAAACATTGTTTCCCTCTTTCTTGACCGAACAATAACACCGACTCCTTTTAGCCCTTGTACACACGGTCGGACATTTCGACAACCAAATCCGGATTTTGTCCGAAACTGTTGCATACACACAGTCGGACAAAGTTGTCAGAAAATCCGATCGTACGTAACGTGATGACGTTATTTCGTTAGGACGGGACTACGTTCAGGCTAGTAGCCAATAGCTTTGGTTTAGGAATTTGATCTGAGCATGCGTGGCACTTTGTCCGATCGGAATTCTCTACACATGATTGGACAAAGTCCGATCGGATCACGTTGACGTAAAATTTTATAGAAAGGTTGGAAAACTTGGTCCAACAGTCCGATGGAGACCGTACACAGTCGGATTATCCGACAACACGGTCCGATCGGACAACTTCCGTCGGAATGTCCGACCGTGTGTACAAGGGCTAACAGTTATGTTCTAATAAGTTACTAAAGGGAAACGTTCACAAATATTTAGATTACACTAGTAGATCCTCTCCACTCCTGTGGCACTAAAGTTCCCACTCGGGGTGCCACACCAGAGGAGAAGATTTTATTTCTAGATACTCTCAGCATTAAACTATGAATGTTTAATATACTTGCAGTCTGTTAGTGGACACAAGTTAAACAGTTCAAATGTATTCACCGACATCGTTGCATGACATACAATGACTAATTGTACACTGTATTTAATATGCAAAACCAATATAATATTTGAAAGAGAAAAAAAAATAAAAAACATTGATGATGCCAAAACCCTCTTGAGGTTGGTTGAAAGCAGCCATTCTCAACCAAGGTTCCTCCATATATTTTGTAGCAGTTCCTTGAGGTGTGGCAGGTTGTCTTTCCATATGATGGTGCTTGCAAAGTTCCAGGACCAATGTCATTGGCCAGAGCCAAACGAATTGACCCCAAAGCTCTATTTAACTGTATGTAAAGACAGACTGCTGTATGTCCTGTCTTTCTTCCGGACATAAATATAATTTTTTTATTTTAATATAATTACTAAAAATGCCATGGGTGTTAAAAATGATACACCTTGGGTGTTATGTATTCTAGGTATGCCACATACTGGTTTATGTGTTATTATGTCTATAACTTACAGTTCTTGCTATTCTACAGTGAGCTGTACATAAAAGTTTTAAACATGGATTCCCTAAGACCTGAAATTATTCAAAGACTTCTTTTGGGATAGAAAGGCTGATCTGTAGTGATAGGAATTGGTAATAAGACATACTATTTGTCTTTACTTTTCATGGCAGTGATAGTAGTAAGACATACAGTACATAGTCCCCATCCCTAGTTCTGTTCTTATTTGGGGGGGGGGGGGGTGATAACAATTACCCAGAAAAAAAAACAATTTTGTACAAATGATGTTCTTCCTTTAAACAACCCACCCTCTGAAAAAGGTTGTAGACATACTGGCATATATTGGCAAGAAGATAGTATACATGTGGGGAGAATAAGCATCCAATTCAATATTTGCCATAGAAAGCAAATAAAACCGATCACATTGGTTTCTGTTTGGTGTAAATTTCCATGCTTCAGTGAATTCCTCTTTTTGCTGCAGTGACTTGTTATTCTGTTTGGTATCCTCACTGTGCATTGCATTCTTTAGGTGAAAGTACTGAGTAATGTGTTTGTAAACTATACACCTGTACACGGCCCTCTCCTCATACGCACCTGCCTGATTCTGAATGCTCTCTTCTTTTCTTCTCCTGAATTACCAGACTAAGCTACCCTTTACAAAATTTAAAACAGTTCATGCGTATAGGGGGCGAGGAGGGGGACCTGTGTAAGTTCACCTTACAGATTTTTCTGTAAGGTGAACTTGCCCTTTAAGGAATAATGTCACTTTGAGTTACTTTTCTCTGACATTTCTCACATACATGTAAAAATCTGCTTTTTTTAATTTATTTTTTTGCTACAATATTACTTACAAACCCCAAACATTATGTATTTATTCAAGCAGGGGCCCTACAGAATAAAATACTTGTTGCAATTTTTTTATGGTACATGATATTTACACAGCATTTTATCAAAAAAAATTTCCTCTGCCTGTAAAACAGTCACTTGGATCACATTTCCATAAAACAGAATTACCTCCTGAACAGATTGATAAAAGAACCATGGTTGTAGCTACAACCATGATTCTGGTATAACCACCCCAATACGAGGCCTGTAAATATACCTATAGCAGTAGTGAGGTGTGTGGAGGCATAGTTCATCTTTACCAAAACATCTGCCCATGCATCTGTAAAAAAATAAAAATAAAAAATGAGTGCAGCTTTGACCAAAGTTAAAAATACCCTTGCTATATGTTTAAACTATTTACAAACAGTACCTAATGAGGCCTGACCGGAAACTCCGATGCCTCGTACACACGAGTGGAATTTCCGTCAGAAAAACCTTGGATGGTTTTTCTGACGGAATTCCGCTCAAGCTTGGTTTGCATATGCACGGTCACACAAAAGTTCTCTGATCTTTTGACCATCAAGAACGCTGTAACGTACAACAACACGACGAGCTGAGAAAATGAAGTTCAATTCTTCCGAGCATGCGTCGAATTGTTTCCGAGCATGTGTAGGAATTTTGCACGTTGGAATTTGAACAGACGATCGGAATTTCCGATCTGAACTTTTTCCATCGGAAAAATAGAGAACCTGCTCTCAATCTTTTGCTGGCGGAAATTCCACCAGCAAAAGCCTGATGGAGTGTACACACAGTCTGACTTTCTGACCAAAAGCTCACATCGGACTTTTGCTGGCGGAATTTCCGTTCGTATGTACGGGGCATAAGAGATGGCAGCCCCCATTCTGCTTTGTTGCTATGACATTGGTAAGATGCTCCCAGCTGTTACTGTTCACCTCCAATACATAGGTAAGCTCTTTTTCTGATTCAAACCCCCTCTTGTGCACGCTCTCTCTCCCCTAACGCAGTAGCTGTGATCTCATCTTTGGTAAAAGCTGCACATCTTATTTTTATCTACAGACATCCCTTACCTGCATGGGCAGTTTTTCGGTAATGGTGAACTATGCCTTTAAGCCGGAGCTCACTGATATCGCTATAATTGTAATCACTTTTGGTTCCATCTTTGGCCTTGCCCACTTTGTACATGTAGGATCCATAGCGCAGCTTAGTGAACTAACTGGCTGGGAGTTATTTGTAGCTCCATACCAGATAAACATTGAGCTGCCAGCAAATATTACATGCTGAAACGTTCGTCTGGGATTTGTTATCTGGAACATAGATTTCACAGATCCAAGCCAAAATACTTCAAATCCCTCAATTCCTTCTCGGGATCTAAACCAGAGAGAGAAGGATTAACCTTTAAAGGTAAATTCCACTCAACAATGGTGGATTAATTGTACCCTGGGACCAAGGATGGTTTCAATTCGTGGACCACTTTTAAAGCTGAACTCCAGGAAAACATCTAAATATACAGATTAAACACATATACTGTATATGGGTGCTGTTCAATTAACCAAAATGCTTTGTATTTCTGTACATCCAGTCCTGATATTTTGGCAAAGAGCATAGCCATGTTTGGCAGGGCAGCATACCTGATTTTTCTTTTTTGCAGTTCAGTAACAATTACAGGTCTCATTCCTCTCCCAGCCTGTGACTGGAAAGTGGAAGGAGAAGCAGCAGACTAATGAGCCCATCTCTCTATCACTTTGTTCTCTCTCCTTCCCTATCAGCATGTTTCTTGCAGTGCAGTGCAGTACAACTTGGCCTTGTGCTTCTTCTCACTTCCCCAGTTTGAGCTTTGCGGTCTCTCCCAATCCAGGGTGAATATAAAGTGAAATGCCAGTAAGGTTGAGCTCTGGCATGCTTGCACACCCCACATGCAGAGCCTGCCAGGAAGTCGGCACTGCACTGAGCTAATTACAGGCAGTGAGATATTTCCCGATCTCTGCAGCCGCGCATCGGGACAATGTCTCACTGCCTGTGATTAGTGCAGCACAGTGCCGACTTCCTGGTGGGCTCTGCATGTGGGGTTTGCGGAGCTCATCCTTAAATGTCAGTAGTAATCATAATGGAATTACCTTTGAATACCTTCAAATCATAAGCTTTAGTACATGTTGACATTAGACAAGGCTTACAACACTTGCAAACAATCTTTTGTGAAAAAAAAAACTTAATACAGCATTAACTTTTCGATTACCATGCAGTTGATTGCCTGTTAGGAACCAATCACCTGCTGGGTAGCTTGCAAAGTTAACTAAAGCAGCTGCCATGCTCCTGCCCTCCATCCAGCACTGTGCAGCCTCTTACGTCGCACTGCTAGTAAAAGTAGAGCAGCGGAGCCTAGGGGATGGGCTTGGCACAGCCTTGATTATGTCCTACCTGTTGGCTTCCCACGATCGACGGGTCTTCGACTCCTGATATAACCTATGTGGAGCTTATGGTATGTATAAAAAGAATATATCAGTAGATAAAGGAGATGAGTCTTTGTGGTTCAAGCCCGCAGCTACTTGTTTGAGGGCCCTTTAACAGTCCTGAGCAGTTTTTCAGTAAAAAAAAGCAAAAGACAAATGTATGAAAAATGCATCACTTTAAATCCTATGGAACTCTTCACACCAGTCAGTTGCATTTTTGGCTACTTTCACACTGCTCCGTTGCAAAAACACATAATCTTCTGTTTATTTTTCTTAAAAAACTGACAAAAAAATGTTCAGTATGAAAGGACACCTAACCTCTTAAATACCAGGACATTTATAAACATACCATGGTAGACAAGTTGTTATAAAACAGCCAGTGCTTTTCAGGGGGTTTCAAGAGGCCCTCTTCATCAGGGTTTAATGATGCTGGACTGTAAAGGAAAGAGCTGGGTAAATAAGTTAGGAAATCTTGAAGTTATATCTTTGCATAAGGTTTGTAAAAGGTCTACTCTTATCACTGGTAGGCCAGTTTTCAAAATATAGGTCCAGGATATCTAAACTTTTTGCGTGGACCTGCTGGTCCAGTCCAGTATCTTCAAAATCTGATGAAGTGGGCTCATGGAACCCAGAAGTGTGTTGGCTGTCAACAATATTTTGGCACTAGTTTCTTTTATGAACTTTGATCTAATGCCTATAGACTGTAAATAAGCAGATATCTCTCAGAGAATGATGGTATAGTGATATATCTGTCAGTCCTCGAGCAAGTCATTGGCGTACTAGGACGTGCTGTAAATCTTGCTTAACTGCTGCAGTAAGATATGCATTGACACTCTTCCTTCGATCTTCTAGGGGAAGGTTCGAACCTCCAGCAATAAAGAAATTCTTACAAATTCTAGCAGAGAAGAAACAGTTGATTTTTCTCATGCAGTGCATGAATCTTTATTTGTAACTGTTTTTATATATATACTTGTTTAAATAAATTTAGCTATTTTTAGATCATTTAGCCATGTGCTTTTAAAAGTCCAAATAATTAGCTCTCCTCCTTTTCATAAAATCATTGTTGTCAAAGTCATAAGCTTTTATGTTCATGTATGCAACAGCTGGAATTGTTGCATACATGAGCTATAACAATTTCCTGCTAGGATGTTTGGAAAGATGGTTGAGCATGAGTAATAATATTGAGCATGGAGATTTGCATATAGAAAAGTGTGTGTATACAGAAAAATTTCCCAAAACAAATAAAAACCTGTGCATCTTCCTGTAACACTTTACACAGTCCTGTACAAAACAAGAAACATAAATCCAATTCCGTTCCAGATTTCCCAAAGGAGCAGATGTTCTTTTTGTGGTAGGGACTTAAAGGAGTTCTGCAGTAACATAGAAATCCCCATCTGGCTGTAATCCCTTTGTGCCGTGCCATTAAGGAGATCTTTGCCTCCATAGCTCTCTTGTAAAGAATTTTGACATAATTAATTATTCAAATGGCAGTAAATTGTGGCATTCGTCAAATTTCACAATTTATCACTGGAAGATTTGGGTAATGGAAAAACTTGATTGATTACTGTAGGTTTGCCAACCTCTCAGTACTTGGAAAGTGTCCCAACAATGCACTATATGGCCAAAACTTTGTAGAAACCTGATAATAACACTTATATAAGCTTGTTAAACATCCAACTCCAAAATTATTGGCATGAAGTTGCCTCCCCTCCTTTTTCCCCATTTGTGGGTTTAACGGCTTCCACTCCACTAGTAAGGCCTTCCACAAGAGTTTGGAGTTTCTGTGAAAATTTGCGCCCATCCAGTCATCGGGTACTGTAGGACAATAGCAGACTCACAACAGGCCTTCAAATTCATCCCAATGGTGTTCAGTAAGGTTGAGGTCAGAGGCTCAGAGCTATGTGTAGGAATGTGTGAGTTCTTCCGCATTAAACTCATCAAACCATATCTTTATGAAGGCTGGCCTTATGAACAGGGGCATAATTATGCTGGAGCAGAAGAGGACCTTCCCCAAACTGTTGCCACAAGGTTAGAAGTATGCAGTTGTCTAAGATATATTTTTGTGCTGTGGCACTGGAAACAACTGAACTACGTCATTTGCAGGGGTATTCACATGCTTTTGGATACATATTTTTTGATATCATGGTCAGGTGTCTACAAATATTTGGCTACATAATCTTTATTAGTGTCAAATGTTTGGGCCAAGCTCAAAAAGTCCTAAGGTGATGGCAATAGAGGTTTTACTTTCATAGTCAAAGGTGGAAGTGGACTGGGTCATTTGAAGTCAAACTCAATTTGCCAAATCCTGTTGACCCTTGTCTTGAAGGGTAACACTACTATACATTGTTGCAGCTTACTGTATTTTATACATGTCTTGCAGATTCTGTTGGCTGTGTGGTACCCGAAGAGTGTGTTAAAGTTTGTGGTGCTGAAGTTGGTTGCTCTAATATTGCATACCCCAAACTGGTCATTGAGCTGATGCCTAGTGGTAAGTGATATTCCAACCTATTGTAATCATTTTCTTCCAATACTTTTTCACTGATTGGATTGATTCACAGGAACAAGGATCCAGCTAATATATGGGGGATCCAAGGAGTTCAGAGGGCCTATACCAGCCAATTTCAGGGGATACCTGAAATTTTACCTTGGGGAAATAAATTAGTTAATCACTCAAAGAATAACTGAAGCTTATTTTTCTACGAATGTGTGGATGTATGAATGGGGAGATGGGGGTCTAAAGAATAAGTGAACCTTTTTTTAAGTGCTTAAATCTTTAAGAGACATCAGAAGACAGATGTAGAACAGAAGCATAGTCTAGATTTGCTCATGAAATAAACATTACATTTTGCCTTGTAGTGGTTGTAGTTCAGGAATGACCTGCACTTCGTCCATTTTCAGTTTATGAACCTATTTCATTTTCTTTCTTTTGTTCCACTCACTCCTGATTATGGTGACAGGTCTACGTGGACTGATGATCGCCGTGATGATGGCTGCTCTTATGTCATCACTGACTTCCATCTTTAACAGCAGCAGCACACTTTTTACTATGGACATCTGGAGGAAGTTCAGGAAGAACGCAAATGAGAAGGAGCTGTTGTTGGTGGGAAGGTGAGTGGATTCTGCAGTATTGCCCAACTGATACCATGTTTTTATACAAAAGTAAGACTGAACTTTTGATCCAGTTTTAACATTAGTACTTTATGTACTTTACAAAATGGCTTCACTTTAAAGTCCACCTGAATGGGTAAAGGCTCTCTGAATAGCTCTTTTCTCCTTCCATTAGGGTGACCAGACATCCTGGGTTTCTGGGGACAGTCCCCAGATTTAGGACACTGTCCCCGGACCAAATTGAATTTAAACAGGGGATGGGGCAATTTCAAAGACAGTCAGTGCAGAATAAAAAAAAAATTCAGAATTACACCCCCCCCGCTCTGCCACTCCTACTAGCTTAGGGTGGGTGTATTTTTTCCATTATCTGTGGCCCTTTCTGATGATCATGTGCTGGCCGGAGCGGCGGAACTATTTCTTCAGTTTTGGGTGCATGCCGATTCAGCTCCGCACGCATGTTCTTCTGCCAGCTGCCTGCCTGCTTATCTCTTTGACTTCCCTGGCAGAGTGACCTTCCCGCTCCTCACCCAGTGGTAGTAGCCAGGGCCCTGAGAGTTGAGACTTGCGAGGCTGTGACGCAGGCAGCGACAGGCAGAGAGAGGCAGCTGAGCTCAGCCCATGGTGTCCAGCAGCAGGAACAGAGGGGAAGTGGATCCGATTGTGGGGCTGCCAGTGCCTTCAAGGCTTCAACATAGGTGTGTTTTGAGGGTGTCTGTGAATAGACTACATTGCACTTTGTCTGTCTCTCTGGCATATTGGTCATAAGTTAACAAAATCAGCACCCAGCAGCCATGTTATGTGACACATGGTGACAGAGCCAGCCAGAGCCATGATAGAGTGCCCGCTGCCTGTGAGTTATCATAATGCTGATGATCTTAACCAGTTGCCGATCGCCTGATAGCAGATTTACTGCTACAGGGCGGTTGTGCTGCGAAGGATCACGTATATATAAAGTATGTGATCCTGCATTTCTATGTCCACCGGTACCCGCTGATCGTTCTGTCAGTATGAAAGACATTGATCCTGTGTACAGGGATGTATGCCTTCCCTTAGTAAAAGCACCTCCCCCACAGTGAGAAAACATATGTTAGGTACACATTTAGCCCTTTGATGGCCCTAGATGTTATCCCCTTCCCAACCAGTGTCATTAGTACAGTGACAGTGCATACTTTTAGCACTGATCACTGTATTAGTGTCACTGGTTCCCACAAAGTGTCAAAAGTGTCACTTAGTGTCCGGTTTGTCCACTGCAATATCGCAGTCCCGCTAATAGTAGCTGCTTGCCGCCATTACAAGTAAATAAAAAATATGTCCCGGATTTTATTTAAAAAATCTGGTCACCTTACCTTCCATGGATACCTTCCCCAGGCTCCAGCAATGTTCCATTATCTTTCTGGAGCCTTGCCTACTACTTCCAGATATGGGAAAACATGTGACTTTCTCTCATTCCTCCTATACAATACAATGCTCGTCACCTTAACAATCAGTTCAGAAAGTTCTTTGATAGTATTCAGGACTTTCTTACAGCTACCACATTCAAAACCTGGCTTTCAAAGGGAGGTTTAAATGTGATTACTAGTACAGGAAGTGCAGACAAAGGAAGTGACACTGCACAACCTTCAGGAATTACACTCCCTGTAACCCTGTGAGGTGCCCTTTGAATTCTGGTTACAACGAATGATGCAAAATGAAGATTAAGGTATACTGAGTTGCATTTACTGGACAGTATTAGTAGCTCTCTGATTGGATCTGCTTGTAGCCTGAAATAGATTTCTTAAACTTTAAATGTATGTGATGAAAAACTTGTCTTTTTTTTTTTGCTTTGGATAGAGTGGGGAAGGGTTAAGACCCTTATCCGTTTTTCTTCTTGCTCAATATGTTCACCGTAAGGGATAAGCGGAGGCGTGTTTTCAGTTTGGATCCGAGTCTGATCCCACCTGAGGTATCCTGCTCTACCTAATAGAAGTGGGCAAACTATTAGAAACTATTGGAAATGCATTAGTTTTATTAACCGCTTGCCGACAGCCGCCGTCATTATACTGCGGCAGGTTGGAAAGATCCTGTGAATTGCCGTAGCTGTACGTCGGCCCGTGAACTCCCTTTTGTGGGCAGCCAAACAAAGTATAAACAAGGCAGATCTCTGTTCTGACAGGGCAAATCACACAGATATGCAGGAAGACAGATCTGTGCGTTTCCCCAGTCACACAGCCCCCCCCCCCCCCCCCATAGAGTTAAAAAACAAACAGGGAACACATTTCACCCCTTGATCGCCCCTGTTTACCCCTTCCCTGCCAGTGTCATTAGTACAATAACAGTGCATTTTTTTTTCACAGGTTACTGTAATAATGTCACTGGTTCCCCAAAAAGTGTCAAAAATGTCAGTTAGGTGTGCGATCTGTCCACTGCAATGTTGCAGTCCTGCTAAAAAGCACTGATTGCCACCATTACTAGTAAAAATAAAACTGCCATAAATCTGTCCCTTATTTTGTAGACATGATAACTTTTGCGCAAACCAATCAATATACGCTTATTGCATTTTTTTGTTTTTTTTATCATGAATATGTAGCAGAATACATATCAATCTAAACTGATGAGTAAATTAGTTTTTTTTTTGGGGGGGGGGGGTTTTTTGTTTGTTTTTTGGAAATGTTTTATAGCAGAAAGTAAAAAATATTTTTTTTTTCAAAATTGTTGCTCTTTTTATGTTTATAGAGCAAAAAATAAAATCCACAGAGGTGATCAAATACCACTTTAAGTTCTATTTGTGGGAAAAAAAGGACGTCAATTTTGTTTGGGTACAACATTGCACGACCGCGCAATTGTCAGTTAAAGCGACGCAGTGCCATATCGCAAAAAATGGCCTGGTCAGAATCCTTCCAGGGCTGAAGTGGTTAAATATAAACTACCTTTTCACATTGGAACTAAGCCTTGTGACATCGGAACTCAGTCTTGCGACTTCTATCAATATCTGGTTAAAGCTTGTAGGAGGCGTTTTCCTTCTATTCTGACTGTCTTATGAGGCTGCATGACTCCTGACCCTCTGTCTGGACAGTGCTGATTAGCCCTGTGCTGATCACATGCACCCTCCCAATACAAAAAAAAAAACTCTCTAGCAATACACACCAAACTGAGCATGTACAGCTTGCCCCCAAAGCTTTGTACTCTATGGAGATGGTTTGGGGACCGTGGAAGAAGGGGAGGATCAAAGAAGACAGGATCAAACAGCCTGTGCATAGGATTAACCCCTTCGGTTCCACAGTGAGTATAACAAGCATGCTTTACTGCATATACAGACTGATTTTTACTGTTGTGGGTTTAGTAACACTTTAAAGCTTCCTCGTACTCAAAACAAAAAAAGAAAAGGGTTTTGGCTTTATGTACACTTTAGTCTGTCATTTAACCTCCCACATTTCCATTTAGTCTATTTCAATCATTCATTTTCATTGTTCTGGTGAATTTTATAATGGTGTATAAACATCCACTCTCTGATAACTATTAAAACGAGTTTACATTTTTCTACCTTGAAATACTCCCATCTGTACAATGGATTTGTTAAAAGCATCATAAAGATTTCTTTATAATGATCAATTACACAATCCATGTAGGTCCGTGTTTACATGGTAAATGCCTTAGGTCTGCAAAATTTATTCAGTAACATGTTCATGTAGATGCAGTCACAGAGTACATGAAACAAGCCTTCACATGACCGAGCGCTTCACTTTTAATTTCAGAAGAGATTACAAATGTTTTGTTGACAGTGTCTGCCGGGTGATTCATGGTTAGCACTATATGTGCCCGTGTTAGGAAACCTATTTACCACAATTCTATTGTCAGCTAATTGGAGTCTTCAAATATTGACTGCATATCAACTGTCAATGTGCACTAATTGGAAGATGTAAAGAATAGAATGTTTTCTCGATGTCAGATCTGTGAAATGTTATGGCCTCACCACACTAGGCGCCAAAAAAACACTGCTTTTAACCACTTCCATACCGGGCCTATTCTGGCACTCCTCTCCTACATGTAAAAATCATAATTTTTTTTCTAGAAAATTACTCAGAACCCCCAAACATTATATATGTTTTTTTATTTAGCAGACATCCTAGGGAATAAAATGGCAGTCGTTGCAACTTTTTATATCACGTGGTATTTGCGCAACAATATTTCATATAAAAAAATAACCAAAAACAGTAAAATTAGCGCAATCGTTTTGTACAATGTGAAAGATGATGTTATGCGGAGTAAATAGATACCTAACATGTCACGCTTTAAAATTGTGCACACTTGTGGAATGGGTTACATGTTTGGAGTTACAGAGAAGTCTCTCGCTCTAATGCATGCGGCGATACCTTACTTGTGTGGTTTGAATGCCATTTACATATGTGGGTGGGACTTACGTGTGCGTTCGCTTCAGTGTGCAAGCACATGGGGACACTTTCAAAAAAATGTGATGTTTATTTTATTGTAATTCTTTTTAATCACTTTTATTCCTATTACAAGGAATGTAATCATCCCTTGCAATAGGAATGGTGTGTGACAGGTCCTCTTTATCATAGACCCCACATCTCTCCTCCAGGCTGGAAAGCATCAGATCGAAAAAAAAGACAGATCTGATGCTTTCCCGCCGAGATCGCCACTTTGTTGACATCTGTGGCCTGGACGTAACATCATAACTTCGAGTCTGGGCCTCAGACGGTCATAGAGATGACTGGGTGACCATCTGGTCACCGTAAATCTCTATTCTCTTCATCCGGCGGCAGCGGATTGTTTCTCCGGGTCCCCGATGGCACAAGAGAGCAGAGAGAAGCAGCGAGGGGGAGGGTCCCCTACTGTCGCCTGTAAGAACGATCAACTGGCAGAACTGCCGCTATGATCATTCTTACGGTGCACAGAATCGCAGGTAGAAAAGAATGATATCTGAATGATGCCTGCAGCTGCAGACATCGTTCAGATATCCCCAATGAAAGTCAAGGACGTCATATGATGTACTGCGGGCAGGAAGTGGTTAAGGGCATTTGAAAAAAAAAATTCTGTTAGCCAATGTGACCATGCACACATAAGCATTTGCAGGCTTTTAGAGGCAGGGGCATTTAGAGGTAGAAGAAAAAAACCAAAGGCCAGCATGTCCTGGAGAGGAGCGCTTTCCTGCAAAAAGTATCAGACGTGCCTAAACAAGTGTAAACGCATCTAAATGTGCATAAGCGCTAGGAGCATGTAGCGCTTTGGTGTTCATTCATTCCAATGGCCAAAATCTGAGGGAGACCGCCACCTGCCTGCCAGTGAAGATGATCCATACAATGCACTGTTAAACCATTTCAATTTTATGGTCAACATCCTCTGGTAATATAAACGAAAATGAGTGAACACCAGATGTCAGTTCTTGTCCTTACACATCATACAAAAATCAAAATGAGTAAAAACATTAAGAGGGAAATACCACTAGAGTCAATCACTCATCATTGCACTAAAATTTTCTATGAAACGTGCTCCATACACTTCATGCAAGTGTCTCCACACCACAACCTCTTCTCAGACTGTAACTCACCAGATCTTTAGACCCAGGTATTAAATGGGTCTAACAGCGCTTTAATGGGTTTCCCATACATGATAGTGGTATGGTCATCTCCCTTGCACTCAGTCTCCATCTCAGAAAAGAAAAGCCAAACACAAGATTATCGTGCAACCCATTTAGTTCATAAAACACAAACAATGGGTAAAAATGTACCACTCACATGTATGGGTGCCCAGGCCGGCACTAGCAGATTCCAGCAGGGTACTTATCCCTTGGAATTGCCCACTACCTCTCCAGCAAGGTGGTGGTATGGCGTGTGTTCCACTGTCCCAAAAAACTCTTGTCTCTGGAAGTGACATCAGACGCACTGTGTTCCTGACTCTATGCGTTTCAATGTCAACAGCATCATCAGGAAGCCTTGTTGGTATTTTATGAAATAAATGGGTTACATGATGTTGTATTTGGCATTTCATTTCTGAGCTGGAAAGGCAGGGAAGGGGACTGCAAGGGAGTTGGCCATACCGCTATCCTGTATGGGAAACCCATTAAAGCGCTGTTAGATCCACTTAATACCTGAGGCTAAAGATCTGAGAGGAGGTCAGAGTTACAGTCTGAGAGGAGGTCGTGGTGTGGAGACACAGAGAAGCACTGTTTTGATACAGCACCTTATACTTGCATGAATTGTGTGCAGCACGTTTCATAGGAAATTCTAGCACATTGATGAACGATTAATTTTGGACACTAATGGACTTCTAAGTTATTGCACTTTAATATTGGTATTACACTATTGATGTTTTCACTCATTTTGATTTTTGTATGATGCGTATGGACAAGAAATTACACCTAGCGCTCATTCATTTTTTTTTCTTTTATTCATCGTCATTGTGTGCACAACACATGATAGTGGAAATACCCACTTGGGTGGTCTATCATAGATTGTTAAGGGAACCAATGGCACAGTGTTCTTTGGATAAAATTCTCTGGTAATAGACTTGGCGTTATATGTTTGCATGTTTGGATGAGCACACGTGGTGGAGTGTCACAACTGTTTGAAACAGTTACTGAGTTGACATAAAGTGTTATTTGACCATTTTATATTAGTGGTCAACTAATTCTGCTAAGAGGCTGGTGTTGGGTTGCCCGGACACTGTGTCAGCTGGATTTGCACTTTCAATCACATATTTATTTTTGGACTTTCTTTGCTTGTTTATAAACTTTATATATGGACTTTATGTGAATGTTTTATTTGCACTTTTATCTTGCACTTTATTGTTTGTACTTTTGCACTTTAATTTGTCATCGATTTTAAACATAAACATATCTTTTTCCTTATTTGCACATTCTTGCACTACATTGCACTTTATCACTAAGCACTATTTTGTATTAATTGAATTGTATTTTTATATTTATTTTATTTAGTATGGGATATTTTTACGTTTTTTTAGCGCTGCACATTTTGATTTATTATATTCAGAATTTGGTATCACAAATTTTTGTGTTGACTGCTATGCTTGGTTACCATAATACTGCCTATGCACAGAGTCTTTTGATTGCTATCTATACCTGTCAGATCACTGTGGAGACTGGAAATCATTGTAGTAGACACCACTACTCCAGTGATTGCTTCTGGATCCCATGCCAAGCAAGCGACCCCCCTTTGGCATGGGATCCAGGTGCCATTTACAGTACACTTTGCATATTCTTTGGTTGGACAAAGTAGAAATTCTGGTATCACCAACCTCTCCCCAACCCCACCTAGTTCAATCAAAGAATTCTTTGCGTTCATTGGGAAAATTATAATTGTTCTCTGAATAGCGCCCGGGACAAGCGAGCGGCCCCCTGTGGCACGGAACCTGGAAGCTAGCGTCGATCATTGTAATAGTGGTTCCTACTACAGTGATTTCCAGCTTCCACTAGTATTGGCCAGGCTTACATTGATTGAAGATGAACCAATATAAATATGTTTACCTAATCTACAGCTTTAAGAGTTATTGATTGATTAATAGATTGGTTGATTGATGTTGTATGGAGTGAGGAAAGAATGAGAAACACCAAATCACTGGTGAATCATCTTCACCGACACAGAGCAGAAGCAGGCAGACTTCACCAATTTTTATGAGTAAACTGCTTTGTCTTTCATTCCCAACCAGCAACATATCCATGGTTCATCCATCATTGATGGTTCCATTCTTGTAAATGGACAAGCTAATTACTACTATTGGCTGCCACACAATTAGGCCTCAGACAATTATTCATATATTCTCATCTAATGGGCATGAATGTAATCACCTTACATTCCACATTTTTCAGTCTAAATGTGTTAAGTAGCAATTAACATATTTCCTAAATTATTTATATAAATTCATTACACCAATTTAGCATTACGAGAAGCATTAATTAATATTTTTATAGCACAGCTATATTGTTTTAGAGGTATGGTATGTTGACACTGTTAAAAAGGGAACTCCAGGCACAAGATTCAGTGATAAATATACCACCGACCAGCCATAATATTATGACCACCCACCATAACCCGTTGAGGCATGGACTCCCGTGGCCTCAGAGGGTATGCTGTGGTATCTGGCTCCAAGCTGTTAGTAGCATATCCTTTAAGTCCTGTAGGCTGTGAGGTGGGTCCTCCATGGATTGCAATTGTTTTTTTAGCATATTCGACAGACTGAGAACTGGAGAATTTTGAGGCCACATCAACACCTCAAACTTGTTGTTTTGTTCCCAAACCATTCTTGAATTCATCAGACCAGGCCACGTTCCTGCTCTGTGGTTCAGTTCTGATGCTCACAAGCCCATTCATGCAGCATACACAACAAACTGTGATGTACTGTATGTTCTTACACCTTTCTATCTGAACCAGCATTAACTTTTTTAGCAATTTGAAATACGATAGTTCTTCTTTTGGATCCGACTTGAGAGGCTGCAGTTTTGGAGATGCTCTGACCTAGTTGTCCAGCCTTTATAGTTTGGCCCCTGTCATAGTTGCTCAAATTCTTACACGTTTCCATATTGTTTTGTTTTCAATACATACACACCATGCACCTTAGAAAGCCTTCCTTGATCTCTAGCCAGTGACTTTGTTTAGGAAGTTTTACCCCTGGCCTAAGCAAAGGGCCAGTTTACTGTCCTTCAGACTATGGGGAAGCTGAACCGTGGCCAGCGTGAGTAGAAAATGCCCTGGCGTCAATGGAATTAAGCAATACTGCATCTGTAGTGCCACCCCTGTAAGGGCCGCTGGAAGATGACTGTCCCCAAAGTTAGCCCTGACCTTGAAGCCTCCCGACACTTCTGACACCCTGGGTTCAGACATAATTCAAAGAAAGAATACAATTGCAAAGACACCGGACTGTAGCAAAGCAAATTAGCATTTTACTAATGATTCTTAAGTCTGCAAAGAGAAAGGAATGTTAATGCAGATATCATTCGATCTCAAACTTTAGTGTTAGCAAGTATACAAAGAATATATAATGCAAGGGAAATCACAATAAATCAAACTGTAATAACCAATTGGCCCTGGAAGAACTTATGACCCCAGGTATAAAAAGGAGGAGAAAGACCTTTCTGTGTCAAACCGCTCCCTTAAAATCCTGATGCCACAGGCTCAGAAAGTAGACAGTACAATTTATAAGACCACAATTTGTAAAGAATGTAATAAGCAAATTCTGAGGAAGAATTTCCCTAAATGCACACAGATGTTATGAACAGAGTCCTTTATGTGGGGGGAGAAAAGGAGAGAAGTCCTTGTAGCGTAGGCGTTTAGAATCTTCAGCTAACTTAACAAGGGCCCAGAAAGGTTGCTGTGCAATGGGACCAGCAAGAGTGGACAGCATTTACAAAGTGTTTCCTGCTATGAGCTTTTGTGTAAAGAGATGGGGTGAAGGTGTCTGCATGCAGTGTCTTTTGTTAGATTTACTCAGGGTGGGCTTCTGCCCGATTACCAGTCCTGATGATACCAAGGCTCAAGGAAATAGGATGTCCCTGAACAGGCTCTTGAAGAATATGCAACCAATGAAGGGTGTCTGGCCGTGCACCTGGTGACACAACAATTCAGCAGGGTCGGTAACAGTGACAATGAGAGTGAACCTCAATAGTTACTCAACCGACAGAGAGCTGGCAATGATGGATCTGCCTGCAGATGTATACCTCACTCCCTGAAGACTTTTCACGCTGGCCAGAGTGTCGTGCCTGCTCACATCCCCCAGAGTAGCTGGGTCTCTCTTCTCTCAGCTGAAGGCTGTAGTCCCAAGAAGAGCTCCTCCACGGACCAGACTATTTATGTCCTTACCCAGCATTCTTCTCTATCTATCTAGCTGGAACTTGTATTCTGCAGCAGCACTGGCTCCATGTAAATCTCGACTCTCCGGACCACGTGTCCCACGATCTGCTGCTTTCAGTAGTGGTCTCTCTCTCTCTGCCTTCAGGAAATTATGTCACAATGTCCAGGCTGAACACTAGAGGGAAACAAACTTAAGACAGCCCTTGTTATGGAATTTCCCAAAATGACACAGGCAGACTACTCAGCCCCTGGCTACACATCATTGGTATTACAGGCAGTCCCCGGGTTACAAACAAGTTCTGTAGGTTTGTTCTTAAATTGAGTTTGTATGTAACACGTACATTTTTTAGGTGTAACGACAGCCAAAAAGATATTTTTGACGTTTTTTAGAAAGCACGGTGAAGGGTTAACACCCCTGTAATGTAATATGGAAAAGTTCCCCCAACTGTTTTTTTTTTTGCACAAAAAGGGATTGAATTAATCCCCAAAAAAATAGGTAACTGTTTATAAAATTATTTTTTTTGCCTCTTCATTTCCAAATGTTTGATTCCATTATTTCCATACCCCTATATTGTTTGTTTTGCTGTCTATGAACCTGTTCAAAACATTTCACCTCACTTTCTGCCCCTGTGACAATTGGATTTAAAAAATTTCGGGTTGTTGTGGAAACAAGGATTGGTAAAAAAAACTTCAGTGGAGACACTTTTTTTCCCCATGATAACTTGTAGGCTTATGTACACTGGCAGCTCCTAACGCCTTGTACACACAGTCTGACATTCCGACAACAAAATCCATCAGGACAACTGGACTACATAGAGGCTAGTAGCCAATAGCTTTGGTCTCGTAATTTAATCTGAGCATGCGTGACACTTTGTCCGTCTGAATTCTCTACAAACAATTGGAAAAAGTCTGATCGAATTTTGCTGTCAGAAAATTTTAGATCCAGCTCTCAAACTTTTTCCGTCCGGATTTCTGATGGAAAAAGAGCCCACACGCGATCGGATTTTCCGACAACATAATCCGATTGGACCTTTTCCATCGGAAAATCTGACCGTGCGTACAGGGCATAACTTTGAGTTTAGGAGCTTCTGGCGTTTTTTTGTCAAAGCTTCTAAACTCAAATCCATAAAAGTCTATGTGTCTTTGTGCACATAGGCTTTTAACAGAGTTTAGGAGCTGCTGTGTTTACATGAGGTTAATCCTCCTTCTCCTGAATGCAGACGAATCGCGTCCAGGATTGGAATGTTTTGACCGTTGGATACAGCAAAAACTTGCTTTGCGTTTGACGCAGTCAGGAGCTGCCAGTGTACATGAAGCCTTACAGGAATTAATTTTCCTTCCTAGGGGTAGATTTCATCTCACTTCTTATCTCCCTCCGTTTATAAGTATAAGTTATATGTACCGTATATACTCGAGTATAAGCCGAGATTTTCAGCCCATTTTTTTAGGCTGAAAGTGCCCCCCTCGGCTTATACTCGAGTCACCGCCGTCTGTCTACCCGATCAGCGTGTCGTGCAGACAGACGGCGGCCATTCCACTATTCAAAAGCCGCGCCTCCCTGTCTGTGATAGGCGGAACACTCAATTTCCCAGCAGTCAGTGGTCCGCCTATCACGGACATCCGCTCATCCTCATACTACGGACGAGAATGAGAGGATGTCCGTGATAGGCGGAACACAGACTGCTGGGAAATTGAGTGTTCCGCCTATCGCAGACGGAGGCGTGGCTTTTGAACAGTGGAATGGCCGCCGTCTGTCACAGACGAGAAGAGGTGCGGCGATCCTGGCATGGCCGCCGTATGTGCAGAAGGACACAGGCTCAGGACACAGGTAGGCTGGACACACAGGGCGGCTGGACACACAGGGCGGCTGGACACACAGGGATGGACGGACGGACACACAGGGATGGACGGACGGACACACAGGGATGGACGGACGGACACACAGGGATGGACGGACACACAGGGATGGACGGACACACAGGGATGGACACACGGATGGACAGGCATGTCTCACCCTCGGCTTATACACGAGTCAATAAGTTTTCCCATTTTTTTTGTGGTAAATTGGGGGCCTCGGCTTATATTCGGATCGACCTATACTCGAGTATATACGGTAAGTCGGATGTTTGTAACTCAGTAACTGCCTGTAGTGGGTGAAATGGTGCCCCATTGTTGCTATCAGGGGAAGGATTTGTGTTTTATTGTTGGTATCAGGGAAGCAATAGTGCCCAATCCTTGGTGTCATTGGTGGATTTATGCCCCGTTGTTGATGTCACTTGGAGGAATAGTTCCCTAAGGGCCATATAAAAGCAAAGGGCCACAGTTTGTAGACCATTTTCCAAGGCTAAGGTGATGTCATCAGTATTCTACAGACAGGGAGAATCATTTCCAACACCAAGACTTACATGATGGAGACATCTCTGCCCGGGACAAATATTGGTGCTCATGGATGATGCCTAAACTATGATGGCACTATCCTTCTAAATAGATAATCAGATGTAGGCATTGGCAAGGGAAAACTTTGATCTTGGTGAGAAGTAATAAATACCTAAAAGTATTACACATTACTTGCATGCAAATTATATCTGATGCTAGGTCCACTTTTACTGCTGGGTGAAAGCACAACTGCTGGATGTGGTTTTAAAATCTGCAGCCATGAGTATGTGGCTTTAACCAGGATACCCTAGGTTAAATACAGTGTATAGACTTAAACAACTTCATGATAATAAAGAATACATTAAACATATATATTACTTCAAACCAAAGGTAAGAGGATCTCAGTTGAAGAGCTTACAAAAAACACCGTCGTAGTTTGTCTCTTCCCCAGTAGCTGGCATCGCTAAAGAGCTATCGTACCAGCCCAATGACGCCAGAGTCTTGAGCAGGAATCTGCAGGATGGCAGCCATGTACAAGCAAGATCCTGGCTTGTCTGCCAACTGACCTGGATAACTGTTTTAATTGAACTTAATTAAACAGTGCTGTTGCGGTTGAAGAAAAACACGGTGAGTAAGTGCCCGTGACATGACTACACTAAATCAGCCCGGTGAAACTTCAGTTAAAGTGAACTCCTCATTTGTGTTACCTTTCCTTTACGCTAAGTAGTCACAAGTGTGGGCAAGGTTTGTAGTTCACCTTTGACAAAAATATGTCTGTAGATAAAAACACACTGTGCAGCTTTGACCAACATTGAATAATGCCCTTGCTGGTTTTAGGTAATTTACATACTTCCTGAAGCCTGACTGAAAAGCCCCCAGAGATGACATTATTCTGTCCTGCCTTGTTGCTAGGGCATTGCTAAGACAATCCCAGCTGATTCAAACCACCTCACATGCACTCTCTCCCTCCTGTCGCAGTAGCTCTAAACTTAGAAAAACACAACAGAGAAGATAGTGGACCACACTTGTGCGGGGGTTGGAAAGCTGACTCCTGTGATGGTGGAGGTGAGGAGTAGTTACACCTGGAGTGTCTTAGCAGAGTCCTAGCAACAAAGCAAAACGGGATGATGACATCTCTGTGAGTTTTTTGGCCAGGCATTGGGAGGTACGTAAATGGCTTACACCTTTAGCAAGGGCATTATCCAACTTTAGTCAAAGCTGCACAGTTTGTTTTTTTATCTGTAGGTGCTCCTTACTGCCATAGGCAGATTTTGGAAAGGTGGACTAACCCTTTTACTTCAGTTAAAACTCCATGTCAAAACATGGATCCATTAAAAAGAATTAGAGTGCCAGAAGACTTCAGTGAGTCCAGTAGGAGTTTATTTTTGAAGACAAGTAGTTGTAGTGTTACCCCCAAAGGGACCACTGAAGATTACAGGTTGCTTCCCTTTATTGCTAAAAACTTGTAACTGGGGTGGACAATGGGGTATGGGTTTCTTCCAAAGGTCAAAGCACACATTTTTCATAGGACACTTTCTCTAAAAGATAGCAACACAGTCTTTAACTATCAGTTGTGGACCAGGAGAATATTAGGCACAGAATCAGCAGAAGAACCACTATACTAGGCAGTAGCCACACATTGTTTCACTCCCAGCTGTAGACCAAAAGAATATTGAAGCATGAGTAGAAAATGAAAGACTGTAGACTGAAACAGTCTGTTTCCCACAGCTGACGAACACAGGATAGGTTTGGACAGTTATTAAGACCAGGTAGAAACGGGTTTAGTTCTTTCAGCTGAAGACCACAAGATGGGCAGCACACTAGGCACACTGGAAAAGTTTGCAGTGTCCACAGCTGGAGACCATAGATAAACTGCAGCCAAAAAAATTGGGCTCTACACACAAATCCCAGTAGAAGTAAGTCCATGTGCTCAATCCAGGGGAGAGAGTAAACAAACAACAGATATGATATCATGATTAAGCCCTTGTACACACGGGCGGACATTCCGACAATCAAATCCGTTGGATTTTGTCCGACGGATTTTGTCCAAAACTGTTGCATACACACAGTCGGACAAAGTTTTCAGAAAATCCGATCGTACTTAACGTGATGGCGTTATTTCATTAGGACGGGACTACATTCAGGCTAGTAGCCAATAGCTTTGGTCTAGGAATTTGTCCGATCGGAATTCTCTACACATGATCAGACAAAGTCCGATCGGATCATGTTGTCGGAAAATTATATAGCCCAGCTGGAAAACTTGGTCCGTCAGATACTCCGACGGAAACAGTCCGATGGAGCCCACACACTGAAAAACTTTATAGCCCAGCTGGAAAACTTGGTCCGTCGGATACTCCGACGGAAACAGTCTGATGGAGCCCACACACACATTGTCCGACAACATGGTCCTATCGGACTTTGTCCATCGGAATGTCCAACCATGTGTACAAGGGCTAAGGCTGTTTGAAGCTGAAACGCATTGACATTCTGTGCTGTTTACACCACTCTATAATAAACTTTAAGCTATACTGTGATATACTGTGGTGACAGTTTTCTCATATACAAGGTAGGGTGTAGTCCAGCAGCCAATCCAGGGAGGCTTCAAGGCTAACAGCACATGACCCCCCCTTCTCCAGGGGAAGATAAAGTCTGAACAGGTTCCAGCCTATTTACCCCCTCTCTGACCACCTACTGGGCATACCTTCTCAGGGATTGGCCAGAAAGTAGTAAATATTCAAGTGAGAGATTTGAATGTCTCTCCCTGAACTCTGGAAGGTTCTTAAAAGAGACAAGGTAAGTAATCAATCTCACTACCCAGGAAACCACAAACAGACAATCAGCTCAAGCTCCTTTGGCTATAGAGCAAGCCAAACACAACATTTTCCTATCATACTAGTCTAGGAGGGTGCTACATTGTCAAGAAGCCAACATGTTTCAGGGACTCAATATTCCCCCTTTATCTTAAATGCAGGCAATGAAATGCAGGCTACACTGCAATATGCATAGTAAAGTGGTGATTCAGGTCTCCAGACTTGCCAGCATTTAAGCCCTGGTGAAAGAGAAGTATTGAGCCCCCCAAGCACATTGGCTTCTTCACCACTTGTCAAGAAAAATAAACTCACTGGACTAATTTAAATCTTGTGATGCTCATATCCTTTTTAATGCACTCAATACTACTCCACGGTTGTCAGAGAGCTACTTTCAAAAATTGCAATCTTTTCTGCTGTTTGCCTACCCTGGGGCCCAGCGATCCATACCTCCACCAATATATATCATGTCAAAAACATGGATCCAGAGAAAGCCAAAGTCATTGGCAGATATAGAGTACACGTGTCAAATTTGAGATTTGCCCCTTCTGTCCTACTTTCCAAGCATACCTCTTTTATGCTATGGGATCTTATAGGTGAAAGGTGAGGCTTAGGAGAAACAAGAGAGTGAGGCAAAGCGTGACTTTTTTACAAGAACGTTTTAGCTACCTATGACTTCTGGCATGTATATCTTTGGCTCTAACAATCCCTTTTATATATGAGGTTATTTTTGAAGATAACCTCTGTTTAGTCATCTTTTCATATATGGTAAGTGTAGTTTGAAGAATTTTTGCTTTAAACGTATTTACTTTTGTGTCCACATTCGACATTGAACATTTGGTCCCATAAGGACAAAACCACCATTGGTAGTTTTATAGTCATTTTTATTATTGGACACTTGATATTTCTTTGTTTTAAATGTCATCTCCAGATGTCATTGTAGTGGAGTTTAAAACTCCAACACCTCCACCTTTAGTGGTGTCTGATCACCAGCATGATTCTGATTGTAAAAATAAACCTTTGTATCACAGGCAGATTTCAAAGATTTGTTGGAACAGATGAATTGTTAGCTTTTTGGCCAAACAGCGAATCCACACATAAAGCGAGCTTTCAGTTACCTGTTCTTATGGTTAATCTGTTCTTTTCCCTAGTGTTCTACTTTATGTCAAATTTTGTAACCCTGCTCCATGTGAACCAAAGAAACTTGTATGTCAGTTGCTCAGGCTTAGAAGCAGTACTAGTCCTCAGTCCACTGCTGTGAGTGCTGTCTGGGGAAGGAGCTTGTCCTGTCTCCAGACTTCAATACATGGTAAAGTAGATGACCCTCCTGTCACACATCGAAGCAGACCCACTAGTAATGATGTATGGCAACCTCAGCCTGGGCTCCAACCAGGCCATGCCCCCATCACATTTTGCTATGCACCTTGGAGCTTAATCATGAGTAAAACCTGTTCCCTGGCCTGCAAGTGCTCACATATTCGTCACGTAATGCTCATGTAATCCTTAGATCACGCTAATTGCCCAAGTACTCCACAATAAGCTGAATCAGTTTTTTTTGTGATTTTTGTCACTAAGGGTCTATTTACAGTTTTATGGTGTGGTAACATGCCTTATATCACAATTGGACTCTTTTTTTGTAATGCAGTGTAATGCAATGCCCTGCCATGTATTGAGGCACATTGCAACCCAGGTGTGTTGCCTTAGTGCTTTGAGGTGCCATTTAGAATGAATGGAGCCACAACGTACAAATGCATGTTAGGTATGTTAATGTCTGTTGCCATAATCCTAAGGGGTCCATTTATAAAGTAGTGGTATGGCCTTACCACAGCCATACAAATGTACAGGCTTTCACATGACCAGGGGAACCTAGTCATGTGATTCGTCGTCATGTGCCCGGTCTCTCCCACAATCCAATCATGGAGTTCTCACTGCTGCTGTAAGCCCACACTGCAGGCTCCACACTGTGGCTAGTATGTCATGAATGGTCATCAGAGAGTGGATAAAATTATAAATGGGCACAAAACAAAAAACATTGTCAGCGCTACTAGTATGCAAGGACCTTAAGACCAGCAGTACATGTGTGAGCTCAGAGCAGGCTGCTATTTAATGTTTTTGAAGAGAAATAGGACATCTGCTACTGGCCTTGCTGCCCAGTTCAGATTGGGGAAAACCAATACTGAAATATAGGCAAAAGAAGAGGGTGCATCCAAGTGCAGTGATGGCGACCCTTGGCACCCCAGATGTTTTGGAACTACATTTCCCATGATGCTCAAGCACTCTGTAGTGTAGTGGAGCATCATGGGAAATATAGTTCCAAAACATCTGGAGTGCCAAGGTTCGCCATCACTGGCCTAGTGCATTACCATAAGACCTTTTATTGAATAAAACCAAAATCCATTGGTTTTATTGAAGAAAAGGGCATAGCCCTTGAAACATGTAACCTATGTCCCAGTGGATGGACATGTTTTTAGTGTTGGGATTGTACTATGTTAATGCACTTTACCATGCACCCTTGTAAGTACAATGGACTTTTTTTTTTCCAATAAGGTTTTATAATAGTGTAGTAGGCCGGTGCCCCTTCTTCTTTTGCTTATATTTTAGTACTATAAATGGGCTCCATCCTGCTGCACGATAGTCCTATTAGTGCTATTGATTTTCACTTCTCGATTACAATTCTTACAAGTTGTTTATTAAAAAGTATTTAAAGCAGAACTAAAGTTAAAAACTGAAAAAACTTCTACGTGACAAACAACCCCTTTTTGATAAAATATGGTCCCCCTGGCTTGCCTACTTGCAGGTCCCTAATGTATAGCGATATTTATCAAGTCAACTTTTTTTCCTTCTTCCCCCTCCATCTCATTTTCTTTTCCCTTCTCTGTTCTTAGCCAAACTTGTGTGTAGCCCCCCTTTTTTTTGTAACCCAGACTTTTCTGGGCAGGTTTTGGGGAATTTGATTACTGATATGGGAAAGCTGCAATGGTGAACGTTGCAAGTGCCTTAATTATTGCATAATTTGAGTAGGAGGCATTATTTCCACTAATACTTTTTCATTAGGATTAAGTTATTGTAATGCTAGGCTCCCAAATCCATGATCTCTCGTATGTATATAGGCTTCATCGACGGGTTAATCGGATGGTGAACCTCCTGCATTTACGTTATTTGAATGCTCTAGTAGTAATAAATAAAAAGTTGATTCCTATCAAGGTGCTATGGTCCCCATAAGTTTCTACCTAAACCTGTATTTGTATGTTTTCCTGATGCATTCTTGGGCCGCGTACACACGAGAGGATTGTCCGTCCAACTTAGTCCGCTGAAACGTGTTTCAGCGGACAATCCGCTCGTGTGTGGGCTTCAGCGGACTTTTTCAGCGGACAGTCTGGCGGACTAAGTCTTTCGGAATTTCCGTAATATTGTCCGTCCAAACTTGGTTTCAGCGGACAATCCGCTCGTGAGTAGGCTAGTTGGACGGACTAAGTATGGCGCATGCTCAGAAAGGATTTACACGGCCGAAGGTTGCATTGCAGTGTATTGGACGTCGAATTTCTAGTCCCGTCGTACGTGCCGTACACGTCATCGCGCAAGCTTTCAGCGGACTGTCTGTTCGTCGTGTGTGGTCAAGTCCGTTCATTCAAAAGGAGGACGGACTGTCTGTCGGATTGTCTGACGAACTTAGTTGGCCAGACAGTCCGCCCGTGTGTACGCGGCCTTGGAGCAGATGAGGATTTTTTCGATGCTCCAATATACAATCTCCTTTTTTTATCTTACTTATTTTCTAAAAAAAAACAAATAAACACTATTGAAACAAAAACAAAAAAACTTTACTTTTTCTTCCTTTACTTTCTATCCTGGAGACTCGACAGGAAGTGAGAGGAAATCTCTCCAAAGTGAAGGTGACAGTTGTCACCAATGTCCCCTTTGGAAGATCCCCCCCCCCCTTTTTTTTGTTCCAGTGACAGTTGTAGAATTTTGGATTTCGCCTCACTTTCTGTGCCAGTGGCCAGTGTGACATATTGATAGAGTGAATGTGCCCAACAGGAAACAGATGGCAATAAATGCCTGACAGAGGTTCTTACTCTTTGCACACATTTTTTTTTTTTTTTTTTTTTAAGTCTTATAAGAAAATGAAGAAAAATGAAAAGAAAATGGCATCTTTTGCAGAAGACATTTATCAGCCCGAATTTTGAAAGAAGGAACACACCAGTTTTCACAACAATGCTGCTGAAAACCTGCATTTGCATCCATCATCAAGTTTATTAAAAACGAGGAGGTGCTTGAAACTCATCATGTCATTCTGGCTTCAGAATCGCCAGCAAGCAGTCTAAGAGCGGCACACCCCAAAATCCTAAAGCGTTTTCAATTCCACCCAGGCAAATGAAGCCACTAAAATGTATAGCGGCACGCCTCTCTAATTGTTTTCACCCTTTTGTCTCACGCAGTCCTTTCAATTAATGTCTGTCTGTCAGGAGATAGAACCAAGCTGACCCAGCTGGTGGGAACATTGGGGGGGCCCTGGCATTATAACCAGTACATTTAAAGGGGAGCCCCACCTTTACACTATAAACAGAATCAAAAATAGGCTTCCTCATTGATTTTGATATACATCTTATGTGAAAATGGCCTCAGGCTTTTGTATTCTACATAATATTCTATTATCACGAAAATCTTAAAAAAACAAAGGAGATGACTCTTACCTGTTGTTCTAGTCATGGATAGAGATACATTAAGGTGATAGTTTCAGGATTACCTGGATAGACTAAAATACAGACCTTCATCAGTGATAATAGATTATGAGAAGATGTCATTATCTTGTTCATAATTAAGAGTATCCACACACGACTCGATTTCTGGGCTGAACAAGAGAAAATCAAACAGCATGGATGGTGGAATCTCCACGGCTGGCTATAGCATTTAGGCAGCCGCTGAATACAGTGGCACTGCCAAACAATGACTGAAGTCACGGTTTAGATGACCATTTTTCACCCATCTCCTTCAAATTTTTTATTAAAATTTTGTTGCGCTTGCTGGTGCTTGCAGGGCCACCCATTGCTCAACTTTTGTCCAATGCCTGCTGAAACGGGCAAAATTCGCTAATAGGATGAAAACCTGTTGTCCTTGTGTCAGCAATGAAGATTTTGAGGGATAATATGATACGATCCCTGTGCTTACAATTAAAGCTGGCAATACACGGGTACATTTTAGTTTGTACGTAGATTCTGAAAAATCGTTCAACAGAGCATTCAATCTTGCCATTATGAAATCAACTCATTTTGTTCAAAAGTCCTTTAAACTTTGTCAAGACCTGCTACTTGAATGGGATCCCAGACATACTAAACAGGTTTCTTTTCTGCCTAGAACATGCACATTACAATGGTTAGAATTTTTGTAGTTTAAGAAAATATTTGCCATCTTGCTCCTTTGAAAACGAACAACAATTTGACTTCATATACTATTTTATAAAAAAACACAGCAGGCGTATGGCCAGCTTAGGACTTTAGGGGAATAAGAAGATATTGCTCCTTTGTTAGCAAGGAAAACTTTGGGGGATAATAAAGGCACAGCTTGACAAATCAGTTGATTCCCTCATCCATGCTAAGGCCCCTTTAACAGATGCAGATGGTTCATTTCATCACTTCAGTCACGTTTTTTCAAAGAACAAACATACAAAGTTTACATCAGTTTTTCATCAATTTACATCAGTTATGCATCAGTTTCTCATCAGTTTTTTTACATCCACCACCAATGCAAAAACAGACCATTTGTCCATTTACATCCGTATTTTGTCTGTTTCAGTTTTTAACAAAACAAAAATAGGTCTTTGATCTGTTTTTAAAAAATGGATGTTGATGGATGCAGATGTAAACTGATATAAATGGAAGATCATCCATTGACATCCATTTTTCCATAGAGATACATTGAGGTTTGTTTTTCATCTGTCAACGGATGGATAAAAAACGGGAAAAGAGGCCTAACAGCATAGCTGGAAAAATCCCCACTGCTTGTTAATGTATTCAGTCACTGCACCCGTGGTTGCCTGAATACAGTTACTGTTCAGTCAATCATTTTGCACACAGCTCTGTTGAATTTTAGTCCTGGTTCACATAGGTGCGCTCTGCGAGATCGCATGTGATTCGCACCACACAGCAGTACAAATCACATGCGATGTATGTGCGATGCGATTTCAGTCATACAAATGGTGTGGCTGAATTTGCATCGCATTCAGACCAAACTCGCACAGAACCCTTTTTTGGGTCCGCACCAGAAACACCCATGCGATCTGATTCATGCCCGAACTGTCAGTTTGCAGTGCAATATGTGAGCTGAAATTGGGGTGTAACATTATATTGACACTTCCAGCCCTTCACATATGGCAGCGTGAACTGCCGTGTGAGTTGGGTGCGATGCGCCACTTGAAGGGGTTAGTTCACCTTTGCCAAAAAAATGCCTATGCAGATTCCCTGGATGTCTGTAGATGAAAACAAGCTTTGTAGCTTTGACCAAAATTAAATAATGTCCTTGCTATAGGTGTAGACCATTTATTTACAATACCTCGTACAGCCTGACCTAAAAAGGATGTTGCTAAGTAAAGCCTAGCTATTACTGTTCATATTCACCATCACAGGAGTAAGCTATATCTCTGATTCAAACATCCCCACATGTGCTTTCTCTCCCCTGAGGCACGAGCTCTGAGCTCACCATTTTAGAGTCAAAATGAACAGTAATAGCTGGGCCTTGACTGGCAATGTCCTGGGAGTTTTCAGGTCAGACTTCATGAGTAGGGTTGCCGCCTGTCCGGTTTTCACCCAGACAGTCTGGGCTTTGAATGATGTGCCCAGGTTTCCCTCTGCCTGAGACCCGGACACCAGTGCCACCAACAGGAGGGTACTACCAGGCCTCCTGTAGGGGCCCCAGCACACAGGGGAACTCAGATAGCAGGGGGATTGGAGCAGTGTCGTGGGGGGGGGGCAATTACAGAGGAGACAAAAGGGAAGAGAGAGAGAGGTGGCAGGTACAGTATTTTTTTTTAAATGAAGTGTTAAAAAAAATCTGTATCACAGTCATATCTGTATCACAATAAACCTCATCTTGTTTGTAACGGTAGCTTCTCTCCGGGCTGCAGGCGGCTGCTTTCTCGGTTCCCGTGCATCTGCTGCCTCCTCCACCTGGCGGCCAATCCGTTTGCATCTCCTTTCAGCCAATGGGTGATGGGTCTCAGACGTGCTTCCTGATTGGCCAGGAGGAGAATCAGTGTTACAATAGTGAATATTCATTCGCTATCGCCACACAACTGTCAGCCCGCCCTTTTTTTAAGCTTATTAGAGCATTTGGCTCTAATCCCATGCTTCAAAAAAAAAAAAAACCCTGACTGGAATCCATGTGTCCGGTGACCTAGATGTGTGTTTGCACGATTGGGGTGCCATTGGAAGTAACGAGATTGTGAGCATGTCCCACAATTTTCTGCCCATGATCCAGAACTCCTAGGTGTTAAAAGAGCCACATTTGGCCACACTCACTGTTCACTGCGGTGCACTGAGCTGCATTACTACTCTTCTTGGGGCATCCAAAATTGTCCCAGGTCTTTTACAATCTTATAGTGTATATAGTGTATACTAAAAAAAAAAAAAACATGCCGTGCGCCGCTAAAGTGTACAGGTTTGGCTTAAAGAAAAGGTGGCAACCCTATTCATGAGGTACATAAATGGCCTGCACCTATAGAAAGGGCATTTTTTTCAACTTTATTGAAAGCTGCAAAGTTTGTTGCATAGGCAGATACCCAGCAAAATCATCGTTGTTCCTCTGGACTGTCCTGCTCCTCTATTACATGCCTCGTCTGTACCGCTATCTTTTTTTTTTATTTGTTATCAGAAGCTGGCTGTCATTTTCGGGTTCTTGCAACCATCTCCTGCTAGGTCTGCCAGGGACATGTAATTCTTGCCTAGGCCGGTATAGAGGTAAATAAGCAAAAAAAAAAAAAAAAAAGTTTTTTTAATCTGGTAGAGGAAAGGTGGAAGGGCTATTGGAGAGGGCAATGGGACCAATTGAATTTTGGGGTATCCAATGTACTTTCACCCATGTTGTGGACTGGAACTTGCAGTTACACACAGTGCAGTTCCATCCAGCTGCAATCCCCCCCTTTAAGAATTACACTTATATCAGACATCTCAAGTCTCCCAGTCTCCCTGAAGGTGCGTGAGACTCCCAAGTCTCCCTGAAGGTGCGGGAGACTCCCGCATTTCTGCGGTGGCTCCTGCGCACCCACAAGCACCTCCTGGGAATGATTGGGGTGGTGGCTGTCCCTCCTGCTGCACACTGATCATCCCCAGCTTCTCTGTGTACTCCCCCCCCTATCCCCCTCCGTGGCCTTCTCCGCCACCCCTGGTCCCCCGTAACCAGCGCCCATCTTCTCCCGCCAGCTGTGGGGGGAACTAGTAATAGGACACAGTGAGTGAGATCACTCCTGTGTTCTGTGATTACTGAGCAGCGTAAACTGTGTTTACGCTGCTCAGTTTATTAATGGACAGGGGCCTCTGTCTCCTGTTCATTCATCTCTGTCTCAAAGGGGAGATGTTTAAAATAAAAATAAAATATTGTAAAAAAAAAAAAAGCTAAATAATGAAAAAGTGTAAAAAAAAAAAAAAAAAAAACCTTGTGAATTAAAAAAAAAAAAAAAAAATTACTAAAAGTAAAAAAAAACTACTGACATCATCCTCTGCCACCCACCCCCTTCCCCAGAAGCACTGCGAAAAAATATTGAGAAAGTAATTTAAATAATATTTTGCTGTGGGGGGGGGGGGAGGGGGGCGGTTGCGGGTGTGAAGCGCCACCTCCCTGAAATTAGTATTTGCAGGTTGGGATGTCTGTTATATTCAGCAGCAAATTATGGAGTATGTGGAGCAGCTGCAGTTCACAATGAGGAATAAAAGTGACTCGTGCACATAGCTTGATTTTACTTGTGAAGTTCTCCTCTACCTTTCCATCTTAGAAGGCAGCGCATGGCAGGCTGGCATATCAGCTTGGCAGCACAGAAGCTTGGCATCTCAATAAGGTCCCTTTAGGACAAATAACCCTGCCCAGAGAGCCTGGATCTTGTAACAATAAAAGTGTATTTATTTATTTTTCACATTTAAGGGAGCTCGACTTATTCCAGCAGGTTCTTTCTGATGGGGCTTGTCCTGTGGCATTGTGTTTGGTGCCAAGCCTTGATAATTGTTCTAAATGTGGCTTGTGCTGTTGGCTGGGTTTAATTAAAAACAAAGTGTGTCATAAACAGATTATGCCTGACAAGAACCTAGGCCTGTACCCTAGTGTAGACCCTATTGTAGGGTTGTAATGCGGTCATGTGGTTGGGGACTGGGGCAGAAGATAAAGCCAGTACCCCCCCCCCCCCCCCCCCCCCCACACACACACACAACTGCAGGACCTTTGTAACTGATTACTGGGGATAGGCGAGTTCTAATTTCACTGACATGTCAGTAAAAATCTAGAGATGCCAGTGAAATTTCACCATTTCACTAAAATACATTGGAGGCCACATTATAGTCTATATTAGCCATTCCCATAGACATACTGTACATGTCTATGGGAATGCAAAACCTGCTTAAAACAAGTCAAATACAGGTCAGAAGGAGATCAACTGCAGGTCATATGCCCCTGTCAATGAATTCTGAATGATATCAACACAAACTTAAAGGGGTGGAAAGTTTTGTTTTTTATTTTCTAAATAGGTTCCTTTAAGCTAGTGTATTGTTGGTTCACTTACCTTTTCCTTCGATTTCCCTTCTAAATGTAGGGCGGCACAGTGGTTTTGTGGTTAGCACTCTCATCTAGCAGTAAAAAGGGTCGCTGGTTCGAATCCCAACCATGACACTACCATGCCTGGAGTTTGCATGTTCTCCCTGTGCCTGCATGGGCTTCCTCCGGGTACTCCAGCTTCCTCCCACACTCCAAAGACATGCAGGTAGGCTAACTGGCCTCTGGCCCTAGTATATGAATGGGGACCTTGGATTGTGGGCTCCTTGAGGGCAGGAACCAATGTGAGTGTGCAATGTACAGGGATAGGGACAATTGTAGGCACTCACTCAGGTCTTTATTCAACCTTACTAACTACTGTATGAAACTATAAATGTTATTTTTTTCTTTATCTGAATTTCTCACTTCCTGTTCCTCCTCAGTAAGCTGTTCAGTAAGCTGTTCTGGCTGACTAAACACCGCTCGGATGATGGTGTGAAGTTTACTGAGGAGAAACAGGAAGTGAGAAATTCAGACAAAGCAAAAAAACATTTAGAAGGGAAATGGACGGAAAAGGTAAGTGAACCAACAATGTACTAGCTTAACCTATTTAGAAAATAAAAAACAAAGCTTTACAACCCCTTTAAAGCTCATTTACCCTTTAAAGCTGAACTATAAGCAAATATTGTCTAAATACATTCATCATGTGTATATCTTCCTGATCTGTGCAGTAATCCAGTGTGAGACTTCCCCTCTGTGCAGGGACTTCCTGTAATAAAGACCTGTTATAAAGACCTCACTGCTGCTCTCTCTCCTTGTGCAGGGTGGCTGGTCTTGTCTCCACCCCTTCCTGTAATTTTCTGCAGGGAGCCTGTAGTGCGTGGAGCCTGCTGGGTCTCTCCCACTGATTGGCTCTCTGCATAGTCTATGTACAGCACAGCGATGATGTCATTACAAGGTAATAACAGGGTTGGCATATTTTACTGAAAACTCCCTGCTCATCCCTACTGATTACAGCACATCAGCAGAACAGCCAAGCAGCTGGCATTTGCTGAAGGAAGCCAGCTGTAGGCAGTTTGCTTTAAAAATAACAGTTGCCTTTTAATGGAAGACCTCTTCAATCGTAGTGAAGGATCCTTTCAGTGTATCTAGGATGTGATCACAGCAGGGCCGCTGATAGAAATCACGGGGCCCCGTACAGCCTACCTGACGGGGCCCCCCTTCAGCTCCACCCTGGCCGCGCCCCTAGTCCCTCCTCCAGCCCCACCCCTGGCCCCACCCATTGCCCCTCCCCAGACCATACATAGTGAAATGTAATGTTAGTTCAACATCTTTAGGCCGGGTTCACACTGCTGCGGCTACGAGAACCGGATGTGATTCGCACCGCACTGCAGTGCAAATCACATGCGATCTCTGTGCGATGCGAGTTCAGCCATACAGATAGTATACAGATAGTATGGCTGAATTCGCATCGCATCCCGGCCCAAACTCGCACGGGACCCTTTTTTTGGTCCACAGCAGAATCGGATCGCATGGGTGTTCACACCATGCGATCCGATTCCTGTCTGAGTTTGCAGGGTCCTGTGCGAGTTTGGGGCCGGGTGCGATGCAAATTCAGCCATACTATCTGTATGGCTGAACTCGCATCGCACAGAGATCGCATGTGATTTGCACTGCAGCCGCTCCAGTGTGAACCCAGCCTAAAAAAAAATGGGTATTCTTTTGTGTTTACATGTGCTAGAATTCATTAAAGTGCAATTATTAAAATTATGTTTCAAAAGTACAAAATTGCTTACGATTTTTAAAATGTAATCATTAAGTATGACACAAAAGCAGGTCAGTCCAGTTTTGTGTCATCTTTTATGCCTCAAGATCAAGAATACACACCTCCAGGGCCGCTGTTAGAAATCATGGGGCCGCATAGAGCATACCTGACAGGGCCCCTTGGTCCCGCCCACAACCCCACCCCTGGCTCCGCCCTTGACCCCATACTGTCACAAAATCTGGGGGAAAGGTGGCAGGAGCTGAAACATGTAAGATGTTCCAAAAGGTGAACCTTTAAAGTGGTGTTACACCCCCAAAAAAATAAACATTAAAAGCCAGAAGCTACACATACTGCAGCTGCTGGCTTTTAATAAATGGACACTTACCTGTCCTGGAGTCCAACGATCTCGACACCCGCAGCGGATGTTTCCATCAGCTGTTGGGTGCTCCACCACCATTATGGGTAAGGGAACCCGGCAGTGTAGCCTTTCAGCTTCACGCCGGAAACCCTACTGCACATGCACGAGGCCCCGCTTCTCTCCCCGTTTGGCCCAGGGGCCAGAGGAGGAGGAGGGAGCCCCGCGGTGACATCACAGCTCTGTGGCAGGGAATCCTGAAAGTGGAAAAGGATAGCTGATACCCTATACCCCCCCCCCCATTTCCCCCTCAAAAGGTGCCAATTGTGGCACCGGAGGGGGGGAGGAAGAAGATGAGCAGAAGTTCCACTTTTGGGTGGAACTCCGCTTTAATAACCATTATTATTCTATTATTTTATTTTTTTACCTGAATGGACACAAGTCAATTCATATCTGGACTCCTGTAGACCTACATGGGGCTTTCAATCGGTCCACATCAGTGGCAGGCGATGCTCAAAATTTATGAGGGGGACGCAAACAAACTGAAAATCATATGAACATCATATGCAGCTACTGTACCCATCAATTGCCGCCACTGTGCCATCAATTTCCGCTACTGTGCCATCATACGCAGCTACTGTACCCATCAATTGCCGCCACTGTGCCATCAATTTCCGCTACTGTGCCATCATACGCAGCTACTGTACCCATCAATTGCTGCCACTGTGCCATCAATTTCCGCTACTGTGCCATCAATTTCCGCTACTGTGCCATCATACGCAGCTACTGTACCCATCAATTGCTGCCACTGTGCCATCAATTGCCGCCACTGTGCCATCATACGTAGCTACTGTACCCATCAATTTCCGCCACTGTGCCATCAAACATAGCTACTGTGCCATCAATTGCCGCCACTGTGCCCATCAAACTTAGCTACTGTGCCATCAAACGCAGCCACTGTGCCCATCATACACAGCTACTGCACCCACTGGTCCACAGGAAAAACTGACAGGCGGACCTGATTGCAAGGCTTGGGTGAAAAATTCTTAAAGGGGAGTGATTTGGGGGTGGTACAAATGCATCTTGGCTGTGTGTTTTTACTGTCCCTTCCCCCATCACATGTGTAAAGTAGCATCTCACTATGTGCTCATGGTCACTATGATGATCAGGGCACAGCAGGTTCTCTATGGCTCTGTCAGTGTAACATGCTGTGTGTTGCTGACTTTCTTATGGCTGTGCTGAGTTATAGTCTGTAACACACAGCACAGCCATGAAAATCACAACCACACAGTCATGTTACACTGACAGAGCCATAGAGAACCTGCTGTGCTTTGATCATCATAATGACCATGAGCACACAATGGGGAGTCAGGGGACTAAGCCTCAGCCTGTGTGATGTGTGTCAGTGTGTGTGATGTGTGTAAGGGAATTGCTTGCCTGTGGGACCAGCATATGGATTACTCTCTCGTTCAGTCTCTCCATCAGGCTGCAGCAGCACGGCACTTATTGAGGGAAGGGAGCCGCATTACAATTGAATCCATCCGCCCAGGAAAGCATACAGTGAGCACAAGGTACACAGATGCAGAGCAGGGATTGTATGCCTCCACCCGAAAATGGAGAAAAAGTCCCTCTTCTTCTCTCACCTCCTGGGCCCCTCTATTAACCTGATGGGGCCCAGGAAGGTACAATATACCTTGCCAATCAAGTGGGAGCAGGTTAATAAAGTTATTTAGCAAATTCGTTTTTTTTAGCTAGAAATCTGCTCGGGCCCCCCCTGCTGGCTGGGCCCGGTACAACAGGGCTGCTTGTACTGCCCTATCAGCGGCCCTGGATCACAGTATAAGAACACTTGTATATAATGAATGTTCCTTTGTCCAGGAACACCACATACATCTGTACATACACTGCCCAGCACCGTGTTCTATGTCACCCCTGTAACAAGTACATTACAGTGATATTACCGAATGACGTTTGCAGCATTATGTGATTCCTGACAGGTTCTCACTGTGTAATCCTGTACGAGTGCACACCTCATTCCTCTGTATTTGTACTAGCAGTGAAAAGGCCATTAATATCACCTATCTCCATTTACCTGTAGAATACACATACAGTACAGCCTGACCTATATCACCCAAATGTCTGCTCCTAATCTTCTGGCTCAGTTGGGTGACTATGAATGAATGGCAGATTTACATAACAATATAAATATATGACCATTCGATTTTCTAATTTCACATTAACTCCAATAGTCCATTTCTGAGTCAAACAACCACACATACAAAGTTTGATATTTTGATCAGTGATGGATGGTTTGCTTGCAAGCACTCATACCTAGGTTAATCCCATGTTGAAACGTGTATGGCCACATACACGTTCCAACATGGAATCAATCTAGGTATGAGTGCCATCTTAACCACTTATGGACCGCCGCACACCGATATACTTCCTAACTTTGAAGAGGAATATCATTGTTATGGCAGCAGCTAGCTGCCATAACCCCAGTGTCCTCTTCTGCTTTCCGATAATAGTGGTCTCTGTGGTGGACTTGTTGTGAGATCACTTTTATCAGTGGCGGGAGAGGCCCCCGCCGCCATGCTCCGGTGCCCTCCGCAGCTTACCGGAGCCATCGGCAGAGGTGGAGGCGATCGGATCTTCTCCCTTGCTGGGTATAGAGGCGAGTAAGGAGAAGATGGCCCCCACCTGTCTCCATACCATTGCAAAGCGGAAGCAACGTCAAAACGTCACTCCTGCCCATAGCTCTTAAAGGGACATTTTTTTAAAGTTACATTTTAGTGTAAATATGGGATCTGAGTTCTTTTTGACCCCAGATCTTATATTTAAGAGGTCCTGTCATGCTTTTTTTCTATTACAAGGGATGTTTCCATTCCTTGTAATAGGAATAAAACTGACACAATTTTTTTCTTTAAAAGAACAGTGTAAAAATAAAAGGTAAAATAAATAAGAAAAAAAAAAATTCAGCCCACCTTTGAGCACTTGCACTTGCCTTGCCTTGCACTTGCCTTGCACTTGCCCTTGTAACTTTTCATTTTTCATTTTTCATTTTTAATGTGTATATTTTGTAACCTTGCTTTCATGAATACGTAAATTTTTATATGCATTTATCTAATTTGTATATGAATAAATTGTATTATCTTGATCCAAGCATTTGATCACGTGCCTTTCACCTCTTTTTTCCACTTGGCAACCCTAAACATTCGCTGCAATGTCCCCAATAAACCTCTTGGTCAGGCAATAGTGCATGGCACGCCATGGGGGTTATTTACTAAAGGAAAATCCACTTTGCACTGCAAGTGCACTTGAAAGTGCACTTAGAAGTAAAGTCGCTGTAGATCTGAGGGGGACATGCAAGGAAAATAAAAACAGCATTTTAGCTTGCACATGATTGGATGATAAAATCAGAAGAGCTTCCCCTCATTTCAGGATCAACAAGTTTTTTTTGCACTTATACAGACACAGCAAAACACTTTTAATAGTATACAGATCAAAAGGAAACAAATAGAAGGAATTTATTGATGACGTTTACTAACACTTTAAATAGTAGACACAGTAGCTTGGGGAAAATATAGAACATTGGACCAGGGATAAAATCCAACTCAGTCCATCTTTTGATAAAAAGTGTGGTACCAAGGCAAAGGGGGCCTCTACTATAAGGGCTTTAAACGTTCAAGAGATTAGAACAGTAGGACTGTACAGAATTTTGTTTTGAAGAAAGATTTAAGAGATGGTGGGGGATCGCTCCGTGACCTGGTTTGGCAGGTCAGGTCTTGGGCTTTACCACGGGTTTGGCATTCTCTTTATTCTATGTGAAGTTTGACTCACCTGACATGTTACCTAATGTCCTTCAGATTGAGAAATGCCTCTCCAAAGTCATTGCACTTTGTGACTTGGAACCCTAAAAAGAAGACAAGGCATTTGAGATCAAGCTTCACAGAATCCACAACAGTAGCATATAGGACTGTTGGGCCATTTGTAGGACTGTGCCACATGGGTGCTTTACCAAAATGTCTGATGGGCACCCATCAGCTAAGCATTTATAAGCTGAGGGGTATGATAGTAAGACAGTACGTTTGTAGGCTTGTAATCTTTTTTACTTAGATTGTTAGTGATGATGATTGCAGGAACATTTTCATTACTGTTACCTCCATGTCTGTTAGTGGATCCTAGGTAAGGAGACACCTGATATATTTTTTTTAACTGTTTTTTTTTTATGGAAATGTTTGCAAGGTACAGAATGGAGAAATGAAACAGGTGAAACTCATGACCCCCAGTGCACTCCACCATGGCATGAATATTACAGAAGGAAATGTCAACCAATGGATAATGCACTTATGCATTATTATCCTAAAGAAAGGTGAAGTGGATATAGCATCATCCATTATCCCATTGGTGTATGTTTATGATTAAATGGGATTATATGGCCAAGGCTCCAGGCGACATGTGTGGGAGAGGGAAATAAGAGGGAAGGACACTTGAGATGAAAAGGTAGAGGACAGAGATAGAGTTGGGAAAAGATGCGGCAAAGGAGGAGGAGGGGAGTGAAAGGAGGTAATGGGGCTTCTGCTCAAAGCCTTCCCTCCTCCATTGAATTTCTTGTAATGCAAGAGGTGATCAATTGGTCGCTATTATCCAAGGTTGGTTTGATGGTGCCCTGAGTGTAGGTAATAGATTCAAGCACTCCAAACAGCTAAACATTTCTAATGGCTGTCTTGTAGGAGGGCAGGGAGCTCTTCCATCCCCATTATTTGGTTGGATCGTGCTATCCACTCAGCAGGGGTTCTAGGTATTGGGAATCTTGGCTATCTCAAAACAAGGACTTTAGCTGCTAATAACTTACATGCTGTCCGTATGGGTTCAGGTATGATCGATAGTAAGGCAATCTCCAGGGTCAGAGATGGGGTGAGCCTGTGACTTATTGGTAGAGCTCAGAAATTGAGGTCCAAAATAGTTGATAAACTGACATCACTGATACAGATGTGTAGTGTGGTCCCCACTTCCTTACTGCACCTCCAACATTGATCGGAGATAGAGTAAAAAATCCTACATAACATTCATAGACAGCAATACCATAAGGTTAATATTTAAAAATAAAATTTTTGAATATAATTGGCAATACTTGTGAAATGTGTCAAGTCTCTACCCAAGTCGGTCTCAGGGAGAGTGTTTTATAGTTTCCTTTCCCAATCTTTAGTATAGTATGTGGGTGTAAGGAGCGTGCGCATTAGAAGTTTGTTATAAAGCTGGGATATAATGTGTGAAATATCTACTCCATCTTTACAAAGGACCTTGAGTTAGGGAGCACTGCTTTTAAAGATAGTCATAAATTTATATATATATATATATATATATATATATATATATATATATACGCACTGCGCTAATAAAAAACACATGTCTGTGCTACCACTTAATATTCAATAAACATGCAAATGAGGTGAAACAAATGTCAATGTAAAAAAGAGAGACAAATAATTCCACAGTAGCGCACTAAATTAATCTACAATACTCCTAAATATTAACATTGTGAAATGATCAACATAAAACATCCATCCATAATAAAAAGTGTCCATATGGCATATCCAAAAAATATATACGCTGTGATGAAACGCGATGGAACATGGCTACATGGCAACGCTGAGACAATGACTCCATGTGTACAAAGGAAGCTATGAGGAGATTGCAACACTGAGCATGTTTGGAATTTTAACAAGGCAATTTTGAATCTTTTATGATGTAAGTGCATTACTTTTAATAAACCTTAAAAGGTATTTTTACATTATTGGAGGCTCTGTCTCAATTTATATCCCCACATGTGGAGAGTGTCTTTATTAATCTGGATGGAGATTGGGGTGTAAAAGCTGCTCTTTAATAACATCTAATAAGGCGATATTTGCCAGATACAAGAGTGAATGGCAACAGCATCTGGTGAGCTTTATTCTTAGCCCCTGTACACATGGTTGGAGATTTCCACAACCAAATCCGTCGGATTTTCTCTGTCAGATTTAGTCTGACGGATTGTGTCTGAAACTGTTGCATACACACGGTCGGACTAAGTTGTCGAAAAATCCGATCTTTCAGAACGTGATGACGTAATTTCGTTACGATGGGACTAGATTCAGGCTAGTAGCCAATAGCTTTGATGTAGGAATTTGATCTGAGCATGCGTGGCACTTGGTCCGATCAAAATTCTCTACACATGATCGGATTATGTCCGACCGGCCCAGTTGGTCGGGAAATATTTCCAACATGTTGGAAAATTGGGTCCGATGGAGATTCGGACGGAATCAGTCCGATGCATACCACACACACAGTCGGATTATCTGACGACACGGTCCGATAAGACGCATTCCGACGGATTCTCCGACCGTGTGTACGCGGCATTAAGGGAGTGGAATTGGCACACATCGCTTTGGTGAAGGATTTTGGTGGAATAAAAAGATTTAGTTTCACTATTTTTTCATCATTTTAAATTGGACTGTATTACCATATTGATTTGCATATGTTGGAGCATATATGATGTTGGGATATGCCATATGGGCACTTTTAATTATGTGTGGGTGTTTTATGTTGATCATTTCACAATGTTAATATTTAGGAGTTTTTTGGTTTAATTTAGTACGCTACTGTGGAATTATTTGTCTTTCTCTCTTTTTTACATTGACATTGGTGTTACCTCATTTGCAACCTTTTTTTATAATTGAAAATACTGTAGCCCAGGGGAGCGAGTCTCAGGGTGGTTTCAAAGCAATGTGGCAGAACACTTGTGAGATGGTGTTCATTTGCCAACAAAGATAGGAGGCACAGTGCATGTTGGAGGAAAGATCATCTTGTATTATGAAATAAAACATGTTGCCTTCTAACACCTAATATTGGGGTTATGGTCCAAGGTAAGAGGAGAGTCTCAGGCGATGGAGTTAAGAATCCCAGATCCCAGACCATACAGTATCTAAAGAAGTCACACAGATTGGAATATTCTTGATGACAAGGCTAAATCCATGGAAGAAAGGTAACTGGGATGAGGGCCAGGATATGTTTCATGGAGACCCATAATTTGTGTGACTCAGCGGGGCTGAATTTTAAGATAGTTTTAGTTAAATTTTAGTTCAAGATGTGGTAAACCCATTCGTATGGATTGCTTATACTTTGCTAGGATATTGTATTTTAGACAAACAGAAAAACATGGCGTGTAAAGTTTTGAAGAAGGCACAGGGTACATACTGCAGGTAAGTACTCTTTGAAATAAATAAAAAATTTGGACAAAATGGTCATCTTAAACAAAGACATTGCACCAAACCAAATATGTTTCTTAATTGACCAGAACGTTAGGTGCTGTTTGATGGACCGTAATATGTAGAGGTAATTGAGTTCAAAAAGTTTAGATAGGTTGTTAGAACTATGGACCCTCAATTATTTTATTTTTAAGTAGTGCATCCAGCATTAGAAAAGGCATTGTCGAGATGGGCTTGCTTCACCTCTGAGAAGGAAATGTTGAGTGCTTCTGATATGTGTGTATTCATTTTAAAATGATTGAGGGACCCAACAACACTGATATCCTTATCAGTGAGTCAACAGGGGCAAAGCCATGATCTGTTCCCATACTGAACCTGGCATAACATCCCTAGTGCTACAAACCACCAGAGACAAATCTTCTAATTCGAAATCCTTCCTAGAAATGCTCAGTCCATGGATCTTATCCAGGTATTGCTAGCAAGGACTAGGCAGTGTTCAACCAAATACTGAAAATGTATTTTGTGCCTATCTCTACAGATTAGTGACCGTGGTCCTTGTGATAGTGAGCGTCGTCTGGATCCCTATCCTGCAGAATGCCAACAGTGGTCAGCTATATGTTTACATCCAATCCATCACCAGTTACCTGGCCCCACCTGTCACGGCCGTCTTTGTCTTGGCAGTGTTTTGGAAGAGAGCCAACGAGCAGGTAAAGCTCACATTGCATTGGTGCTGTTTTTTGTTTTAATGCTTAACATGTTGTCCAGAATCCAGGTATGCAGTACATGGTGCAAGACAAAATTATTTCCTGCCACAGGCCCAAAAATAAAGTGGACCCGGAGACCATCATTTGAACACATGTTTATATTACATATATGGGAGCTGTTTTACCTGTCAAAGGATTTGTATTTATGTCCATTCATTTCTGAAATTTGCTTAGCCCTGCCACACAGCACAGCTACTTGGTGACTTGACTTTTTAATACTACAGTTAAGTAGTGCAGCCTGATAACCTCCCGGTCCCCAGCTTGTGACTGGACAAGGAAGGAGCTTCAGCAGGCTGATGAGCACTTTCCTTTTCCCACTGCTCCTGTCAGCACCAGGTTCCCAGTTATGCCCCTTCCTCTTCCAGTCTGAACTCTGCTGTACATGGGATGGCAGAAACGAATACCAGATCAGGGCACTTACACTAGTTGCATTTAAATAACATCTAATATTGCTTTCATGTATACATATCTACATTATGCCATAAGACAAGCCCATCCAACACAATGTGCACTTATTGTGCCCGATCAAGGGAATAGGTTCATCGGCTACAATGAATGGGATTTGGGTGATTAATGACAGGAAAATCACTTTTCAGAACTAATAATGACAGACTAGAGGAGTGGCCACCTCTCTGTGTCATTCTAGCTATTGTTGTTCATAATCAGCCAAGCGAAAGCTTTTCCAGTTTGGATATTAATCTGCTTTGTAAGAAAGATATCTCAACTATAATTACAGTGAAACGTAAAAGACTAAAGCATAAACATGAAAAATGGCGCCGTCTGCCATGTCAGGGAGGTTTCTGAGTAAGACTGAAGCGAAATCCGGCCCTCCAGCTGTTGAGGACCTAAAAAATCATAACATGCCCTTCCCATAGTTGTCAACTTTGAAAAAAAATTTGAAGGGACGTCTTAAAAAAAGTTGGCACTCTGCCCGCCACCTTTGGGTGTCGCTTCATGGTGAATGGCTTACAGCGTAACATCCTTCCCCCTATAATTTGTTATGTTTTAGACAAAACATGGTCTGGTGTTAAACTGGAGTGAAAGAAGGGGTAAAATAAGCCCCATCACTCGTGTCAGTAGACGCAATGATAAACTCTTAGCATTGATGTCAGTGAATGCAATAATAACTCCCAGCATCTGTGATATTAAAGCCCCCCTTTCATTGGTGGTTAGTGTTCTTCTGTGTGCCCACCTATATTGGTGGTCAATGGCAGGACTATTATATGCACTCCTTTAATTGGTGGTCAGCAGCAGTACTATTCTATGCCCCCCGTCATTGTTGGTCAGTGGCAGTACTGTTATATGCCTTCCTTTTATTGGTGGCCAGTATATTCCTTTCACTGGTCTTTAGTGGCAGTACTATTATATGCCCCCTTTCTTTGGTGGTCAATGGTTGTTCTGTTGTGTGCCCACCTATATTGGTGGTCAGTGGCAGTGCTATTATATGCCTCTTTTCATTGGCGGTGAGTGGTCATTTTGTTGTGTGCCCACCTACATTGGTGGTTAGTGGCTGTTCTGTTGTGTGCCCACCTACATTGGTGGTCAGTGGCAGTACTATTATATGCCCCCTTTCATTGGTGGTCAGTGGCAGTACTATTATATGCCCCCCTTTCATTGGTGGTCACTGGTGGTACTAATATATGCCCCCCTTTTATTGGTGGTCAGTGGCAGTACTATTATATGCCCTCCTTTTTATTGGTGGTCAGTGGTTGTTTTGCTGTGTGCCCACCTTTATATGGGGTCAGTGGCAGTATTATTCTATGCCCCCCTTTTATTGGTGGTCAGTGGCAGTACTATTATATGCCTAGTTCCACAACACAAAGCAAGCACCGCTCAGGCCAACGAGGTGAAATATCCCTCCAGGTGCTCGCCCTGGCTCACCACCGTAACTGGATTGTGTTGAAGAAAGAAAGTGGCTGCACACTGGAACGAGAAGTTTGCTTGACAGGAATCTTTATTGTTGTATGCCAGACAGATGATACAGATATATATGTTGTGAACAAGCACGGTATATCCGTGTAAAACGTTAACTTTGGTCCTGTATCATCTGTCTGGCATGCGACAAGCAAGATTCCAGTCGATCAAATTTCACGGTCAAGTGTGTGGCCACTTTCTTTCTTCTACACTATTATATGATACCTTTCATTGGTGGTCAGTGTATTCCTTTCACTGGTCTTTAGTGGCAGTATATGCCCCCTTTCTTTGGTGGTCAATGGTTGTTCTGTTGTGTGCCCACCTATATTGGTGGTCAGTGGCAGCACTTTTCCTTTCATTGGTCTTTAGTGGCAGTACCTATTATATGCCCTTCTTTTCATTAGTGGTCAGTGGCAGAACAATTGTATGCTCTCCTTTCACTGGTGGTTAGTGGCAGTATTATTTCATGCCCTCCCCCCTCTCATAGTAGTCAGTGGTAGTACAATGACATGCCCCCATTTATTGGTGGTCAGTGGTTGTAATGGTAAATTAAAAGTAAATCCCCCTTCATCTTTTAGCTCTGGTGGGGAGATCTGTATAAATAAATGTACCGTTTAACTTTTTAAGCCTTTCTTACGTTTTTTTAACATGTAGAAACCATTGAAAATACATTTCTAAGTTCAGGGAACTGAATACTGTGTCTAATGTTTTCCTGTTTCTTTCTTCACAGGGAGCATTCTGGGGCCTAATGGTTGGCCTGGTGGTGGGTCTGGCTCGGATGATATTGGAGTTTGTATACCCCATACCTCGCTGTGGTGTTTATGATGAGCGCCCGTCGATACTAAAGGATGTTCATTACCTTCACTTCGCTATCGTTCTATGTGCACTGACAGTGGCAATAGTAGTGGGGGTCAGCCTCCTCTCAGAACCTCCGCTGCCTTCACAGGTGAGTCAACTGATATCTAGATGACTGCAGAATAATGGGTTTGAAGGATTATATTTCTGTCAGAGATTAAAGGAAACCTGTCATGAGGGGAATACAAGGATGGCTATTGCTGACTTCCTTCCGAAAATGCTAGTTACCTGGCTGTACCTTATATGTCACTGACTTATAACAAGTATGCATTAAGTGAAGTCAAAACTCCTGATTTGCAGACTGCTTCCCTGTGTCTCAGAAAGTACTGATGCCACGCAAGGCATTGTAATTCTATACAAATGCTGCAACCATTATGAAGTATCCCATGATAAATTCACTATAATGTTGAACAAACAATAACTGGCCCTGTTCAAGTGATAATCACCATTCAGCCCTGCCTGGAGCACCCTCTGCCTTTCTTTCAAACGTCTCACTGCTGACTTCTCTTCATCTTGCACATCTGCATCTCCATGTTGCTATGGGTACATCTCTTCATACAGTTGCCCAGAGAAGATTATTGGATCGGGACAAAAGTAGACCATGTGGATAACACTCAAGGGAGTGGGGGCATGGCATAAATCCCAACTCAAGAAAACCTAAAACACTTCGACCCCTTTGACACTGAGGCATTTTTCAGGCGCTTTTGGGCTAAAAATAATGCCTGTAAAGCATCAGGAAAATGGCTCTCCTGCAGTCTCAGTGTGAAAGCCGGAGGGTTTTCACACTGAGGCAATGCGCTGGCAGGATGTTAAAAAAAATCCTGCAAGCAGCATCTTTGGACCGGTGAAGGAGCGGTGTACCCATTGACATGAATGGGCAACGCTGCCGAACCACCGGCAAAGCACCACTGCCGCGGCGCTTTTGCGGGCCATTTTAGTGTTGAAAATATATTTATTAGCATTTTCGTAGAAAAAAAACAGTGAACAACATGAGATGAACATATTCAGTAGACGGCTACAAGTTCAAATATACAAGGAGTCAGCCCGGCGGCTATCGCCCAAAGCTAGGCTTCTATTTACTTAACATGGTAACATCAAGAAGAAAGTCCATTTCCCAACATATCATACAATGCCAATTTGCGGGCCATTATAAACCCCTGCAAAAACGGCGGTAAAGCGTAGCCTACCAATAGCTGTGCTTTACCGCCGATGCCCCAGTATGAAAGGGGCCTTAGTTACCCATTTGCTTATCTCTAGGGCAGGGGTAGGCAACCCCTGGCACTGGTGCCGCAAATAGCACTCAATGCCTCTTTTGCCGGCACTCGACTCCCTCCCCATCAGCAGAGCAGTGCGGGGAAGTGTCATTAAGACACTAATGCATTCCAATTTCAGAATTCCCCACACCGCACCTGCACTGAGGGGAGAGACTGTGCCCCCACACATTGTAAACAATGGAAAACATTGATTCTCTAACTTTGCTGTAGCTGCGATCGTTGATGGTTTCTTGCATTGGGGCCCTGAAGGTTCTAGTTACGCCTCTGGAGCAGGGTTAGAGACTTGTGCTCTTGGCGTCAAATACAGCCAACCACAAAGCCCCTCTTACAAGTTTTACCTACCTAATCCTCTGCTTCCCTGGCGGACGACTCTCCTCCATGCTTTGGCAGTGGACTGTCCTTCGACATTCTCATGTCCAAGGGGCATCTCTGGATCAGTCTTGATGAGGTCAGAGGACCTTAGACCGTCGGAGCATAGTGGAGAAGAGGATCTGGGGACCAGTCTAGCAGCACAGAGGAGTCTACAGGAGCAGAGGATCAGGTGTTTTACCTGGTCTCCTAGATCTAAACAAGCAATTAACCCTTGCAGTGCAAAACGCAGCCCCACTAGAAGGGAACATTTTTAGGCCACACGGAGTTCAGCTTTAAAGGACGATCTAGATAAAAGGTAGAGCTGTCCTTTCATGAGGACTTGTAGTCCCCAGCATCAGTAAAGGCCAAGCCCAACCTTAATAGCTCTCTAGTCGGGAGGAAATGGTTGAGGATCAGCTGAGCAATTCACAGGTCATTGTGGAATGTGACTCTTAGCTTTACGGTGCCCGGAAGGGGGCTCTTCCCACACTCAGGATAATAGTTTGTGAATCACACCAGCTGGAAAATAGAATTTCTTGGTCTTTGCAAGATGATTTAGCTATCATGAATCATACAAAAAGTCTTCTGGATGTGGAAAAATGTTAAACTGTTATTAGTATGCAAGAAATACAATTTGTGTCTATGAAACACGATAGAAAGAGATGAAGTGAGTCAATGTGAGCCAGGAAGCCAGAGAATGTAACACCTGACACAGCAAGTTTATGGGCTGTATTATGGAGTTTAAACATCAGTTCCTTGCCCACTTACTGTAGGCACATACTGCAAATACTTACCTTTCTTCGACTCTCCCGTGTTCACGCTGTTCAGCTGAAAAGCTGGAGCTTTCATAGTACTATGGACTTCCCATGTGACAACACCGACTGACTTAGAGCTTTCACATAGTGTTAGTCACAGCCTTCTCCATACCTGAAAGTACAGGGTATTTTCTCTGTTTTCTTGAATACAGCAGACAAAGGTGGTACAGGCGGCAAGACAGGTAATTATTAAAAGGCTTCTTTACATGCAGATACTTTTGCTTATAGCGGTAGTAAAATGAATAAAAAAAAAAAAGTCCCCTGTAAGGCAACGTCATAATGTGCTAGTATGCATCGCATTGTAGCACATTATGCAAGACTTACCTTAAAACAAAGCTCTCCGGTGATGTGTTGTCACCACTGACACGGCTTCCATCTTCACCCAGTCTTTCTTCCGGGTCCGGGGCCTCCGGCTACATGAGTGGCCGAAGCCGGCGATGATGTAACTTCCGTGCATGCGCAAGGGAGCCCTCGTTTATGGCACAAGCTCTGAAGGTCTGGCACGGTTTATGGTGCAATTCAACATACACAATGTAATAACTATAATAGGCAATGCCATCTTTTTTGGACAGGTGAAAAATCTCACTTGGTGGACTATACCGCGTGGAAGAAACCATCCACCCGAAATCACACTTAGGAAAGTGTCTACTCGGAGCCTCTCCGGTCCCAGAGACAGTGAAGGTAAGTCTTCCTTTCTCCATTATGTTAAGCTGACACATAAAAAGCGGGGTTGGTTTACTAAAGGGGTGAGGCATTGAAAGAAAAATACACAGCAAGCCCGAAAAATGCTGAGCTCTGCAGCACCAGCGACAATTTTAATTTCAGGGTTTCATAACACTTGCCTGGGTTCACACTGATGAGAATTTACAGCGGGTTTGATGCGTTTAGGAACACACAGATTCGCAGGTCATGCATAGCATTCCATGGCTTTGGTTCACATCTATGCGTGGCAAATTTGGTGCGAGGAAAAAAAAAGGGTCCTTTTAGTTTGGATAGAGTAGGGAGAGACTAAAAACTCTGCTGGAGCTCTGTTAGTAAGTGACGGGAAATATTTCTAGCTCAGTGACAATGGCTTCACTAGACAGGAAGTGAGGGAAAATCTGCAATAGAAATAAAGATTTTTATATATAGATATATATATCTATATATATACAGTAAAACCTTGAATTGCGAGGATAATTAATACCAGAAACATACTTGTAATCCAAAGCACTTGTATATCAAAGCGAATTTCCCCATAAGTAATAATGGAAACTCGCATGATTTGTTTCACAACGATTTATTCATAGTTCCTACAGTTTATAGTCCATATAAAAAGATTATAGATAGGTTGTGTAACCATAAAATGTCCATCAACAAATGGAAGTCTCCACAAGTGGATTAGAAGCAAAATCCAGCAGAAGCTACAGAGTATAAAAGAGAAGAGAGGCGCCTCTAAGTGTAGCAATATGTTGCTAAATGTTGTACCTTCATTAAATGTAACCATATTGCTACACTTAGTGCCGGTTCACACAGGGGCAACCAGATTTACAGGGTGACTTTGCAAGGAAATTTGGAGGTGACTTCAGCGTGACTTTGAGCAATTTATAATCCAGGACAGGTGACTTTGGCTGTGGCCAATCACAGAATAATCAGCTCTGTGGGAGGGAGGGGGTTGCCTGTGTAAATGTGGGAAGTACCTGGGTAAATTATTTTCTTTTTCCTGTAAAGTCGCTTCAGTATAGGTAGAGACCTGACTTGGAGGCAACTTCCATTGAAATCTATGGGTACAAGTCACCTCGAAGTCACCTTGAAGTAATACAGGAACCTTTTCTGAAGTCAGAGCGACTTCATTAGTGTACATTAAGATGGCTCTCATTCACTTCTATGCCATTTCTTATGTCCAGTGACTTGGGGTGACTTGAGGACTTACAAGTAATATCCCAAGTCGCTGTAGTGTGAACTGGGACTGAGAGCCACCTCTCTTCTCTTTTATACTCAGTTGTGACATAACGCTACTTGTATATCAAGTCAAAATTGATAAAAAAATGCTTATCTTGCAAAACGCTCTCAAACCAAGTTACTCTCAAACCAAGGTTTTACTGTGTATATATATATATATATATACATATATATATATATATATATATATATATACACACACATACATGTGTGTGTGTGTATATATACTGTGTATAGATATATATATATATCTATATTTAGAGTAGGGGACGTTCTAATCCTTCCCCTATCAAAAACAAAAGATTTGGGCTATAGATGCACTTTAGAGCCCATTCACACTTGTTCTGTTGTGTGTTAATGTGCGTTATGGTACACATTAATCTGCGTTGGGTTAAGGCAGCTCATTTATAATGAATGAATATAACAACCACAACAGATGAAAAAGGGTGCATGAGTTTTTTTTTAGCCAAGGTAGCACACCACAACTCACAGTATATGCATTGGGGAGCGTTATGGCTCATAGTGCTCTACTGTACAACGTATTGGGGTACCATTCACAATGATTGGTACTCCAACCCACCACACATAGAACTGGTGCATTGCCATGTGTTGTAACGTGTGTGTTTTAGCCTTACCACAACACACAAGTGTGAATATGCTCTTAATGTATGAAACCATAACATCTTCAACTGACCTTACACTCTCTGCTATTAATAAGTTGCAAATCCTTTCCAGTGTTTTCCTCTTCAGACGTCTATTTCAGGCCGAGTTTATTGCTGATCTGTGATACCTTTCAGCTCTGAGCTCTCTGCAGACGGTTCTCTAGCATTGTATGACATCCCATGACTAGGGTAGCCAGATAACTTACTTCCCCAACAATACATGTAAACCTTAACTATTAACCTTAAAATAAATACTCGGACACCTGCTTGGATGAAAACGGCCTCAACGGCCTTTATTTAAATAACAATAAAAAACTAAAATATATTTTAAATATTTTAATAATACCAAAACTTGTAACAACTTCCAGTTACCCAAAAGACCCTAAGTGCTTTTTGGCTGGTCCCTGACGACCCCTTATTATTTTGAGCCTGTGATCCCGTCTTTGTCAGCATCTGTCCCCAGCCGCTAAACTTGCCTCGAGGACTCACTAACTGACCACAGACCCCCAACACATGTTAGCCATTAATCTGGACTGACACCAGCCCAAACACAATGACTCCATCTCTGGCATGTGTCCCAACTATTTTCAAATGACCCATGCATTTCTACATATATATTTTCATATATATATATATAGCAGTCGCCAAGGACCCAACGCCACACCCCGTGACGACAACACTACCACCCAAACCACTATCTATTATTAGGGAGGGCGGGCGAGAACGTCTCTCCTCGCTTGCTGCCCCCCAACTGCTAACTTGCCCCACCCTGGCACATGGAAGAAGGACCACACTCCTCCCCCCCTTGTGACCATCCACCAATGGGGTAAGTACGCCTGCATCCTAGAAACCACCCCCACGCTGCTTTTTCTTAGCCCAGTCATTCCCTTGCACCCTGTCATGTATGTCCTGCGCTTTCTTTTTAATACAGCTCCGTACATGTCTGGACAGAGTAATTGAAAAGCACGGCAGAAATACACATTAGTAAGAAAAGGCAGCAGGATATGTTCATTAAACAAATGCAGACTGAAAGCCAGGCAATTGCTGCACTGAAAATTCTCAATTTCACTAATTATTCTTACAAATGTATAGAGAAATAATTTATATGTTATAAACTTAAATGTGTTTTGTAAAATGCATGAATGTACTAATGACTTTTGTAAAAAATAAATATTGTATAAAGCTCCTCCCTTATTAGGAAGCTGAAAGATCAAAATGAAAAACACTCCATCTCTGCTTTCCAGGGAAATCACCTGCCAGAGCTGGAAGTGACGTCATGACGTCGCTTTTGGCCTCCAAGGGCCATAGAGAGGGTAATCTGGCACGGCCGCCGAATCAGATCTCTGGCTTCCTGATTGCACGGAAAAGCTTGGAAAGGCACCGGAAAGGGGAGGGAGGGTATTTTCCCTTCCGCTCCCTGTAAAAGAAATCCAGCAGCTAAGTAGCCGCTAGGATGGCTTTTATATTAGAGGGAATCACTGCCTTTAGCTGTAGACATCATCCAGATATCACCACCTCAACCTAAGGATGTCATGTGACATCCTACAGGCGGGAAGTGGTTGAAGACCATTCAAAAATCTGAAATTGTACCACGTTCCATTATCTCAATATTTAAAGTGGTTATAAACCCTTACATATACCCAGTTGAGTGACTGGCCTCAGTTGATGCACAGAGATGAGATAAATCCTCCTAAATAAGTTGAACCTGTTTATCTGCAGCCCGCTCTTCTCTATAGCCATTCAAAGTCCAGGACTTATAATGCTTGTCTTAGCTGTTAAAAAAAGGGGGGTTGGAGAACTGAGATTACACTTTGCAGGGCTCAGTGAGGAGAGCTCTGAAGAAGAAGAGACTCCCTCCCTTTTCACAGCACAAAGGAACAGAGCTGAGGCAGCCAATCAGCTGTAGATCCCTCCCATGTCACGATTTTTCTCTTGGTGTAAAAAAAAAATGGACTCATACAGATAGCAGAGGAATGAAGCAGCAAATAGAAATGACACTTAGTGCTCGATTGTGTACATACTATAGAGCAGTGGATGGCAAAACTTGGCACCCCAGATGTTTTGGAACTACATTTCCCATGATGCTCAACTACACTGCAGAGTACATGAGCATCATGGGAAATGTAGTTCCAAAACATCTGGGGTGTCAAGGTCTGCTATAGAGGCATATTGTTTGTTCTTATTTAAAATCTGAGGTTTATAACCACTTTAAGTGTAAAATATATATTAAGTAAGGTGTTTTCTATATTTACTTCCAGCTCCAGCCAACTCTTCCACCCGGAGCAGGTCCTGGAGCAGTGCCCTCTGCAGCCCCCCCAAAGATACTGTGGAATCTCCCAGCTCTGCCCAGCAAAGAAGCATCAAGGAGGACCCATTCTGGGCGCGGGTGTGCTGCATTAATGCCATCGTTCTGATGTGCGTCAACATTTTCTTCTATGCATATTTTGCATAACATCAGGAGAATGACTCCAGTTCACATTTGCCTGCCCTAAAATTGAATTCTCTTGATAACATTCATCTTTGCAGCAAAAAAGTTGAGAAAAATACCAAAAAAATGTATGGCGAACCGTACTTTATACGTTTACAATCTCACTGTCAAGGCCTACAAGACCTCCATACGGGAAAAAGGACTTGACACATTTCCGCAAAGTTGGTATCTGGGCCAATCCAGGATATTCTAATTTCCTTTACTTGCCTGCTGACTCATTTGCCAGAACATGGACCAAAAACCATAATGTCAACACTTTTAAATGCTCTGGCAAAGTAGTTTTGGCTCTGGTAACCAAACCTCATATGACACCTGTTTTCATGCCAAAACAAAATGGCTGACCACCAGGCAGAAAGGTGACATTCCTGAGAATGTGTGAAGTCATAAAGTTCAATTAATGAGTAAAATGTGTTATAAAATTAACCGCCTTCTCCTCGTTAATCATGAAAAGGGGCTTTTATAGGGATGACGCTCAGGAAATTGTCAGGCGTCAAATATTTCTTAATATCGCTGAGTCATTCGGGCAAAACATTCTATAAAATCTGAACAGAAGGCAGATATAAAAGACACAAATTAATGCAGCTCTGTTTTCACTAATACATCATTAAATGTGTGTTTTTTTTTAAATGCAAGCATTGTAAGTAGTGGAGAACCTGGTGAGCTGCATGCAAATGTTTACACTAGGAAAACGCTGACAGGAGGAGGGAGCAGACTTGGCAGAGGGATGACCTCACCTGTCTGCTGCTGCTCTTTCACCTTCTAGAAGATGGGGAAATAGGACACCCCTCTATTCTTTAAAGAAGACCTTCCATGCCAAACTGAAAGTCCCCCCAACACATATGGCTTTAAAAAGGCACCTGTAAACAAACAGTAAAAAAAAAATGTCCTTGACCCATCTGCAACGCTTCAAAGGGGCAGGGGCCATGCCACCATGCCTTCTGGCAGAGTTGGGAGCTCAAAATTGCATGGGAATTCATTCTGGCAATAGGCTGAAGTGCATTCTCATGAAACTTTGAACTTCCAGCTCTGCTGGAAGGCATGGTGATGTAACTTGCGCCTCCCTGAAGTGGTGAAAACTCCAGGGCCGAGGTATTTTTAATTTTTTTTGGAAAATGGTTAATTTACAGATGGCTTTTTAAAGCTATTCGTGCTGAGGACGCCAAGGGCTTGCAAAATAGGGAACCTTCTGTTTGGCATGGAAAGTCCACTTTAACTGGAAGTGGTGCCATTTAGCTTGTTGTGCCGTAGGGCAGAGCTGTGTAAATCTAAGACTGTTAGGACAAATATACATACCCTCTGGAAGGCAAAACAGCTCCTGTATGTATTTCTTCCGTGCATATAGCTGTTTGCTGGAGTTCAGCTTTAACAGTTGTCATTAACTAGGGTTGCACTTACACGAGTGCTCATACTCATGCAAATGCTGCGATACCCGAAACCGATACCTTGCATAGCGATTTGAGCCCATACAAAATGAATGGGCTTGAATCTCACTGAAAAGAATCGCATGTGATTTGAACAGGAATGTGGTACGATTTCTGTCCAAATCACATGTGGCTTCCCCCACCCCTCCTGTGTGAACCCAAGCTTGTCATAGTAACTTCAGCCTGGGTTCACACAGGAGTGGTGCGGGAAACTGCAAATCATACCACAGAGGTATTGGTACTGGGTATTGGCGAGTACTTGACTGAAAGGTCAAACGGTGCAGCACTACCATTAACCATATATTTCAAATACCGGTAATTCTTATTTTTCTTTATTTATTATTCTAGAGCAGTGGTCTCCAAATTGCAGCCCGAGGGCTGGATGTGGCCCTTTGCTTGCTTTTATCAGTCCCTTAAGACGCTACTCCTCCCTCTGATACAAGGCAGTATTCCTTCTACACCAACAATAGGGCACTATTCCTACCAATGACCTGAACAACGGGGCACTATTTCTCCCACTGACACCAACGATGAGACACTATTCCTCCCACTGACACCAATTGCAGGGCCCTATGACAGCAATGATGGTGCATTATGCCTTCCCCATGATAGCATTCTTTACTCCCTTTGATGCCAAAGGGATTCCAGAGTCCAGCCCCCTCAAAGTCTGAACAACAGTAAACTGGCCCTTTGTTCAGAAAATCTGGAGACCCCTGCCCTAGAGCATTGCAAGGAACTTGTCTTTACAGTTTTTAAATTCAACACAAAAAAATTAACATGACTGCCAAAGTGTATAGTTTGTGTCACACGTTGTTCATGTTTGCATCTCCCCCCAGCCCCCAATGACTAAGCAGCAGTGGTGGTACTTATGGCCACATCCATTAACATGTGTGTGTAAATGTCCACAAAAATGTTTACTTCCATACCGTGTAAAAAATAAGGTCAAAATTGGATCATAGATGCAGATTTTTCTTGTTTTCATTTACACAGCTCACTATATGAATTCCTTTTTCCTCACATTTACATGCAGGCCAAGCTGTCCAGCAAAAGGGGTAGTTAAAGAGGGTGTGGACAAAGTACACAGTATAACACTGCTGGGGGTACATACAACTGTCAGACTTTATTCATATGGGTTCAACGTTTTTACAAAAAGAAAAAACTATTCCTGCAACTGCCTAAAAAGTGATAGTTGGACCTGGGCTTGTGTTTATCAATTTCAATCTTATACTACACTGTCCACAGGGGGACAGCACTGCAGTGATTTCACTGCAAAAACCTACATGGTCACCTTGTTACAGGAATGGAAAAATCAACAGGTTAACAGGTAGTGAAGCTACAGTATGTTCCAAAGGGGAACAGCAGACTGTAGCACGTTTTTTTTTTTACATTTTGCTCATAGTTCTAATTTTGACACATTTGAAATTACTCCTTGCTACAAATCAGGACCAGTGTACTTTGTCAAAAAGGTTATGTGTTAAAGTTAAAGTGTGAGTTAAAGTATGTAGCAAAGTCTGAATAAGTTCTGAAGTATGACCAGGCAGTCCAGCTGATCTTGTAGGCTTCTGATTTGTTAGTTTCCAAGAAGACCATCTGTTCTAGGTGGCAAAGGGAGTCCATCTGACAAGGGCGGTCAATCACAGAGGGGGTACCTGCTTTGCTCCAATTCATTGATATGACAGAATGAGCCACAGTCACAAAGTGACAAAGTAATGTCTTCTTGTTTTGTTTGTAAAAGCCCGATGGCATGGATAGTACAGTGATAGCAAGCGTATTTGGGATCTTGTCACCTACTAATTTATGGTACGTAGGGCCATTTTTAGTTGGTTTTAAAAAATTGATGTCACTGTCCACAGCAACCAATCTCCCTTACAAGGTTCAAATGGATTGTTGGAGAAGCTTATTGCCTGACATGGGCAAACACAACACACCTAGATGCCTTCAAGGCAAAGGTACTCATCATGTAAAAAAAAATGATACGCAAAACAAAAATCTCATTTTGGGTTATTAAAATCCAACTGTAGAAAACACAAATCCGTGATAAGTAGCTGAATCCAAAAAACCCTCCACCTTGTGCGTGCACCATCACCACAGGCAATATAGCCTCTTACCAGAGAGCCTGGACCCTTTATTATGAAGGGTCAAACAGGCTTGACGTAACAATCTTTGCAGGGGTCATCAGCTGGAGATGTGTCCTCAGATCAAACAGGGAATAAGCAGGATATTCAAACCAAGAGCCATCCAGCCAATGATCAGATTGATCATAAAATGAAAAAGACGCCAGATAGTGTAAAATCACAAAAGATTTGTTTCATGAAAAGTATTGCACTTACATTAGTACAGGTAAAACCAGCGTTGTGTACAATATAGGCGGCCTTAAGATATCCATGCACTGTGAAAACCAACGAGATAGCAGGAAGCGGCTCCTAACCCGATCGGTTTCATCACAAAAAGGACTTCTTCCGGGGCAGGATTTTTTGGATTCAACTACTTATGACGGATTTGTGTTTTCTACAGTTTGATTTTAAAAACCCAATATGAGATTTTTGTTTACCGCATCATTTTTTGTCTACATGTTGTTTATTGACATTATATGCCACGTTTGTGGTGCCGCTGGACAATTTACACTGTAGCGGTGGTGACTGACATTATTTATTATGTTTTTTTATGTTTTTACACATGTGCCATATTCTTCCTTTATATAAAGGTACTCATCTCCCCAACTCTCCATGTGACATTTTGGGATCAGCTTGAGGGAAAAATGAAATTAAGTCGCACTAATGAGTAAATTGCTGAGCTGTCTGGAAATCTGGCAGAACCTCTGAACATTGCTTCCCATTAAAGCAATTATAGTCACCAGGCCCTTGTTTTGTATGCAAATTCTTTAAAGCAATTAAGGGCTAAAAAGCTTTGAGACAGTAGGTGGGGCTTTATTATTTGTCATAATCATATTGTATCGTACAACATGTCTGGCATCAAGAGAATCTTCCAGTGAGAAATTAAAAGCATTCTATTACCTCAAAACACCAATATATTCAGAGCTCATATCTTTGTAACACTACTGCTGCTTTCCCAAATCATTGGTAATTGTTATAATAAAGAACCTATTTTCATTGTCCTTTCTATTACAATTGAGACCACTCAATTAAATTCATAACTGGAAAATAAAGAATGAAAGCTTAATACGATTGGTTGGGGTGAGCTGACAGTTGGCAACTCCAGTAGATCCTGGTATGATATTTGGATTGAAAACATACAACAATAAATGCAGCAGCATCGCTATAGCCATAGCTGCCCATGTAGCTGCTATGGGGCCAGGGGCTGGGAGGGGTCCCATCAGCCAGGCTGATTTATTGGCTCATAACACTCACTTTTTCACCATGTATATTGGGTACAAATAGCGTGTGCGTGTTATACGCCAATACTTGTGGGAAGTGCGCCATCAGATTACATATAGTGAGAATCTTCTGTTTACTTGGCTGCCTCTGTAATAGGAAGTCCCATCTCCTGGGCCACCATTGGACCACTGTTCTGTCTATCATAGGAGATTCTCACTGTATGTAATCTGTCGGCGCTTGTCCCGCCCCCTCCCTTTCCCTCTAGGCTGCTGATGGGCATCGATCAGGCTGCACTAATGGCAATGGTGAGGCTGCTGCATTGATGGCAATGGTGAAGCTGCAGATGGACACCGACCCTTATTTTGCTTCAAAGTTCCTTATTTAAAATTTAAGTTTTTTTTCCCTGAAACTTCCTTCTTAAAATGAATGTGCGTGTTATACGTCTGTGCATGTCATATGCTGATAAATACGGTAATAAATATAAAATAATCTGTTTGCATGTGAAGATAACACAAATCCAGTACTGTATTATTAATGGTTGGAGAGGTGTCTGTTGACGCTGACCCTGTATCCCTGAGGTATGAGTAAGCGCTGAGTTTAGTGTGAAACGCGTCACCTTTTAATGTTCCTGTCATATCTGTGATGTGATTTTAATGCTTCAATAAAGATACCAAAGAGTGCAACAAAATTCCGGATTTGCGCATGTTAGTGTACTCCATGTAATGTTTCCAGCCAAGAAAAGCTGAGGTGGGATGCACAGGAGTCTTCCTTAGTCCTGATACGTTTCTGAACCACATAGTCACGCCATGATAAAGGGACTTTGTGAGGCCCCAGAATGTTGCTTTTAGATCTAATAAGACTTCTGGATTAATATAGACTCCACTGTGGTGCTGGCAATTTTCCTATTGCCTGGATACATACAATGGCCCCATTCTTTTTCAAGCAGTCATTGCATTTGTGAATTAATAAAAAAAAAGATGTACAGTGTGGACCATTTTATTAAAGCTGAAATCCGGGCTAAACAAATATTGTATAAGTACAATGGTCGTGTGTATTTTTCCATGAATCTGGGTGTGCTCTGGGTAATTCATCCAGATCTGTGCAGTCAGGGCTGGTGCAAGGATTTTTGACACCCTAGGCGAAACCTAATTTTGCCGCCCCCTGGCTCCACCCCAACTCTGCTCCGACTCCACCCCCTTTGCCCCGCCCATGTATAAGGTGGAGCTGGCAGGTGCAGATTTTTTGTAATCCCCACAAATGTAATCACCTCAGTGTAATACCCCCAATGTAGTGTACAGGTGGGGAGTGGGGGTGTACAGTATATAGGTGGGGGTGTACAGTATACTGGAGGGGTGCAGTATACAGGTGGGGGTGTACAGTATACAGGTAGGGGTGTACCATATACAGGTGGGGGTGTACAGTATACAGGTGGGGTGGGGGTGTGAAGTATACAGGTGGAGGGTGGGGGTGTACAGTATACTAAGGTGTGCAGTATACAGGTGGGGGGTGGTGGTGTGCAGTATACAGGTGGGGGTATACAGTATTCTGGGGGGTGCAGTATACAGGTGGGGTGTGAAGTATACAGGTGGGGGGTGTACAGTATACAGGTAGGGGTGGGGGTGTGCAATATACAGGTGGGGGTGTGCAGTATACAGGTGGGGGTGGGCACAGTCACTATGCAGACAGCTGTGAAGGGAGGTTGGTATCCCCCTGGCAGTAGCTCCTCTCACAGACACTCAAGGCAGTCAAGGTATGTGCATAGGTGACTCACCCTCAGGCAGATTAGGAGCAGCGTGATGAGTACGGAGCCCCACGCCGGCTCCTCACATCATTGGACACTGACTTCGCTCTCCTCCATTACTGTCCATACACTCCGCCCTCTTCCTCACTCAGGACCGTCCAACCGCGCCCCTCGCCGATGCCCTAAAACTCCGCCCTCAGAGCTAATCCTCTCTCCTAACTCAGACGGAACAGGACTCCGTCCCCTGCAGATCGCCTTCTGAGGAGTTACTGGGCGATCTGAGGGAGCTGCCGGTCGAACAAGGGGGAGGGGAGGGGGGTGCCCCTGACTGAAGGAGCAGGACAGGGAGATGCCAGGGCGCAACATCGTGATTCAGCTGCTCTGCTGCCAATTATTTCAACAACGCCCCTAGTGGCCGTGGCTGCGTCCTGGGCGGCTGCCTAGTGGTAGCACCGGCCCTGTGTGCAGTACTCCAGTGTGAGACTTTCCCTCTGTGCAGGAACTTCCTGTAACAAAGACCGCTCACTACTGATCTCTCTCCTTGTGCAGAGTGACTGGTCGTATCTCCACCCCTTTATGTAATTTTCTGCCAGAGACCTGTAGTGGGCGGAGCTGCTGGGTCCCCCTGGCAGCTCTGCTCTCTGCACAGTACAGTGATGATGTGACCAATACTTTAACAAGATCATTTTTGGGATTATTTTGTTTAAATATCACTTTGAAAAATACCCCCCTAGCATTTCTAGCTGTGGCCATCTTGACTAAGGGCAGATAATTCCTATAGCATTTACTTCCTGAAATCCATCTGCCCTTAGCTCAGGCATGCAGACAGGAGGGTGTGCTTAGCTGAGAAATCCCCTTCTCCAGATGAAAATAAAAAAAGATGCCCATGAAGACCACTGAGATGTCTTCTTGGCCTAGGCTAGAAACCAGGAAGTAACTGAAAAGTAACAGAAAATATGAGGGGGTCTTCAAAAAGTTTCCGCACTTTTAGATTTTTGTTGGAAACGGTGAGGGCAGGAGGAGTAATAATTGGTCGTGTCTGAGAGTGTCATATGACTAGTCTGTCTGGCAAGACGGCTGAACTTGCAGTTTAGTAAAAGAGTTATGCTGTGGTTAACCACTTCAGCCTCAGAAGGATTTACCCCCTTAATGTCCAGGCCATTTTTTGCGATGTGACGTTGCACCCAAACAAAATTTATTTCCTTTTTTTTCCCACAAATAGAGGTTTCTTTTGGTGGAATTTGATCACAAAAAAGGTGATAATTTTGGGAAAAAAACAATATTTTAAAAACTTTTTGCTATAATAAATATCTAAAAAAATATAAATATTTCTTCATCAGTTTAGGCCAATATGTATTCGTCTACATATTATTGGTAAAAAAAATTGCAATAAGCGTATATTGATTGGTAAGTTTAAGTATATGCAAAATAGGGGATAGATTTATGGCATTTTTATTATAATTTTTTTTTAATAGTAATGGCGGTGATCAGCGATTTTTAGCAGGATTTGCGACATTGCGGTGGACAGATCGGATGCTTTTTTAGGATCAGTGACAATGATACAAAGATCAGGGCTATAAAAATGCACTGTTAACTGTACTGTATAAATGACACTGGCAGAGAAGGGGTTAATACTAGGGGGGCGATCTAGGGGTTAAATGTGTTCCCTAGGGAGGTGTTTCTAACTGGGGGGGGGGTGGGACTGACTGGGGGTAGAGAGATGGTCTGTTCCTAGTGATCAGGAACAGCAATATCTCTTTCTACTCCCTCTGTGGAGCGATCGCGTGTGGCTGGTGGACATCGCAGCCACACACATTGGTTCGGGCGGCACGTACGCCCACTGTATCTATTGCACGAAGAGACATACACCTATGGCAATTCATACGATAGAGCAGACCTGCTGCAGTGTAAAGACAGCGGCTGGTCAGCAAGTGGTTAAAATAGCTGCGAAACATATAAATTACACCAAAAAGGAACAGCGTTCTGTCATACGCTTTTTGTGGGCATAAGGTATGCCAGGAGCACAAATTCATCTCCGCATGTGTGCTCAGTATGGGAATAAAGTTCTCTCCCGTAGAGCCATTTATTAATGGGAGGTTATGGAACACCCAGCTTATAGTCCCGATTCATCTGATTTGCGCCTTTTTGGACTGCTCAAAAAAGCTTTAACGTGTTACTATACCCAAACCAGTAAAATCAGCCTGTATATGCAGTAAGGCATGCTTGTTATGGAACCTAAAGAGTTAAAAAGGCTGTTTGATCCTGTCTTCTCTGATCGTCCCCTTCTTCCACTGTCCCCAATCCATCTGCTGATAGAACAGAGCCTTGGGGACAAGCTGCACATGCTCAGTTTGGTGTGTGTTGGTAGAGAGTTTTTATTTTCTTGGGAGGGTGCATCTGATCAGCACAGGGCCAATCAGCATTGTCCAGACAGAGGGTCAAGTCAAGGGTCCTACAGCCTCATGGACAGGCAGAGTAGAATGAAAAATCCTCCTACAAGCTTTAACCAGACACTGATAGAAGTCACATGACTGATATATACCGCTGATTAGAAAAGGTATTTAGCCGTTTATAGTTGCTAAAATGATTGCATTTCCATGTTCTGTGTACTGTGGGAGACCAGATCTAGTGAATGCAGGCTCCTGGGATTAGTAACACTTTAGGGGAAGAAGATTTTCATGTGTTGATGATGTGAAAGCAGCTAGGTGCGCAATCAAAAAACATTCCTTGCTGATGGATTTAAAAAGTTGGTATTACACTGGGAAAAAATGCATAGCAAAGAAAAGTGACTATGTAGAAAAGTGATGTCATTTGCTTTTAAAATTACTAATAGAGTAAAAAAAAAAAAAAAAGCGTGGAAACTTTTTGGACACCCCATATAATAATATACCTTCCTATCTATTTACTAATGCTAGCAACATAAGGATTTAAAACAAATTCACGTTGACATGCAGATCCACCTTAAAGTGGGGTGCCCCTAAAAAAAAAAAAAATTAAAAGTCAGCAGCTACAAATACTGCAGCTGCTGACTTTTAATAATCGGACACTTACCTGTCCCAGGGTCCAGCGATGCGGGGGAACGAAGCCCCCCCTCATTCCCCGCTCCGCCCGCGGCGCCGTCATTCTTACTGTGGGCACCCGGCTGTGGGTTCACAGTCGGGCACCCGCAGCGCATGCGCGAGTGGCGCAGGGCGCCGTGATACGCCGCACAGTCACCTGGGACACGTGACAGGTTCCAGATGACTGTGCGGCGCGAGGGGAAGTGATGTCACCAGCCCGGGCAAGGAAGAAGGCAGACTACGAGGGACCCCTTAGCAACAGGTATTTAGAGGTGAGTAAAAAAAAAATGTTTCCAATTATTTTTATTCATTTTTTTTTAAAGAATTTTAAGCACTTTTTTTTATTTTTTGGTGGCAACACCACTTTAAGTGACCTTGCGATCATAAGTAGGCTCACCCAAAGACCAAGGAGGTCTTGGTAGAGACACGATTCCTTCTTTGTGACCTAAAGGAGGACATGTTCCTTTCCTCATTACATTTGCAGCCGCTGCTTCCTACTTAGCAGCACCTACTACAATATTGTTCTTCTCGCTGCAAGCTATCTACTCAGATGGAAAAAAAAAATCTTTATTTGAGACAATCTCAGCTATTGTTGATGATGGAGACCAAGCAACTGGCTGCAATACAAAGAGGCACTACAGAGAAAACGCACAGATCTGTAAATGTAACATAATATTAGAGATATGGGTACAACAAGTTACACCAAAAATGACTTTATGTAAACATTACATACTCATATACACACTCACCAAAGATACAATCTCACTCTAACAAGACAAAGATTAATCAGGAAAGGTCAGCGATTGCTTCGAGACATATATGGTTTAAACAAACACAAGATTTGGTGGTTTCTCAGGAGCGGTCTTTCTCAGAATTGATAAAATGAACGTCTAACCACTTTTATTTTTGTTCTGTTAAAAGCTTATACAACATTATATCAAACTAAACAGTCCAGGCGCTGTTTAAAGGCCATGGCCAGGCCTCTCTCCAGTTTGCGCGGAGAGTTTGTGAGGCTACAAACACATTTTATTAAGCAAAGAAATCAAAATGTTATTCTTATATATAAGTCAGAAGATGTTCTTTTTAGAGACATCTATGTCATTTAATAAATAACACACTTTAAACAATTAAGGCACTTTAAAGAGGAACTCCACCCTTAGGCCCCCTTCACACTGAGGCATTTTCAGGCGCTACAGCAGGTTGGCACGGCTGCATCACTGCTTTTTGAGCGATAGGGGGCAAACGATGCTGGAGCTGATCAGGGCTTGTACAAGGATTTTTTTTACACCCTAGGCGAAACCTCATTTTGCCACCCCTGACTCCACCCCCTTTGCCCTGCCAATGTCACAGAAGGCGCCGCTATACAGGAAGCATTGGCTCTGCTTCCTCTAGCACTGGTTCCAGTGCTGCGCTGCACCTCTAATTGCACTAGACTGAGCTAGTTACATGCTGCATCCTGCAGAGCATGCAGACCAGAAGGGAGACCAGTGGCCAGGTGCCCCTAGGCAGCAGTGCACCCTAGGCGGCTGCCTAGTTTGCCTAGTGGTAGCAGCTGCCCTGGAGCCGATGCACGTGGCTGCCGGTGTTCTGCCTAATAGAGTCCGGCCATCAATATGTGTCCGCTCCGTACTGCGCATGCGCAGTACGGAGCAGACGAAGCTTCGGAAAATCTCTGAAGCTGAACGGCGCCTGCGCCGTGAGAGGAGGTGGTAGCCCCACCATCCAAGCGGACATAGGGTTGTGAATTTTAGAGGGCCCCTCGCGGGCGAGCTTCGCTCGCCACGCTTCGGGCTCGGCCTTGCTGCGCTCGGCTCTTTTTTATTCTAACTCTATGTCCACTTGGATAGTGGGGATAGAACCTGGACTCACGGCGCAGGCGCCGTTCATCCTCGGCAATTTTCGGAATCTGTGTTCCTGTGTACTGCGCATGCGCAGTACGCAGGGGACAGCATCTGATGGAGGACCCTATTTGACAAGACACCGGCCACCTACAATCACTCTACAGAGAGCCAGAACAGGGATCTTTCAGTGTAAACAAACAGATCCCCGTTCTGACAGGGGAGTAGAGAGAGATTGTCTGTTCCTAGTGATCAGGAACAGCGATCTCTATCCTCCCCCTGTCAGTAAAATCGCAGATCGCCACCATTACTAGTAAAAAATAAATAAATAATAAAAATGTCATAAATCTATCCGCTATTTTGCTATAACTTTTACGCAAACCAATCAATATATGCTTATTGCGATTTTTTAAAAAAAATTTTTTTACCAAAAATATGTAGAAGAATACATACTCGCCTAAACTGATGAAGATATTTGTTTTGTTTTTTTATTTATTTTTTGGATATTTGTTATAGCAAAAATGTAAAATTATTTTATTTTTTTCAAAATTTACACTCTTTTTTGTTTATAGCACAAAAAAATAGAAACCGCAGAGGTGATCAAATACCACCAAAAGAAATCTCTATTTGTGGGAAAAAAAAAGGACATGAATTTTGTTTGGGTACAGCGTCGCACGACAATTGTGCAATTGTCAGTTAAAGCAACGCAGAGCCTTATCGCAAAAAAATGTCCTGGTCATTAAGGGGGAAAATCTTTACGGTCCTTACATTTTTAATAAAAAATAAAAAGGTATTTACTTAAAAGAAAAGAAAAAAAAACATTTTTTTTGCAAGAGGCAAAGGTGAGGACCTTAAAAAAGAGGGGAGATTCTGCGTTCCACAAGGAATGGTAGTTGATGGAGCCATTACTTATAGTGGAACCAAACTAAAATATTGCTTGCAAGCAGGTTAGAGTCTCACTACAGTACAATGAAGATGTCTTACCTGCGTGTCGGTAATGTGTTTTGTAAACGCACACTGCGCAGTGCACCATCCTGGTGTGTGCCAGGTGTTCGGGGATGAATTAACTCCAATGTGCGGGAGTTCACCCCGGGCCGGCCAATCAAGATAGCCAAAGATGGTGAAAACCATGTGAAAATATCGGTGGTGACGGAGTGACAAGGGATATTGCAGCCCTTGTGGCGATGATCCCTCCATTATGACACAAAACCCTGGGCACTGGTTTACATTGTATGCCAAAAAGCCCAAACTTTTTCTGTATCATATCAAAAACATGAAAAAAAACGTCCCCTGGGAAGAATTACTATCACTGTTCTTGAAGCAAATTCCAAACAGGGCCCATTTATTTATCCTAAAGATAGGATTTTGTTTAGTCGTTCAAAGCAGCAGCCAGGCAGGTGACAACACTCATTTCCTGGTCCACCTTTGCAGCTTCTCGGGTCACCACTCCACCTCCAGACTTGTCATTGGACAATGAATCAGCATCATCACTAGTGTCCAATGAGCAGACAAGCAACCCAGGAAGCTCTAAAGCTGAACCAGGAACTAGCTGTGTCACTTGCCCTATTGTTCTGTCAGGCGGTGGAGTTCAAACCTCAAAATGTGTCAAACAATAGTACACATATGGGAGAAAAATGTTAATGCTGAAATCCAGGCATATTAACATTTTTAATACATCTATGAGACGTGTTTTACCTGCCAAAGAATTTGTATTTCTGTCCATCCATTCCCTAGATTTATATAACACAGTCCTCTTTGGCAGGGCAGGTGACCTGATTTTTCTCTGCTGTAGTTAAGTTCAAAGTGACTCTGCCCCGCCGCCACCCCGCCCCCTCATTGGCTGAGACAGTAGCATGGCGCCATTGGCTCCCACTGCTGCCAATCAAAGTCAGCCAATGAGGAGAGAGAAAGAGGGGGCGGGGCTGGTCTGAAAGGACACATGGAGCTGTGGCTTAGCTTGGGTGTCCCCCATAGCAAACTGCTTGCTGTGGGGGCACTGAACAGGAGGGACAGGCCAGGAGCAATGAAGAGGGACCCGAGAAGAGAAGCTCTGTGCAAAACCAACTGCACAGAGGCGGTAAGTATGACATGTTATTTTTAACAAAAAAAAAAAAAAACCTGAGACTTTACTATTACTTTAACTCACAGGCCTTGTCCCTCCCCCAGCCTGTGATTGGACAGTGAAAGTAGAGGCAGCCCAATGATGAGCTCATCTCTCTGCTCTCCCCTCCTATCTCCATGCTCCTTGTATTGCATTGCAACACAACTGATTGAATGCTGTACAGGGACTGCAGAAAGCTGATACTAAGTCAAAATCTTGTCCTTGCATTTAAATAAAATACATTGAATACAGAGCTGCAATAATTTGTGTCCTTATTATCTGCCTGGGGTTCAATTTTACAAAAAGCATGTATCCAAGTCTGTGCTCTGTCAGTACCAGGTAATGATAAAGCACAGTTGTGTTGTGTGAAGCGCGCCTACCTTGACCACTGCTGGTGTCCTCTGGTGTCATTTTCTATATTTTCATATTCCAATAAACTTTACTTGGAGCCCACGTGAGGTGCAGCAGTTTCTTATTTTGACAATTTACCACGGAGGCGAGCCGGGGCCTAGCACTCAGGGGTGTGTTCCAGTGGGCGTATCAGTTACATCTGGAAAGGTGAGTTATTTTCATTTGTACTTACCAGTATGTCTGGAGTTCCACTGAAATGGAGTAAAGGTTGTCTTTTTGAAATTTGTACAGTTGCATAGACTTTTTAAAACTCTAAAAAGGAATTATAATATGAACACTCTTTAGGTCAACACAATTTACTCTTAAAGGAAGAGATTTTTTTATATTTTCTTTGTTTCTAGGTTTGCTTGTTGGGTCAGGTGAGTTTTCTAGAGCTGGGGTAGGAGGGCCATACTGTATATTTTATAAATATTTGCAGTATGGCAAAAAATCCCCAGCAGAGTCCCTTCTTGCCTCAGAGTCCTTTCTTACAACAGGGTTCCCACCAGAGTCCTCCCTTACCTCAAGGTTTCCATCAGAGCCCCCCTTTACATCAAAGTCCCCCCTTTACCACAAGGTCTCCATCAAAACCCTCCTTACATTAGAGTGCCCCCTTACATCAGGGTCCCCATTAGACTCCTCCTTACGTCAGCATACCCCCTTACATCAGGGTTCCCCCTTACGTCAAGATCTCCAACAGAACCCCCCATACATCAGGGTTCCCATCAGACTTCCCTATACATCAGAGTACCCCCTTACCGCAAGGTTTCCATCAGAGCCTCCCTTTACATCAGAGTCCCCCCTTTACCACAAGGTTGCCATCAAAACCCCCCTTACATTAGAGTACCCCCTTACATCAGGGTCCCCATTAGACTTCCCCTTACGTCAGCGTACCCCCTTACATCAGGGTTCCCCCTTATGTCAAGATCTCCATCAGAACCCCCCCCATACATCAGGGTTACCATCAGACTTCCCCATACATCAGAGAACCGCCTTACCTCAGGGACACCATCAGAGCCCCTTACTTTAGGGCCCCCATTTGAGTCTCTCTTATATGAGAGTCCCCCTTATATCAGTGTCCCTATCAAAGTCCAGGTACAGTTTGAGGGGGGAGTGGATGCGGAGACCATAGGTATCCTCTGCTCATCTTAACCCTCAATGTGTGCCCATTGAGGATACACCACTGACCCTAGCTGAGGGCTGGCTAAAATTTTGTAGTGGGCTGGAGGTGGCCCATGGGCCGTAGTTTGGAAACCCCTTTCTTAGAGCATTACTTGAGATGCAAACATAAAAGTCTACTTATTTAATGTACTATTTTTGTCCCTTTAATAAGAAAAAAAAATTTCTGTTACTAGATAAGTTATAAAATAATAAAAAAAAAAGTCCATAGGAAAGTCTCTATGATGATAAGAAAATATAAGGAGGTATTCCACCTTTTCTCAGTTTGTTTGAGGTCATTGTCACCTGCTGACCAAGCTTGTTTTCAGAGTCATTAAGCAGAGGAGCGATGGTCACACCATCACATGTTGATCTGGTTGACATAGTTCCGAGGGAAGAGGCCGACCCTTTCGGAAATCCTTCCATTCCACCAGCAGGGATCTGCACTGTCCAGGACTTCAATGATTTCCCCTTTCTGGAAAGAGAGCTCGTAGGCCTTTTCTGATCGGTAGTCGTATTGGGCCTGGACAAAAATCTTCTTCCGCTGCGGAAAAGAGAAGAAAAGAACATTAGCCGTATTCCCAGACAAGTGAAGGAGATGAAAGTTGATTGGGGGAACCGTAACGGACTGGATTCCTCTATGAACCAGCCAACCTATCCAGATTGTGAAAGTTCCAAAAGAGTTTGTGCAAGTAAACTGGTTAAAGGTGAACTTCGTGATAAGCAAATATTGTCTAAATAGAAGAGTCCTGTGTATTCTTACTTGAATCTTGGTGAGCTTTGTGTATATCTTCCAGATCTGTGCAGTAATCCAGTGAGAGACTTCCCTTCTGTGTAGGAACTTCCTGTAATAAAGACCACTCACTGCCAATCTCTCTCCTTGTGCAGGGCAGTGCCGGTGTCCTGTCGAGAAAGGTCCCCCGTTGGATAGTGTCCACCCTGTAGTGCGCAGGCGCAGTACGGAGGGCAAAGGAGACTTTGAAAGTCTCCAAACATGAACAGCTGTTCATCAACTGTATGCGGCACCTGCGCAATTAACACTACATTGTGCCACATGCTCCCGATGCTCGTGCAACTCTGCAAGGGGCGGGTGTAGGGGCAGATGCATACAGAAGAGGCTGCATGATGGGCAGAGCTCATACGATGGGGCTGGATTTCTTAAAGGGGCGGATGTATTATTGAGAAGCGTGTAAGGGACGGATGCATCATGCGGCCTCTTCTGTATGCATCCACCCCTACACCTTGCAGAGTTGCACAAGCATTGGGAGCACGCGGGAGAGTGCGGCACAATGTAGTGTTAATTGCGGAGGCACCATGTACAGCTGATGAACAGCTGTTCATGTTCGGAGACTTTCGGCGTCTCCTTTGTCCTCCATACTGCGCAAGCGATGCACCTGCGCAGTACAGGGCGGACACTATCCGACGGGGGTCCTTTCTTGGCAGAACACCGAGACAAGGTCACCTAGAGCCCAGAGTGAAGATGCCAAACTGCGCCCCCCAAGCTGTATCAGCATTATGTGTCAGAAACCCCCACCCCCAACAAAAATGTGAGCACTAATCTGCATGCACGCTGACCTCCTAATTATAAATTCCCTTTGCAAGCCAAAAATCTCCACAAACAAAAATGCCCCCCTCCTCCCAGTACAAAAAACCCAACCCTGCTAAAATACCCTTTCCCAGCACAAATCGTTGCCCTCATCCCCCTCCCAGCTCAAATCCCCCCCCCAATTCCTGATCCTAAAACAAACCTCCCCACACCTCCTAGCACATACTCCCCCCCCCCAAATTTCTCCTCCTAAAAAAAGTCTTACCCCCTGCCGCCCCCCAAATTCCCCCTCCCAGAACAAATCCCTTCCCCCTAGAGCATATCAACCCCAACCCCCCCTCCTAGTACAAATTATATTCCCCCATTCCCTCTCCCAGCACAAATCCCACCTATATTTCCCTTCCTAAAACAAATCCCCCCTAATTTTCCCTCCTAGAACAAATCTTACCCCCATCCCCCCACAAATTCCCCTTCCCAGCACAAATCACTCCAGCTCAAGTTCCCCCTTCCCCTCTTCTAGCACAAATCCCCCCAAATTTCTCCTCCTAGAAGAAATCTTACCCCTGTCACCTCTCAAACTCCCCTCTTCCAGCACAGGTGCCTCCACCTAACAGTAATCGTCATTCCCCCCCCCACAGCACACTCTCCTCACAGACTGCACAGACCTCAGATGCAGAGCAGCAGCAGACTGTGGCTGTCCTTCCACCCAGGCTACTCCTCATCTTGCCACGTCACAGTTGAGGAGGAGCCTACGGAACACAAGCACGCAATTCTTTTTACAGGCATAGGATAGTGGCACTGGGGACTCACACTAGCAATGCCACTGCCTGTCAGATGGGGATTGTGCAGCGTTTGTCTACCCTCCCCACATTTTTAACTGGGAGGAGATGGGGGTGGGTAAACAAATCCTACACAGTCCTGATCTGACAGTCCCAATCCAAGAATGCTGCAAACAGTGGCACAAGTGTGGAGCTGGAGGGCCGGCAGAGCGCAGCCAACTCCCGGGTCTCTCTTCCACTAAAGATTTGGCCTGTCACTTTCCGCACTAAGCTGACAGGAGTAATGAAGCCACTGTCCTTACTCCTGTCAGCTTACAGCATTAGGAATTCCCCCCACATCACATAATGCCTGCGCCCAGGGCAGCCGCACCCCCCTGCCCCTCCCTTGTCCCAGTCCTGGTGCGTGGTGACTGGTCTTGTCTATGCCCCCCCCCCGTAGTTTCCTGCAGGGGGGGTAGGCCTGCTGGGCCCATTCCACAACTCTGCTCTTTGCACAGACTATGTATAGCTCACCGATGATGTCACTACATCATTTATATGGTAGTGTAGTGTTATTGGTATTTGGAAGCTGTGCTCTTCTGCAACCTTTTTTGCTTCTGGAATGCTTCTGGAATGCTGGGACAACTTAGAACAATTCTCATTGGTCAGCGAGGCCACGTGCCAGCGTTAACCAATGCCCACTCACCACCACGATGCTAAACAGCCTCCGCTTTGTGAACTGCATTTTTCAGATGTCTAAACCTATACACTGGCTGCATGGGCAGCAGAAGATAATCAAGGAGGTGCAGTGGGGACTGGGGGTGTGGGGAGAGTGTAGGGAGTAAGTTCCCCTTCATTTTTTGTGAAAAGGTGAATGATCCCATTAACCGATATTTTGCTCAAAATCTGATTTTTATTTTTAGTGTTGAAAATATTTTTATTGAAACATTTCAAGTAAAAACAATAAAACAGTAACCATCATGAGGCAAATGCAAGCAGGAACAGTAACAGGAGTACATTTACGGGGGGCCGGTGAATGACTATCGGCCACAGCCGGTCCCAGATGGGAAGCTTGGAGAGTAGGGAAGACGGCCTGCTCTCCGATCCATGAGGCCACAGTAGTGAAAAATACTCATGGGTTACTACATGAGACAATATTTAATCAATAACATAAAGAAGATAGAAAGAGAGAGAGAGGAGGAAAGGGAGGAGAGGAGCAAAATAAAGAGGAACAAAGTGGTAGAGGGGAAAGCTAGATAGCAAGAGGAGAGGAGAGGGGAGGTAAGGGGGGGGGGGGGAGGGGGAAGGGGCGTAGGGAAGAGAGAGCCCACAATGTCCTTATGCGTTCAAGATTTGGTTCTTTAAAGCGTCAGGGGAGGAGAAGCGGAGCCAGATCGACCATTGAGATATAAATTTGGTGTAAGTGTCATTGTCCAGTGCCAACATCTCCTCCATTCTCATGGTGTCATTCATAATCGATACCCACCGTGACAATGGGGGAGTATTCGTCGTCTTCCAATAAGCAGGTATCAGTTGTCTAGCAGAGGACATAAAAAAGCGGAGCAATCTCTGTCTCTGCGATTTAATAGACCCGAACAGTATGGAGAGTAATGCGATTTTCGGAGAGATAGGAACCGGAACATCAGCTAAGAGATTATAACATTCAAAAACCTGCGTCCAGAAGGGGCGGATCCTCTCACAGTCCCACCAGACATGCATATAAGTTCCGACTGAAGCTTCACAGCGCCAGCAGGTGGCTGGTGTAGACGGGAAGATTTTGTGTAAAGTAGCAGGGTCTCTGTACCATCTGGACAATAGCTTGTAGTTCTTTTCTTGAGAGTAGCAGGAGATGGTAGACTTATGTGTGAAATGAAAAGAGGTTTGCCATTCCGGCACAGAGATGTCTTCACCCAAATCCGCAGACCACAGCCTAGTGTAATGTGGGAGTTGATCATGTGCTAAAGTCTGCAGTAGGTTATATAAGGAGGATAGTAGGTGTTTGGGAGTTTCTGGGAGCGAGCACAGTTCCTCGAAGTTGGTAAGCTTGCGATGTATTTGAGAGGAGGAGTGTAGGCGTTTGGTAAACGTGGACACATGTAGGGCCGTGAGCCAATCTCCGGAGTCTGCCGCGGGGACCGAGGTCCCCTGAGAAGGATGCACAAATGTGCGAGCTTGCGGCCACTCCGTACGCTTAAAGGGTCCTAGGGAGCCTGCCCCCGTACTTTGTGGTAAGGCAGGATGGTCAAAGAGGGACATCAGGGGGCCCGGATCAGAGGAAAGGGTGGTGTTTAGACCTGTCATATACCACAGCTTCAAGGAGGCCAAGGTCAGTGGGGATAAGGAGGTCATACGAGAGTAGTCTTGTTTGTATCCCCATAGAAGAGCTCGGAGATCTACAGGAGAAAGGTCTTGTTCAACGGACACTGAGGCCTTGCAAGGAGGACGGGGGAACCATTCTATGATGCGGGACATATGAGCAGCTGTATGGTAGGTCTCAAAGTCAGGGAGGCCCGTTCCTCCCATAGTCTTCGGGAGTGTAAGCAGTTTAAATTTAACTCTGGGGAGGCCCCTGTTCCACATGAATCTGATAGCTAGCGAGCGTAGGGAGATAAAAAATGATTTGGGGACGTGGATGGGGATCGTTTGAAATAAATACAGGAACTTGGGTAGAGTGTCCATCTTTAGGATATTAATCCTTCCAAACCAGGGCAAAGGAGACCCCCCCCCCCCCCCACTCCTCAAGGTCCTTCCGTATACGGTTAAGCAGGGGAATATAATTCAGGGAAAACAAATCAGCTAGGTTGGAGGGTATAATGACCCCCAGGTAAGAGATCCCCTTGGTCTGCCATTTAAATGAAAAGTTGGACTTTAGAAGGGACAGCGTGGAGGGGGTGAGGGATATGTTGAGGGCTTCTGTCTTAGAGATGTTGATCTTAAAGTTACTATGGATACCAAAACGTTGAAATTCTCTGAGTAGGGATGGTAGGGAGATGTGTGGATTCTGAATATACACAAGGAGGTCATCAGCATACAGGGAGAGTTTGTGATGTGCAGACGGAGTTTGAATACCGAGGATGGAGGGGTTTTGTCGTATGGCACAGGCCAAATGTTCAATGATGATGACAAAGAGGAGGGGGGACATGGGGCAGCCCTGTCGGGTGCCGTTTGCAATATCAAAGGGGGCTGATGTGGTTCCGTTGACCAGGACCGCAGCTGAGGGTCGTGAATATAGGGACATAACTTTAGAGATGAAGGGAGCTCCGAGGCCAAGTTGTTCTAGAGACAGCTGTAGAAACCTCCAACTGACCCTATCGAAGGCCTTTTCAGCGTCGAAAGATAAGAGGCAAGCTCTTAGGTTTTTAAGCTGGATCAGGGAAATAAGATGTATCGTCTTGGTGGTGTTGTCCCTCGCCTCCCTGCCAGGGACAAACCCCACTTGATCATTATGAATAATTTTAGGCAGTAGAGGGGACAGACGGGTAGCTAGAACTTTTGCGAATAGCTTAATATCTATGTTGAGCAGGGAGATGGGCCGATAGCTACTGCATTGGGATGGGTCCTTGCCCGGTTTAGGGATAATAGAGATGTTAGCAGATAAAGAGTCCCTGGAAGGGAGGTTAGAGCTGTCTACGGAATTAAAGGCTTTTGTCAGAAGGGGTGCAAGTTGGGGGGCAAAAGTTTTGTAAAACCGGGGTGTAAAGCCGTCAGGGCCCGGACATTTTCCCACTTTAAGGGCTTTGATAGCCTGTAAAAATTCAGAGGTAATTAGGGGCTCATCCAAGGCCGTCGCGTCCACATTGTCAATAGTAGGTAGGGCGGTCTCCAAAAAATAAGCTTGCTTGGGGTCATAAGATGGGGGGGACCTATCTGGAGGGGTTGCATGCGGAAGGTTATAAAGCTGTGAGTAGTATTGCCTGAAGGATGCAGATATCCCAGAGGTGTTAAATGTTTTTGTATGGTCCGATTGAACGATGAAGGGGATAGAATGTCGCGGGGGTCTAGGATGGATAACCCTAGCCAGGTGTTTACCACATTTATTTGCCAGTGAGTAGAAATGGTTCCGCGCTTTATCCCTGGCAATCAGGGAGTGCGCGTCTAGGAGCTGGAGTAGGTCCCTGCGGGCGTTAGAAAGCTGAACAAAAACAGCAGGATCCAGATCCTTTTTGTGAAGGGGTTCGAGGTTCGCAATGGTAGTAAGGAGTCTGCGTATGTCATGGGCTCGGGCCTTTTTAAGGCGAGAACCGTGTTGTATAAGGGTACCCCGGAGCACACATTTGAGTGTGTCCCATTGGTTCATAGGGGAGGTAGTGTCAGCGGAATGGTCACCTATAAAATCTTTAATGGCTTTAGAGACATCCGCCATACACACGGAGTCCCGCAGCAGATTGTCGTTAAGTCTCCAGCTCGCTCCCCGGCGGGTAGCAGGGGGGCGGACCAGAGTCAGGTAGATGGGGGCATGGTCGGACCACAGAAAGTTACCGATCCATTAACCAATATTTTAAGCTGACGTTCAGCTGGCGTTCAGCCCAATTGTACCTTTCTTTTTTTTTGTTTGGTGCCTGGCTACATAGAAGCAAAAGTATTTGTAGTGTGTTTTTTTTTTCTGATCCCTATATAAACCTCCAGGGCAGCACACTTGAGGTCTGTACTGCTGTGAGAGGGCAGCCATCTAGATATCCATCAGTCCCATGCGCCCCTTATATAGTCCCATCTACTGCGCTCCAATAAACAATGCAGGGGGCGTGTAGAAGAACAGACAGGCACTGATTGATTGCTGGGCAGCAATGCAGCCGGCTCACCAGACATTTTGAATAATGAGGCCTGCCATTGCTTCTGTCTCATGTGTGTGGGCTGGTTCTTTAACCAGACAGCACAATGACAACCCTGACACTCATCAATCTCAATCACATGTCCTATTGCAATTACATACGCAGACTCAGCACCTCTAGGCTGGGCGGGTGCCTGGCATTTTTTAGCATCACTGTAATGAAACTGTCGGTGAAATAAAATATACATTAAAGACTTGAAAGCTTGCCAGCGATGAGGTGATTGACTTTACAAAATGGCCTGTGATGAAGCCAAGCCTACTGAACACGCCCGCCTCCTGATAAAAATCTCTCTTCATTATCCTGAAACTTTAATATAGAGTACATATATCAAATAGTCATAACACAAAGAGGATCTCTGGATTGAGGGTTCATGCACACATGGCTTTGAATGGCTGTATGTGGCCGTGTTTTTGTAAACGCAGAGGTTTTGTGTCCAGAAAATAAGTGGGATGTGCATGTAAAGGCCAATGCAAAGAACCATCAGCGTTACCGTTGCGTACAGCCATTCACTTGAATGGCAGGCTGTACGCAGCTTTCACTATAATGAAGGCAGCTCTATCATTTGCAAGTTACAGGTGAGCAGGTGCCATTTTAAATATTGATCCCTGTGAAAAGCAGTCTCAAGGGGGATCCCCTTTCAAAGGGCATTTGACACGTGCTGAGGAGGTGATATGTCTAAAAAGTCTGAACCACCTTGGCGCAACAGTTGGCATTGCACATGGCTGCAGGGTGGTTGTGGTGTGGCACCTAACACTTAAACTGGTCATGTTTTCTGTGGCTGCAAAGCATCAGGGTTGTGGTATGTGCCCTTCTTTATGTGGGTTGACGGGGGGCGGTAATGGCAATCCATGTGAATGAGCCCTAAGGTGAAATGCGTTGGTTGGGTGCAGAGTCTAGGGGAAGTGTGAACGACTCAGAAAAATAATCCTGTTCAGGACTTAGACAAGCTGTTGTGCAGCCTGTGCTTCTATCTATGGAGATTTATGTATGGTCAGTAGAAAGAAGTCAAGTAAAAAGTAACAAAATGACATCCAAAGATGTACAAGACAGAAGCTGTTCTCATGTAATACTAAATAGGGAGCACTATAATGTACCATCTGTTACAATGGATAGCTATTAGTTTATAATCATCAAAGAAAACAAAACAAAATGGAAAAAAATCGGTGCTGTTATACTTCCCTTATAAAAACCTCACACATCAATATTTTTTATTTGTTCAAAAAGTGAAGTGAAAAAAAAATAGAACAAACGCCTTTAGACAGAATGAATATAGAATGAATGCACCTTCCATGCATGGCTGTCCCCACCTGCATCCACCACCTCAGAGGTCCCATGAGCTCTGCTAGCTGGTAGCAGAAGTGAAACCCAATCTAGTTCCCCTTATACTCCTCTGATAATAAACTAGAAAATGATGTAGGCATTGTATTGAGACCTCGCCTTCATGGGAAAGCCCTGCACCTCAGTCACATGAGTTACCCACTTCTTGCTCTTCCCACTTGTTGAAATTTGAAAGAACAGACCATTACTGATCTCCTCACAGCAGTCTGAGATATATGGTGTCTAGTACAGCACATTGAAGAGGTCCGCCCAATGCCAAGGTTATTTACTGCCTGAGGCATCCATAGTCTGTAAAAATAACCCGTCGGTGGTCCGATCGGCAGAGGCGGCCATGGGTGAAATAAAGTAATTCGATGTTTAATAAACCAGCTGTCTACAACCTTGTCTTGGACAACCAACAACGGGTGCCTCTTCAGATCGGACCACCAATGGCTTATTTTATCGACTTTTTTTTTTAATTACTGAATCCACACACCCACTCGAAAAAAGACCCAGGGTGGGGACCCCTGTGGCATGGAGAGTGACCACTTTCATCCTGAATGGAGACAGGTTTTCTTCACCCGTGCATTTGAAAGGTTGAAGCAGTTAACTACACTATAAGGGCTCCCCTGCCTCCCTCTTTTCTTTTTCAGTGGACACCCTGAGCTGCACTAGAGACTACTGTCCAGTCCTTCAGAATTGACCCTCTCGAAAAAGAGTTGACCACCCCGTCCTAGATCAAAGATCAAAGTGTGCAACTCCTCCTGCTGCAGAACCCAGGGTGGTAGCCCCTTCTGGGTTCACCAAATATATCAAATATACAGCACATAATATAGAACAAAGGAGTCTTACAGAGCACAGGAGTCCACACTATGTAAACTAAAAATAAAACATGATGTACAGAGTGTAGTGGTCCCGAGTATGTAACATACAGTGGTGTGAAAAAGTGTTTGCCCCCTTGCTCATTTCCTGTTCCTTTGCATGTTTGTCACACTTAAGTGTTTCGGAACATCAAACCAATTTAAACAATAGTCAAGGACAACACAAGTAAACACAAAATGCAATTTGTAAATTAAGGTGTTTATTATTAAAGGTGAAAAAAAATCCAAACCATCATGGCCCTGTGTGAAAAAGTGATTGCCCCCCTTGTTAAAACATACTATAACTGTGGTTGTCCACACCTGAGTTCAATTTCTCTAGCCACACCCAGGCCTGATTATTGCCACACCTGTTCACAATCAAGGCATCACTTAAATAGGAGCTGCTTGACACAGTAAGGTCCACCAGAAGATCCTTAAAAGCTACACATCATGCCGAGACCCAAAGAAATTCAGGAACAATTGAGAAAGAAAGTAATTGAGATCTATCAGTCTGGAAAGGGTTATAAAGCCATTTCCAAAGCTTTGGGAATCCAGCGAACCACAGTGAGAGCCATTATCCACAAATGGCGAAGACATGGAACAGTGGTGAACCTTCCCAGGAGTGGCCGGCCGCCCAAAATTACCCCAAGAGCGCAGCGACGACTCATCCAAGAGGTCCCAAAAGACCCCACAACAACGTCCAAGGAACTGCAGGCCTCACTTGCCTCAGTTAAGGTCAGCGTTCATGCCTTTACCATCAGGAAAAGACTGGGCAAAAATGGCCTGCATGGCAGAGTTCCAAGGAGAAAACCACTGCTGAGCAAAAAGAACATCAAAGCTCGTCTCAATTTCTCCACAACACATCTTGATGATCCCCAAGACTTTTGGGACAACATTCTGTGAACCGATGAGACAAAAGTGGAACTCTTTGGACGGTGTGTGTCCAAGTATATCTGGCGTAGAAGGAACACTGCATTTCATAAAAAGAACATTATACCAACAGTAAAATATGGTGGTGGTAGTGTGATGGTCTGGGGCTGTTTTGCTGCTTCAGGACCTGGAAGACTTGCCGTGATAAAAGGAACTATGAATTCTGCTGTCTACCAAGAGATCCTGAAGGAGAATGTCCGACCATCTGTTCATGTACTCAAGCTGAAAGGAACTTGGGTTCTGCAGCAGGACAATGATCCTAAACACACCAGCAAGTCCACCACCGAATGGCTGAAGAAAAACAAAATGAAGACTTTGGAGTGGCCTAGCCAAAGTCCTGACCTGAATCCTATTGAGATGTTGTGGTATGACCTTAAAAAGGCCGTTCATGCTCGAAAACCCTCTAATGTAACTGAATTAGGACAATTCTGCAAAGATGAGTGGGCCAAAATTCCTCCAGGACACTGTAAAAGCCTCATTGCACGTTATCGCAAACGCTTGGTTGCAGTTGTTGCTGCTAAGGGTGGCCCAACCAGTTATTAGGTTTAGGGGGGCAATCACTTTTTCACACAGGGCCATGATGGTTTGGATTTTTTTTCACCTTTAATAATAAACACCTTCATTTACAAATTGCATTTTGTGTTTACTTGTGTTGTCCTTGACTATTGTTTAAATTGGTTTGATGTTCCGAAACACTTAAGTGTGACAAACATGCAAAGGAACAGGAAATGAGGAAGGGGGCAAACACTTTTTCACACCACTGTAAATATTAATGTACTTTGTGCAGGGGCCCAGATTATGTAATGCACTGTTCTACAGAGTACATTGTTCCATTCTGTGTAACATACAGCATGTTGTACAGTCAAGTGGTCCAGATTATGTAATGCACAGCACATTTTATGGAGTCCAGTGGTCTACAGTATGAAATGTACAGACATTTTAATGAATCCTGCATACAAACCAAATTTATGGATTTGCTTGCCCCTTCAAGTAATTTTTTACACATACATTTTACATTTCCCATTCTGAGCCTCACTCTTCAACTCTCATTCTCAAAATACAATGGCATAGCTAACAAGCTCCCATAAAAAACAACTTTCAAAATTTGACCATGCATTAAAAAGCAAGGTCTGCTTAATACATCAGGGACCCTAACAAAATATTAAACTGCTGCATTGAAGTAAAGAAAAAAAAGAAAAAAAAACACTGGGAAATAAAGTTACCAAACATATCATACTTACATTTCTCCTGGCTTTGCCCACAGTGTTTACGTGAAGGTGACATCACAATACCTTCTGATGAGATCATGGGAGCACCAAGGATCTCAAATCTTGTGAGAAGACAATCCTGCACTGTCCTAGAGGATCTCCTCTTGTGATTTGGGATATTAGGCATTCCCCGGGATGTCGATGGAAGGACCATGACATCACTCTCTGCTGTAGGTATGGTATGTTTTCTAACCTTTTTACCTGCAGGTTTTTTTTTCTTTTCACTTTAATGAGATGCTTTTATATTGATCCTGTGATAAGTGCACCTTGCTTTTTAGTGCAAAGGCCACTTAAAAGACTTAGTACGGTCCCCACGTTTCCATTTTAATTCTGATTAAATGGATGAGGCCAGACTTGGTGTATATCGCCACTGAGGAGGCAAGGGACAATAAGGAAGGGGCTGACTTTTTTACTTGAACTTTAGTTGCGATCTTTATTTTATATATCTTACAAGAAATTTCACCTAGAGGCACGTTGGTCTGAGAGCTACCTCAAGTCATTGTACTGTGAGATGTGGAATCCTAAGGCCTTAGGATCTCAGGACCGGCCAAGGTAGATTACTATCTCTCCTCCTACACAATGAGACAAATAGATCTACAAAGAGTACTGTGCTACCACATCCCCAGTATTACATCCGGAAAAAAACATTACTCCCATAGGACCTTAATGCAACCATCAAGAACATAATTTATTTACTTTATTTAAACATGTTTTTGTTTATACAAAATATGAAAAAATTACTTTCTAAAATGACAAATGTCCTGGTACATCCATATGGTGATATATACAATACTCAGCAATACCTTATCCCCTCTGGCAGGGTCACACGTGTGCATATCATTTCTGTATTGCTTTGAACAGTCCACCCTGCCGGGAAGGTGCCAATGCATTTCAATAGGTTTATGCAATCTTCATTGGGGAAAGGAAGGTATTTCTTTAGTATATCACCAATAGCCTTTTAACCAGATGCTGTTGCCCCAGGCCTATAATCACAGAATGATGTCTACTGCGCCCACCCACTGAGCTCCCAAGGGACTGCAGCCAGAGAGAACAACCACCTGCGGTAGCAGTCATCCATGCTGAACAATCATACCTGATCAATTCCAACTCGGCTGTGATTTTTGCATGAATAACCATATGTTCATTATCAAGCAAGCGTGTACAATATAGACCAGCCCCACATGTAAATATCAGCCCCAAACAGGAGTTCCAAATCAAAATAACTCCATTATAAATAAAATGTTTATTTTACATAAAGTAATTTGTTCTTTATGACGTCATTAAAATCACACGGGAGTAATGGTTTTTCTCATGTATTATCTCGCCTCCTTTCATTTTTGACCTTGGTTGGTGCATTAGCATTGACTACACAAAAAATGTGTTTCATACTTTATCCAATAGACCAAGAACTGCTCCTTCTCCATAGAAGAGTGAATGATCAGTTCTGTTACAAAGGAAAATGTTTGGGACCTTAAATGACGCATAAAAGAGACCATTGGAATAAATGTAAAAATACATTTACTGTCAAAAGATTAAACTGGTGGTAACAGGTCAAACTGTAAAAATATAACAGCCATAATGTGTGGGAGTCACGCCTGCATCCTAAGTATGCCCAATGCATTTAGTGGTGTAGACCACTCTTCAGGGCAACAAATGCGTCAACATGTCTAAAAAAGACATAGATACCATACAATCTGTTAATGTAACGCTGAGATAATATGTATATAAAAATATGTCATAGAAGGAAAAGGAGTATCCAATCCTAATAACTCACATGAAGCTAAAAAGCAAAACATGTGATATAGTCGAACTAGGGACCCGTGGGATAGTCTGTCCCTGGAGCTGAGGTAAGGGACCCGCAAGCAGTGCAGACGTGCACCAAATAATCCCATGGAATATATACCTCCAAGTATATAGATTGATGGTGCGTACCCCCAGAGTCCGTAAAAAAATAAATGAATAGTGAGAGTTAAGTTCTCTTCTCTGGAGTCAAATTCTTTATGTGTCTCATTTAAAGTCTCACCCATTTTTCTCGTATGAATGATTAGTTCAGAATCTTTAAAACGGGCTGGGAATATTCCTCGTGTGAAATCAAGCATTTATAGTGCCGATCGCCTGTCGATCTATAACAGCCCAAAAATCATAAGCAATGCTTAAAATCAGGAGACCCGTTTTCATCATCAAACTATTTCTAAAAAAATGGATTCAACCTATACACCAAGAGGAACACCCACACACCACACGGCTGCCAGTAAACAGACTTATCTCAGGAATGCCTCTTGGCCCCTCCGATGTAAACACACCGTGACACCTATGAATGTGATTTTCTCTGGTGACCTTGATGTTCAGTCTATGTACAAGCTGGGCAGGTCCAAAGGCCTGAAGCATGTCAGTAATTATTATTATTTTTTTCTGGGTAAATCTTTACAGCGTTATATGCTTAGGGTTTGCCATCTGTAAAAAGGCAAAGGCGGTGTGTGATTGGATGAGCGTTAATACCAAAATAATGACACAGTGCCGCAAGGATTTTATTTGGAGTTGTGCGCCCAGTTCTGCTTGTAAATGCTTGGAACACAAACAGAGCGAAAAGTTTTAAATGACGACTCTTATCCCAATGCTCTTGTTTATAATGTGTAATTGAATAGTAAGGGCATGAGAAATTTCACTGATACATCAGCCATAAACACCAACATAACCTAACCTAACCTCTGATCACAGGAATATAATACGGGACAATGCTGCTGTGCCTTTCCATGCAATATTACTTAAAGCGGAACGAAAAATCTGCGACCAGTCAGACTTTCTGCTGCAGAAGAGACATTTTAGCTGTGCAAGTGTCTCGAGTGTTCTCACAGCTGTCACAAATAATCTCTGTATTGTGTCTAATGTGTATTTACCATGGTTGTTCAGTACATCTAATTACCATATACCGTATTTGCCTGATTGCCGTATTTCAGGAAAATACCACATTATGGGCACTAGATGGAGCTGATGATCACAGGAAACATACATATTAGACATGATACAGGGATTATACGTAACGGCAGTACGATTGCTTGAAATATTTGCACAACATTTTTTAAATAGAAAATCCCGCCCAGCTCAGTATATGCAGTTCTGGAATCTGCCGGGTCTTGGGATCAATAAGCTGCCGTGTGCATGCGTAGGAGTTTTGGCTGGAGTTGTTTTTGCTAAAAACTGTTTTTCTTCAATAAATCTTTTTAAATGGATTCAGCATACGGTAATATTTTTGTCTTAAAAAAAATAAAAATAAAAATAAATAAATAAAGCACTCATACGTTATTGAAGCCACAGTCTCAGGTTCCTGTGTGCAGCTTACCCCAGCTATCAGTCGGGGAGCATGCACACTTAGCCAACAGCAGAACTACATGTCCCATGATGTCCTGCAGACAATGCTAATGTGTATTCACAATAGAGTTTCTACTTAAAAAAAAAAGGTGTTTGTTAAAGAAAAAAAAAAATGCAGGGTGATTGTGTGAATGGGAGCACAGCGCAGCCTGTAGTGCGGGGAAGGAACAATGAGCCCTCGCACTGCATAGGTTCCATAGAGATCTGGCTAGTGACAGAAGCAGAAACAGACACCAGCAAGGGCACAATTAAAAAAATCATATTAATAATTTGCTGCAAGGAAGAGACAGTTCCTAAAAATATTGCAGGGTCAGAGGAAAATGTAGGTGTGACTATGTGAAAACAAACATAATATAACTGGGTTTAATAACACTTAAATAACACTTAAAGCAGTGGTATACCCGGCTTTCACATTTTTACCTACAGGTAAGGCTATAATAAGGCTTACCTGTAGGTAAAATTAATATCTCCTAAACCTGTACGGTTTAGGAGATATTCACCTTGCATGCAGCCCCTGACCTCAGGGGCGCATTCGCTCTGAAGGTCCGGCGGATGCTGCGAACCGGGAAGAAATGCAGAGGGAACATGTCAGCTTCCTCAGCTGTGACCGGGAGGTGATGCCGGCACTTAGTTCTAAGGTAAGTATTTCATAATGAGTTAGTATGCAGTGCATACTAACTCATTATGTCTTTGCCTTACAGGTTGTTTTTTTTGCGGGCATACAACCAGCAAAAGCCCTTGTCATGGGTTTTTGTTTTTTGCTGTCCAATCAGGGAACATTTTTTCACTTTCTGTCTCAGAAACACAACAAGAAGTGAGAAGTAATCCCAACAAGAAGGGAAATACCCTCTTGACAGTTGTCACCGGGAACAGATGTTCGTAATAAAAGATCCCCCCATCCCTTTTGGATCTTTCTGTCCCAGATGACAATGGTCCCCAAGACTACGGATGAGCCGAATGGAACTGGATTTGGTTCAAGGCAGGTTTGGCAAACATTAGCTCAAGTCAAGGCTGCTGTTAGAAATTACAGGGCCCCGTACAGCTTAACTGACAGGGCCCCCCCTCCCCGAAAATATCACAATGATATTTTCACAAAAAATACTCTAAAATCATTATTAGCAGACACAAACATAGCATAACTTACAAAATTCCTGCTCAATCTAAAGGATAAAACAATTGAGGTAATAAACAAAGTTCTGTGTGCAAATGAGGTCTTGGGGCTCATTCACATGGGTGATGTGGTCTGTGCAGTGTGAATTAGTGTTTTTTTTTTATGTAGCTGGAGCTGTGTGCTCATTAACATTGTATGGGTCAGAGAACCTGTGAGAATGAATCCTTATTTTTTTTATTATTTTTTACAATTTTTAAGATTTTTTTTCCACAATTAAATATATATATATATATATATATATATTTATTTATATTTCTAAAATTATTTTGTTTTCTTTTTCTTTTTTTACAACACTGTTGGAGCTTTGGTGAAATATCAGGGGTCTAAACAGATATCAATGGACACAGGAGTGTACTGATCACTCACTTTGTCCATTAAAAAACAGAGGGGGAGGAGCTAGCCAGAGACAGTGTCAGACATCTGATCGCGGAGCTCCGGTACCAGGGGGGAACACAGTGGCTCACATTGACCCATCAGGGCATCTATACAACACCCCACAGCAGCGTTCTAGCCCTACAGCACCCAGGGAATATCGAGTACCCATGACTAGGCACAGGAAGGAGGGCGCCCGCACTCAGAAGCAAACGTCGTTCTTTAACCCAGGGCCTAAACAAAATGGTACTGGATCATCCTCTACCTCAGTCTCTTGCTCTGCACAGCAATCCACACAGTGGGGCACAACTCAAAAAAGAAGCAGCCCACCTAAAAGCCAACAATCCTCACCAGCTACACCAACATCAGGGAGCCCACAAAAGGCAAGATTCTGGATGGATGCCTTGGATGAAGAACATAAGGTGAGCGCTCTCCACGACTCTGGGGATGACACTAGGGAGCTGCCAGACTCTATAGATATTTTCCCCACAAACGAGCAGCCTGTCTTGCACACTGTTCTTAAGAATATGTTAGTCTCTTTGCAAAGCTCTCTTCAATCTGACATGATCTCATTTATACAAAAGTTCAGCATGGAGCTAAAGTCATTCATACACATAGAGACCAAGATGGGGGAATATGCAGCAACAATTAATGATCTGCTAGATGCTAATGACAATAAAGAGGATGATATGGATGTGGTCAAGGCTAAATTGGCAGACATAGAAGACAGATCTAGAAGCAATAATGTAAAGATTAGTGGAGTCCCTGAATCTGTCCAGCAGCAGGACCTACGCAAGTATATCACTCATACCTAGAGGTGTCATACTGAGAATGCATTTCTATCTTGTTAAGGAACATCTAATGACTGTATCCAGAAATAGGGATAAAATCTCTGCTCTTCCCTTCAGTTCTATGCTGACTTGTCCCAATATATGCTCCAAAAGCGCAGAAACCTGAACAACATCACAAAAGTACTCAGGTACCATAAGCTCAGTTATAAATGGGGATTCCCGACAAAACTCATTGTAACCAAAGACAGAGCAGAACATGTGGTGGATTCAGCCGATAAAGGCATGGCCCTCTTAACTGCATGGGGTATTGTTCCTGAATCCCAGACACAAACCCAACAAAGTGGTAACCATACTAGAGTTGACCCTTAATGGCGCACAGTGACCACCAAGAATGGTCATTCTCATACATAACCTGTTTACGGGTAATGTTTTCCTACTCAAGTTCCCGTACAGGAGGATCTCCTCTGGTCCAAACTTTCTTCCTTTTTATCCCCCCTACATTTTTGAGTGGCTATGTAACACACCCAACCACTATTTTTCGTTGTTTGGCTACTTGCCATTGTAAACCAATGGTACTGTTTGTGTAAACTTTACTTTTTTTGTTTCTACAGTCAGAAGTGTTTTTCTCTCTCCCTATATACCTAGGGGTAGGAGAGAGACAAACGCATGGAGACCGGACCCTCGTAAGAATACACCCTTCTTGCCTCTATGGTTTGAGATGCCAATAAACATAAGTGAAAACCTTGCATCATGCACCACTCAACTCTACCCACTCCTCCTTCCATGGCAGTAAACTTTCTGACCATCAACTCTAAAGGTCTCAATCATCCTGATAAACGCAGATCCCTTTGGAAAGAGGCCCTTCAGCAAAAATGCGACATCCTCTGTGTCCAAGAGATGCATTTTCACAACCATGCCCCTCCTAAATGCACTCACCCTAAGTTTCCCTACATATATACAGCCAATGCGGATACAAAAAAGAAGGAAGGGAGTGTTGGTGGCAATAAGAGACTCATTAGCTTTCAAGCTCCACCAAGTACTGATGAATACTTAAGGTTGATCTATAATCCTTGTTTAAGATATTAATTCCACTACATACACTCTGGTGAATATCTATGCCACCAATAATCGACAAATCGGCTTCATAGACAAGGTTATGAAAACAATCTGCACACTACAGCAGGGAATGCTAATGTTATGTGGGGACTTCAACGTGACTCCTGACCCATCTCTCGACTCAAATTAGATGACGCTTGAAGGTGTCAACACCAATGAACGGGACTATTCGTTTTTCCTCTAACAGCCATAGATCATACAGTAGAATTGATTTGTTCTTGGTAGATAAATGGTTATTGTTTATAAGCAAATCTTCTTTGATTAATAAGATTACTTGGTCGGATCATGCCTCAGTGAAGTTAGTAGCAGGGGACTCTTCCACACACAAATCCATATATATATGGCAATCCAGTCCCTGACTTTTCCAGGATGCTCTGACCAAGTCTAAAATTGGATAACAACTCAAATTTTTGGAGAATAATCATAAATTGGTTACCGATTCATTTGTTGTATGGAATGCAAATGGAATGGAAAAGTCGTTTGTGAGCGGTATCCTTATTGAACAGGGGATCAGAATTCACACCTCTACTAAGAATGCCAACCTTTGGGAATTACATTAGAAAATATTACTGCAATGGTATTTAACTCCGTACTGTATCTAAAATTTATCCCCATACCTCTCCGGAATTCTGGAGACTCTGTGGTTCATCTGGCACCTTAATTCATATCTTGTGGTCCTGTCCAAGACTCTGCCTATTATGGACCCAGGTAGGGAGAATTATATCTAAAATTGTAGGACTAAACCAGGAAACCAGGGAATGGCAATATATTATCCTTAGAATTAAGTTCTATTCCCTTATCCCATAGAATTATAATTTCTCATATACTATTAGCAGCACACTTAACCATACTCAGGCACTGGAAAGAAGCAAAAGCCCCAGAAATAACAGAGGTAATCTGAAAAACCCATACCCACAGCACCTATGAGGTCCTTTTCTCATCAGCTATGGGGAAATATGATGTGACTTCACAGTATTGGGCCCCTTGGTCAAATTCGTGCTATTTTTTTATTTTCTGCCAAAAACTCTCTAACTATATATGGCTCCTATCCCCAGGACTCAGGACCGGTTCTGTAATTTTTATGGTATAACCAATATCATTCTGACTGGTATGTTATGTTATTGTTATGTGTTTGATTTGTTTCTTTTCTGGCTGTGATACATTCCCTCCATGTGCTACAGGAGTTGATGGAACACTATTGACAGGAAAAGATTCAAATCTAAATCATGAGTGGCTAAAGTAATAGCTATGTTTTACTTTACTTTGTTTGATTTTCTTTTTGTAAACTGTAAAATTCAATAAATATCTACTGAAATGTACCCATAGCAGCCGGGACAAGTAAACTGGCACAGCTGCGGGAGCAGGGTCTGGGCAAGATGTTGGCAGAGCAGGGAGGGGGCAGTTACAGAACGATACACGGTGTCTGTGTCTCTCCCTGCAGCAGCTAAAAGCCGGAGGGAGGGAGAGGAACGGCTTTCAGTTGCTGCAGAGAGGCGCACAGGGCATTGTTCTGTAAGTGTCCCCCTGCCCCTGCTGCCCGAGCCCCCTACAGGAGGACCAGGGGTACCCCCCAATCAGTGGTCCTTGTTCAGTTGCTGAATATGAACCCCACTGAAGTAAACTAGGACTAAATATTAAAAACAAATAATTTTTTAAGCTAACAGGCAAGAGATTGTCAAAGAACTTACAAAAGGGGCTGGAGACTTTACTTCTGTTTGGAACAAACGGCTGGAGATTCCCTTCATCTATACCAGACCCTTATCTTAGATAAAAATTTAGGACCTCTTGAAAGAAACTAGTTGTCTAAACGATGGCAAAATTGAACATTCTGACAAACGATTTTCAGAATTTTTGCACAAGCGTTTGAATTTAATTCTACTGGGGCGCTTCCACTTTTAAAAAACAATCCAATCATTCCACAATTTATCCAAAACAAAAAATCAGGTTTTGTCTGGAACTGGGATTAAAATACACAGTCGAAGTACATAGGGTGGACACATTCAACCTTCCCAAATCTTTACCTTCTCCTCTTCGTCTCGTAGAAGCACTGGATGGGTCTTGGCGATGGAACTCGATCGATAAAATTCCACAAGTTCATTGAGCGAGCCGAATTTGGTTTCCCACAGGAAGTAGGTTCCAGATTTTTCTCGAAGAACCTTAAAATGCTGCACGTGATGGCCATAACTGGGGATATGGAACAAATAAGAGAATATTAAACCGACAGTGCAACATGGGTGGGGTGGACTTCAAATTGAAAAAAAAATACATGGCAGAGATGGTTCAGCACTGGATCATAGAAAACTTAAAAGCAGAACTACACTGTGTCTGAGCACCACAAACCAAAAAGGCTATTTAAATATCTTTTTATTTCATTAAAAACAAACGCCCCCTCAGCATTTTAGGCTGTGACCATCTTGAGTAAAGTCAGATGATTCACATGGCCTTTACTTCCTGGAATCCATCTGCTCTTAGCTCAAGCATGCAGGCACGAGGCTGTGCTTAGCTTAGACAGCTCCCCCCCCCTCCCGTCCTGGGATGTATGACACCGATAGCCTAGGCCTGGAAAACTGGAAGTAACTTAATAAATATACAGTACCTTCCTATCTAGTTACTAATGCTAGCAGCATAAGGATTTAAAATAGTCAATGTTGATAGAAAGAGTGAAGTTCCGCTTTAAACTTTTCTTATGGCAGCCAATCCTTTTTTCCCATTTCCTTCTGCCGATGCCTTAACTGGTAAAATTTTAATTGCAAAGACTTTCTCCAGAAAAGATATTGGTAACTATGACACCAAGCCACTGTGATGTGGTTTGATGGTTTCCAGTGATGGTGTCCAATGAGGCTAGGAACACACAGGCATTCTTTAGTAGCACACTTGCTTACTTACCATAATGGCTTGTGATTATTCACCAAGGCTAGGTTCACATCAATCCAGTTTTGCGTTTTTGAACATTCAATTTTAATGCGTATTTGCATGTGTTTTTTTCTCTCCTGAACAAACTGTGAATAGCCGGTTGTAAGGGGGGGGGGGGGCACATCCTTAAAAAACGGCTATTCAAAGTTTGAGAAGAAATTAAAAAAAAAACTGAAACGCATCAAAAAAGTAACACTTGAATTTTTGGGGCGCGTCCATTAAAGTCTATTACACACAAAACGCAATGTGCTGCCGGAGAAAAAGTCCCTGATCCTTTCCAAAAACGCATAAGTGTGAATGTGTCCCATAAGAAACCATGTTAAATGGACTGTAGTGTGTTTCAGCAAAACGCACTAAAGAACGCATTGGTGTGAACCTAGTCTAGGAGTACCATTTGATCGCTGCACAGAGTTACACAAGTAAACATAGTAGAGATAATCACTAGTGATCACACAATGATCCAAGAGTCACTAGCCTTACTCTCTCCATAGAGAGCCATGCATTCCATATGTGTAGCCATCAAACAATAGTTACATAGCAGGGACTGATATTGGATTTATGACTACTATTCTTAGTAGGGAGATTGCACTACTAAAAATCACCAGGATGCTTTTAGCCTTATGTAGTTGCACCCTTATAATGCAAATTTCAAAATGGCTACCTTGCTCAATGATTAAAGAGGAAGTAAACCCTTCCAAACAACTTGGACCTATAGGTAAGCCTAGATTAAGGCTTACCTGTAGGTCCAAGCAATATCTCCTAAACCTATATGGTTTAGGAGATATTTGCCCGAAAATGGGCACCGCTGTCTACGGCGCATGCGCCGTAGACAGCGGCGCACAGGCGCACTAAATGCGGCAAATCCAAGAATGGATTTGCCAAATTTGTCGACTCCCGTGCGCATGCGCGGGAGTGACGTCATCGCGGCTTCGCCGTATGATAGCAACGGAGCTGCGAGGCGCGACTCCCGTGCGCATGCGCGGGAGTGACGTCATCGCGGTTGCGCCGCTGTCATTGGTCGGAGCTGCGAGACGCCACCAGCAAGATGGACGCGGCGGACTACAGGGATCAGCGGCGACTTCGCTGGCTCCTGTGTCAGGTAAGTGACACATAATGAGCTACTATGCGATGCATAGTAGTCCATTATGCTTTACCTTTGCAGGGAAAAAAAGAGGAAGTAAACCCATCAGGGTTTACTTCCTCTTTAAGGTCTATATGAGCAAAACATGCTGGAGAGAGAAGACCTAGTGAGTCCTGGGTGTGTGGTCTGCACTTTTTTTTTGGGATAAGCACTACATTGCTAATGGCACCCTTGAGTTTTTGTCAACCATCACTTTGCTTGGTCGCTTCATGAATAGTAAATTCCAAATTGCTTTGTGAATCTGTGCTCACCAGGTTTACATCTCCACTAGTCACTTGTTGCTATTTAGGATAAAATTGTAAAGCCGGCCATAGATGGATTGAATCTCAGCTAGTTCAGCAGGGACCTTTCAAGATTCGATCCATCTATGACTTTCCAAGTTTCCATCCATATATGGGCAGGCTGTTTTACTGAAGTTTATCCATCATTCAACTTCAGTACAACCAGCCTTGCTGATTTTTTTTTTTGCATGCTGTAAACGCCAGCAGTGATCACTGTGTTCTCCCTGCCGACAGAACACAATAGTGCTGCGGTAGGGTTTTCGCAAATTTTTTTTTCCTTTCACCTGTGGTGGAAGGAAAGAAAATTGTATAATCTACGGCTTGATTAAGGGAGACACTATACAAAAATGACAATTGTTTTGCTCAGAAACTGGAGAAATATTAACATACCATATACCCAATCGCTTATTGATGGCAACACTGGCCCCTTAAGTGGCTCTTAACACTGAAGACTTTTTCTGTGATCACTGAGATTGGCTGTCACAGTGGTCACGTGATTAGGAGCCTGTCCGACTGGCTCTTGATCATAAATGGTGACTGGGAGTGGTCGGTGACAGTGTTGATACAGTGCTGGGGGCGCTGAGTGCACCTACAGTGAAGGAATAAAAGTATTTGATCCCCTGCTGATTTTGTACATTATCCCCACTGAAAAAGAAATTATCAGTCTATAATTTTAATGGTCGGTTTATTTTAAAAGTGAGAGACAGAATAACAAAAAAAATATCCAGGAAAACAAACCCGCAGGGTTCTTAGGTCCTTCTCCTTCACTAGGCAAAATAAAACTGAAGCTGCATGACTGAGGGGTTGTTACCTAAGGGACCGCCACTTGGGCGGAACTAGAAGTTCCGAGTTTTTTCATTGCATGTTAACATGTTATGCCTAGTCCTCTCCTAAAGGTGGCGTAACAACCCAATGGCTAAAGAGAGGAGCTGTGTCAGTCGGTGAATATAAGAGAAAACACATTTCAAAAAAGTTATAAATTGATTTGCATTTTAATGAGTGAAATCAGTATTTGATCCCCTATCAATCAGCACGATTTCTAGCTCCCAGGTGTCTTCTATAGAGGTGTCAAGCTGAGGGAGTGCTCCTAATCTCAGCTTCTTATCTGTATAAAAGACGCCTGTTCACAGAAGCAATCAATCAATAAATCAGATTCCAATCTCTCCACCATGGTCAACACCAAGGAGCTGTCCAAGGATGTCAGGGACAAGATTGTAGACCTACACAAGGCTGGAATGGGCTACAAGACCATCGCCAGGCAGCTTGGTGAGAGGGTCACAACGGTGCGATTATTCGCAAATGGAAGAAACACAAAACTGTCAATCTCCTTTGGTCTGAGGCTGCATCCAAGATCTCACCTTGCGGAGTTTCAATAATGAACGGTGAGGAATCAGCCCAGAACTACACGGGAGAATCTGATCAATGATCTCAAGGCAGCTGGGACTATAGTCACCAAGAAAACAATTGGTAACACATTACGCTGTGAAGAACTGAAATCCTGCAGCACCTATAAGGTCCCCTGCTCAAGAAAGCACATGTACAGGCCCGTCTGAAGTGCTAATAAAAATCTGAATGATTAAGAGGAGAACTGGGTGAAAGTGTTGTGGTCAGATGAGACCAAAATCAAGCTCTTTGGCATCAACTCAACTCGCAGTGTTTGGGGGAGGAGGAATGATGCCTATGACCCCAAGAACACCATCCCCACTGCCAAACATGGAGGTGGAAACATTATGCTTTGGGGGTGTTTTTCTGCTAAGGGGACAGGACAACTTCACTGTATCAAAGGGACGATAGACGGGGCCATATACCATCAAATCTTGGGTGGGATCCTGCTTCCCTCAGCCAGGGATCAAGAAGAAACACATTAAGGTCCTGGAGTGGCTTAACCAGTCTCCAGACCTTAATCTCATAGAAAATATGTGGAGGGAGCTGAAGGTTCGAGTTACAAAACGTCAGCCTCGAAACCTTAATGACTAGGAGAGGATCTGCACAGAGGAGTGGGACAAAATCCCTCCTGAGATGTGTGCAAACCTGGTAGCCAACTACAAGAAACATCTGACCTCTGTGATTGCCAACAAGGGTTTTGCCACTAAGAACTGAGTCATGTTTTGCGAAGGGGTCAAATACTTATTTCACTGATTAAAATGCAAATCAATTTATAACTTTTTTTAAATGCATTTTTCTGGATTATTTTTTTGTTATTCTGTCTCTCACTGTTAAAATAAACCTACCTATAAAATACAGACGGATCATTTCTTTGTCAGTGGGAAAATGCACAAATATTTTTTTCCCTCACTGTACAGAACAAAATATCGGTTGTGGGTGCATGCATACACAGTATGTGGCGGAACGCTGTTAAAGCCCACCACCGTTTTCAGACACACATGCTTATTCATCCAAGCTTCGACACGTTAGTGTAAGTTCAAAAGCCGTAATCAATATTTTTAAACCTACAGTTCTTATTAAAGTAGCGCTTGTTACCATGATCCTGCCATGAAGTTTGTTCCGGCACTTCCTGTTATAGAGTGACAGCACACTGTCCTGTCTTCCAATTTCACTCCTGTGTTGTCATTCTCTCTGACAGGCTTCCCATGAACTTTACAAATAGCCGTTTCAACATACAATGCCCTGGCATGGTCCACTGGTCCTGCCTTTAGAAATGCCAGGCAGACTTCATTGAAGTGCATGTAAACATGAAGCAGCATTTGGTTATGATACAGCAACATTCAGTTTGGGCTACCCCTACCTAAATCTGTACAAAATGGCAACTGAAAATACTTTGTAACAAAAAACAAGTTGCTTTAACATAAAAGGAATAAAATAATGAGCATGCAAACCAGTTAGACTGGAACACTAATGATATTTTAATACTTAGGCTGCTTAGTGAGAATAGAATGTGGATCAGTCTGAGCTTTAGATGGATTGGAAAAACAAGCTGTACAGCTTCACTGAAACACTGACAATACTGTTAAAGAGGAATTTATACTCCACAAACTGTAGACAGAGGATCTAATTCGCTAAGAGGAAGAGTGCAAAGGTCGGGCAAAAAATGACTATGGAAATGATAGGCATGCCCGTGTTGTGGGTTTGCATGAGAGCGCAGATGTGCGCACTGCCAGCAAATGCAGTCCCTTAAAGTGGAAGTAAACCTCCACCTCTGGCTTTTACCTATAGGTAAGCCTATAATAAGGCTTACCGATAGGTAATGTAAATATCTCCTAAACGAGTGCCGTTAAGGAGCTATTTACTGTACATGCAGCCAGTGACATGACTGGTGCATGCATTCTGAAGAAACAGCCGCTCCCGCGTGCATCATCGTGGCTCCGGCCAGTCACAGAACCCAGTCCGCGAACCCGGAAGCAAGATGGGTGAAGATGGGAGCGCTTGTAGCTCTGACATCTCAGCACTGGAATGCTTCATTTTGCGGTAAGTTTAATGCGGAGTTCCAGACAAAAGTGGAACTCTCGCTTATATGCTCCCCCCCCCCTGGTACATTTGGCACCTTTTAGGAGGGAGGGGGGAACGGGAGACCTGTTTTTGATAGGTCCCCTTCCCCACTTCTGGAGAGGGGCTGCGCCCCGATCTCCCACAAGTTCGGCGATGCATACTAGCAGATTATGATATTACCTTACAGGGTCCAAAAAAATAAAAAAAGTCCATCGGTTTACAACTGCGTTACCAGATCTGTGGTGCACTCTGCATGCATACACGGCTATACGGATGCAGCTGATGCTCCCAAATTTTCATCTGTGTGGGTGCAGGTGCGCACCCCTGAACTCACACTGTCTGTGTTTGGAGACATTACACCTACATGCACTAATGTCCATTTGGGAGTAGCAGGGATATTTAAATAAGATAAGAGGCGTAATGCCACACTTGATGCAAGGATATCACTTGTTTATTGAGAATCAAGAATAAACAAATTGAGACAGTGTATTTTGGGGAGGCTGCGTCCTTCTTCAGGGATAACAACCTTCAGGACTCAAAGTAACCAACTGGGAGCAGCGGCTGTGTCCATGCTGCTGTGCATACACACGACCGGTTTTTCTGGCAGACTAGGTCGGACGGTCTTCCCGATGGACTTTCAACGTAGTTCCGACGGACTTTCCGAACGAACGGACTTACCCACACACGAACGGACTAAGTTCTTTCGAAAGTCCGTTCATTTTGAACGTGATGACATAAGATGGGACTAAAAAAAGGAAGTTCAATAGCCAGTAGCCAATAGCTTCCCTCGTGTCGTATTTGGTCCGTCGGACCAGCATTCAGACGAACTGTTTTACCGATAGGAATTGAGTCCGTTGGACAGATTTGAAACATGTTCTATTTCTAGGTCCATCGGATTTTAAAACGGAAAACAATTGGATTAGGCCACACATGATCGGATTGTCCAACAGACTGATTCCGTCGGACCTAGTCTGCTGCAAAGTCTGGTCACGGCATAATAGGTGTAAAATTAAGAATGCTCATGTAATCAAGGCCTCAATTTGCTAAAGCACTATATATTAATACAATTTTTCTTTCTTGTAAAATACTGGTTTCATGTTTTTTCCATCCTTTTTTGCATCTCAGAGCTGCTGATCTTCTCTAGCCTTTGTCAGCCATTTCCTATCTGCATACGTTCACTCCAGTGCTCTGCTATGGCTTTCTTTTTGTGACAATGGAGAACCATGTCATTGCAATGTGTGTCCGCACAGCTTCTTGTATTTATTATCAGGGCAGCAGTGTGACAACGAAGGAAGACAGCCGATACCCTATAACAGGAAGTGCCTGAACAAGAATCTTCATGGTAGGATCACTAGGCATTCTTTTAATGACAACTGCAGAATCAAAAAGACTGCAAGCAACATTTAAAATCTCATTATTTTGTTCAAGTGTAGAACTATCCCCACAGGAGCTGCTGGATAGGATGGGTTTCCTGTTCTTTACCTAGACCTCCTGAAGGACTACAGCCCCTCTGACACTCTAGGTTAAATTAAGACAGCTTTCAATATCACATAAATCACTGAATGCAATAGGAGATACACAATAATGATGCTATATTCAAGAAACTGACACCAAACAAATTAGTAAAGGCAAGTCACAAAATATTGTCACACAGTATCACTGGTAATGATAAAGGCATGAAAGGGGGGTTAGCAATTGTAGTACTGCAACTCAACATGCAGTATGATCAATAGTCAACAGTAGGAAGACAACACTAAAATCATAACAAACAGTGGCAAGATCACTGTGAGTACAGTAATGGACAGTAATGTGATTACATTAATTGTGTTCAGGAGACTATACTGCTAAAGTGCATTAAGGGTGGCTATGCTAGGCCTAGGCTAACTGGAAGGAGGTACTCTTTAAATGAGAAATAAAGGATTTAGAATGGCTCTATAGAGGGGAGTCCTGTACTGTGTTCTTCTGCTGGCTATAGTTGGGGCCCATAAGCAATGTTGGTACACTTAACAACAGTCTTGGTGAACCAGCATGCAGTGTAGGCAATAAGTACAAAATATTCTGCTTCCAGTAAGTCAACCCTGGCTATAAATGTGCAAATAGTGAGCCCTCTCATTAGCCTCTACAGTATGACTATAGACTGCCGCTGTAGAAAATGGGGCCCCTTGTCTCTGTGCAGATAGCTCCAGTGATCAGGAGTGAACTTTGAGAGAGCGCTCCAGTATCCTTGCAGCAAGAATGCCATTTCTATCAGTCATCAACCTCCGGAATGTCACTTCTGTTACAAGATATGACGGGTCGCCTAATCTGGCGGAACACCGGCATCCGTCGTTCAGGTTACCTTTCTTGTGAGCGGCCACAATGTGCGCGCTGGGGTTGGCTGGGGTAGGAAATGGGGGCGGAACCGGCACAAAATTAAAAAAAAATAAACAAAACATGACATACACACAATACATTGTAATCTGCTAGGATTACATTACTGTATCAAACCATTTCACCTCAGTTTTGTCCCTAGTGCTTTGTCCAGTGCCCTGCCTGCACTTTTACTGTTTTTTCTGCCTGGAAACTTGAGAACGTCCATGGCATCCAAAAAGCGTCCCTTGAGGTCAAAAGTGGGTTTAGACCGGCTAGAAAACAGCGATAGTGAATTAGAATCACTAGCAGAATAGAGCAATAGTGGTTTGTTTGGACAAATTTCATTGTTTTTTGTTTGATTACATTATTGAATTTAATTTATTATTATTATTTTTTTAATTATTTATAATTTATATTATAATTAATGATTTTGTGTTTCAAGCTTTATCATACCCGGGATGTCTACTAGACTCTTGTTTGGACAGATTTAAGTGAGTTATATATAAGAACTGGGCACTGATAGGCGGCACTGATGGCCATTGAGCACTGGTAGACAGAACTAATGGACGCTGATAGGCAGCACTAGTAGGTAGCATTGATGAGCAATGATAGGCAACACTGAAATGTGGCACTGATAGTCAGCATTGATGGACACTAATAGGTGGCATTGCCAAGCACTGATAGGTGGCACTGATAGGCAGCACTCATTTTCAGTGTAAACTATTTACTGACATTCTTGGCAGTTTACACCACTCCTTTCCTTACACAGACACAGCTTGGGAGGAAAGGACTTTTGATACCCAGCAAGCCTTTTTACATGTGATCAGCTACATATGGTAAAGGGCCGTCACGATTGTGCTGGATGTGCGTCCCAGGGGGCATACGGGAGGCAGAGTTCTGGGAGGATATCCATGGACACCCTCCCAAAATTGTAATCCTGGGGATCGAATAGAAGAGGGGGGGGGGGTCAGGGGGGCCCATCATGGTTTCTTGCACTGGGGCCTTGAGGGTTCTAGTTACGCACCTGGACTGGTGTGTTCTGACGGGGAGGCTGCTCCCCTGTCAGAATACAATACAATAGTACAGCGGCTCCTCCTGAGCTCTTGTTTTTTTTTTGTTCAGCCTGCTGGGGGTACTTATGTTGAAGGATGTCCCTACATTGGTGGTTAGCAGATAGAATGCCCCCCCATATAGACAACTAAATCCAACATTGTTGTTCATGCAGCTGGTTCTACCCAGTGGTGTTGACCACGGAAACTATGCAGGTCCCATCAAATAGGAGGTGATTCAGCCACAGCTTAAACAACCCCTAGAAACCTCTGGAGGAACAATAAAATTACACCAAACCCTGATTTAGAATGGCTGGTTTATAGAATTACTGTGCATTTGTGTGCTTGTGAAGGTAAAAGTGTGCATCTAAGTGCATGCACTGTAACACTAACATCCTCCATGAAGCATGCACTATATTTACTTTCAGTAGTTTTTTTATAGGATGCCAACTGTCCAAGACAGTCCTGCTTCTCTATCCTCTGTCCAGGGCTTTGTACTGGGATCACAGCATCAACCTTATTTAATTAACTCAAAAAAGGTATTAACTGAAGTTTTCACAGCTGTGAGTGGGCAGTTCCTGCATATTTAGGAAAAGACTGCCTGCGTGATCTAGGCAGGGCCTCCTGGAAGATGGGCCTGTCAAGTGTGGCCTGTGGATGTGGGTGACAGTATTCCGTGATAAGTTTACAATTCCATCCAGTGATATCAGTGCAAACCCCATGCTTTGTTGTCCTGCACATGCAAGATTGCTAATGTTACATAGTTGGTAAGGTTGAATAAAGACAACAGTCCATCCAGTTCAACCTGTGTAGTTGTGTGTTTTTTTCTTTTCTTATATTCCTGTATATATTTATATTCATTCAAAACTATAAATACTTCCTGCTGACACCACCGATAGTGGAAGGAAGTTCCACATCCGTACCGCCCTGACAGTGAAAACCCCCCTAAGCAGCTTAAGGTTAAACCGCTTCTCTTCCAGTCTCATCGTGTGGCCCCGTGTCCTCTTACACTCCCTGGGACTGAAAAGTTTCATACTTACGCTGGGATCACTGTTGAGATTTTTGTATATCGCTGTAATATCTCCTCTCAAGCGTCTCTTCTCCAGGAAGAATAAATTTAGCACTCAAGGTCGTTCCTCGTAATTGAGGTCCTCCAGTCCCCATATTCATTTCGTTGTCCTTCTCTGGACTCTCTCTAGCACATCCTTTCTGAGGATTAGAGACCAGAACTGGACGAAATATTCCAGATGCGGCCGAACCAGAGTCTTATAAAGTGGCAGAATAATCGTTTTATATCTGGAGTAAATTCCTTTTTCAATGCATGCTAATATTCTGCTGGCTTTGGTAGCCGCAGCTTGACACGGCATGCTATTGCTCAGTCTGTCTTCAACTAGGACCCCTAGATCCTTCTCCATCCTGGAAGCCCCTAGGGGTTCTCCCTCTAAGCCCTTGTACACACGGTCGGACATTCTGACGGAAAATGTCCGATCGGACCGTGTTGTTGGATAATCCGACTGTGTGCGTGCTCCATCGGACTGTTTTAGAGCTGGGCTATAAAACTTTCCGACAACATGATCCGATCGGACCTTGTCCGATTGTGTGTAGAGAATTCCGATCGAACAAAGTGCCACGCGTGCTCAGATCAAATTCCTAGACCAAAGCTATTGGCTACTAGCCTGAACGTAGTCCCGTCGTAACGAAATAACGTCAACGCGTTACGTAAGATCGGATTTTCCGACAACTTTGTCCGACCGTGTGTATGCAACACAAGTTTTGGACAAAATCAGACGGATTTTGTTGTCGGAATGTCCGACCGTGTGTACACGGGCTAATGACTAACTTGTGTTTATATTTTTACCCCCCAAATGCATTACCTTACATTTTTCAATGTTAAACCATTTGCCATGTATTAGCAAACTCCCAGACAGCAAAAAAATAAACTGATAGGGGTATAAACACTTCCCTACTCCATCCACAGCAAAAAACACTTGTGCCTATACATACAATTTTTGTTTATCAATGTGATATCAATAAAATATGATTTCTGATTGGCTGCTGCAGGTCACTGCTGTTTGCTGCACGGAGTAAGGGTATAAATAGGATCTTCATGGTTACTCAATGTGTTCTATGAAAGAAAATAACATTTAATTAATTATTGCATATTGGGCAGTGAGTGACACTTTCACATAAAGACATCCTGTAACTAGGCTTGTCATCAATTAGTAAAAAGCGCCTTTTGATCACGTGAAGCCGACACAAAGGCCGAGGATTACCTGTGGGGTGTGGATGATGTAACCCTCTGTTTCGCTCCTCAATAAATTTTATCCAACAGGAGCTCATCATGGAAATAAAGTGCAATTAAAGTTATAGCACCCACAAATCATTTTCAATTATCTGTCAAGAGCATGATGGACACTTCTCAATGGCGGCAATTCTGCTGATTGCAGATCCCTGCCAGACCCTACATCTATTTTATGAGAGCTATGATCATCCAAACATCTAAATACAAATGGTGGCAAATATCCTGTGGTTAATTCTGTGAACTTTAAAAAATAAAGATATAAGATGTTCATGGGAAAAGTGGTAGTGTGGGCTAGTGACATACTAAATGGAGGCACCAACATCCCTAGATAAGGCATACATACAAGAAAGGTTTGTTGATGTTTTTTTTTGGCAGTTTCTTAGACAAATAGCACCAAAGAAGAAGAAATTTAAAATGTAACACATTTTATTTTAACATCATTAAAACGTATGTAGCATAAAAGTAGTTGGCAGATTGTTTTTGATTCACGTAATGGATGACATTTTCAAAGTAGAAGATAACATGGTGTTTTTATGTTTCGCCCATAAGGGCTTCCTCAGGGGTTTATTATAAAGGTCACCAGTGAAGTCTCCCAGTCGTGACAACCCAGAACCACCAGGGGGCCACAGAGAACACAGTACAAACATGTGGCCACAGAGGGCACCCAGAGACCAAGAAGAAAAAGTGCCAATGTAAAGTTAAGCGAGAATGCCAAAGGAGGGACAAAAAATGTTGCAACCAGTCAGAGGTGAACTTAGAGGTGTAAAAAAATGCCCCTGGAAGACGTTACCTATAACGAAACGGCGTAGGGAGGAGCGACGTACTGACGTCACCGCGATCTACGCTGGACCCGGAAGCGACGGGCAGCGTTGCTAAGCCGGCCGGCGAATTTGTTTGTTTTACAAAGCAACGTTTTTTCTACTTGATGTAAGTGCAATCTTTTTTATTATATTAAATTTCGTGACTATATCACACTATGGCGATTCCTTTCGTTATTATATGTGCTGGGCAATGAGCGGTGTGGCCCTAGGATTTTTCTAACCATTGGAATAAGCGGTGTGGCCGTAGGATTCTTCTAACCATTTGAACCAAGCGCTTAAAGAGGATACACCCTCCATGCAGTCCTGACTCAGAGGAAGCGTTTTTGATTTGGCGATATCTGGTCTCTGAGATGGGATCAGTGTAGCTGGTAAGCGGCAGTAGTGTTGGTGGTGGAAGTCCTCTTTTTTCCTGCAAACTCTGATGACACTTTTCCTATATCGGTGTGGTGTGTTTAAAACACGTTGGAGATTACAAGCAAAACATTTTTTGTTGATGGGATGATGGACTAATATTTGAACATTAGTATATGCATTTCC